>NC_143018.1:113273853-113643019 GCF_055824585.1 Amblyomma mixtum
GTCTCTTCATTTCCTCGACATGCACCGTTACATTCTCGTTGGGGAGCCGATTTCAGGCCTTAAAAAGCAGGAAAGCCTTCTCCTTGCGTAACGTGCTGTCCTTGAAGACTTGGAGGTACTCGGTTTTGAACGAATCCCACGTTCAAAGTCCAGTTTTATTGTTTATAAACCAGATTCTCGCGTAATCTTCGAGGGCGAAATAAACATGACGCATCTTGCAGTCAGAGCCCCAACCATTGGAGATGGCCGCCCGGTCATACTGGCCTAGCCAATCTTCGGCGTCCTCGTGTGGTTGACCGTGGAAATGGGGTCGCTCTCGCTGGTGGTGGAGCAGGACCGGCGGGACTGTAGCTGGATTCATTGCGGTAGCACTTGTCCTTCGGGATGAAAGAGAAGCCGGGAGCAGTCCAAATTCGAGAGGTGGGCCTTGCAGCCGGCGCCTGCCCTGGTGGACTGGCGTGTCTACCTTGGGTATTTGCCCGGGGCTTGAATTGCGGCTTGAAGGGGGTGTACAGTACATTGACGACGGACCCAGCCCCTCCACCAGATGTCACATTGGTATTAAGCGGCCGAGGCTCAACAGCGGCGTAGTCCAGGACGTGTGCTTCCACAACACTTCCACAACACACACTTCTTCCTCTTCTTCATTGGCGCTTTTGTCTGCATGAGAGCTGGCATTAATATATGAAAGCTAAGTGTGTTTTCGTGGCGACAGCAACGACAGGGGAGCCATTTTTTTTTCTGTTTGACACCGGATGGACAAGAAATTGTAATATACTTGATCCAAAACAAAAAAAGTATAATTTTCTTCAATAGAAAAATCTTCATTTGGCAGAAAAAACTAAAGTCTGTCGGCAAAACTAAAAATGGCGCTGGGCGAGTACTGCTCGCCTTTAACCGGGCAGAGCGCTATGAACGATCTTCACGAGCTGAACTCCGCATTGGCCATATAGCACCACTGACTTATGACACCCGTCACACGTCAAATTTCACTGTGTGGTTAAGGATTGGTAAACCAAATAGCAAAGAACCCATAATCCGCGCAAAATCAGCCTGAATTACTGATATGGACTATCATAAAATGAATTCCAGAAATAACGACCTCTAAAAGTGGGTCATTATACAATGACCGTTACTACTTTTCTGTTATTTATGAACGCAATTTTAAAAGTGGCGCATGAACACTGGAGCGTCGCTAGCATAACGGTAGCAAAATATCGGCATAAACATCGATCCTACATTGGTATTAGGGGCAAATTACTACTTATTTTAGCCTTGGCCTGACATTCTCGCAATGTTTTGTAGTTTAGAGCGAATATTCGCATCTAACGTGATGCACTGGTGTTTCCGAGCTAATCAAATGCCGTTTCCGACCTAATCTACTCAAGTTACTCACATAATCCACGGGTAGCCCGCCGGCTCTGACAACATGTTCAAACCATTGCCTTTTCTATTATAATATAAGCAGCATTTCTATGTACAATGTGCTTGCACATGCTAGAAATACCCATTTTGCTCCACTGATTCCGCAGCAGCCTTTTTAATGTAACTGAAGCTGCCATCGGACATCCATACAATGAAGCAACCAGCACATCGAAGGAAAACAGTTTATTTCACAGCATGCGGCGACGTGCACAGTGCCGGAGGCCAGGCTGGGGAAAGGGCGTCAGGTGGGCCTCAGGCAGTGGCTCGGGAAGCGCGAGGGGGAGAGATTTTTGTAGGTGGCTGGGGCTGCGCATGTGAAGGGCTGTGTACAGGTGGCGATGGGGGGACACTGGCTGGCTGAAGATGTTCCAACACCGCCTCTCTTTTCCGCCCACTTCATCTACTAAAGCAGGCAACCATTTGCGAATAATCCCCTGGACTTCAATAAGGCCCATTCCAGAGTTTCAACAAATGGCATCTGCATAAGATAAGCGTAGACTGAAACGAGCGCGTCATTTTGCAAAATACGTTGAGCGCAGTAGACTCAGGGCACCCTTTTATAACAAAAATGTAAGTAAGCATTGCATCTGCGTCGCTTTGCACCCACGCAACACGGAAGACCTGAATCTTACTTTAACAACAGACGAAAACACCAGTCTGACAGTCCAGAATAAGGACTTTTTCACTGAGAGATAACTTGGATAGAATAAGCTGGAAAAATTGCGCGTCTTCAGGACATGTTCATGTCGCGTGAGAGTGTGTAAGCCGAAGAGAAACAGTGCGAAAGTATTGCCCATATACTGACTGGCCTGCTGCAGTGAAAGAGCAAGGGATTTTTATTCCTGTTGTGCACAAACGGTTGCTGACTAACGTCTTCAGAACACTATACTGACATCGTTCCATATGAAATTCTACCCTGCCAACTGACAACATGGATCAACCTTCGCTACGGCCATCTCACCGAAGACAAAAAAAAAGAAAAACGAAGTTGTTACCATTCGGCCAGCATTGCTTTGCTCGCGATATCAAGCTAAACATTTCGCATTGTCCCATTGCAATTGTCTAATTTTTTTCCTGCCGAAGAAAAATAAAGTGACGTGAAATGAAAGCAACAGTTACTCCAGAAGCATAACTAGCTGCAGACAAAACGTCGGTGGTACTCACGAATAGGGCCCTGCTTGCCAGTCTGCTTAACTACGTCGGAGCTCTCATGACGTAGCAGATGTGTATTTGCACTTGCACCTAAAACAAACGGCGCAAAGTCAAGCGTGCATGTTTTCTAATTGCACAGCTGTGTGGCCAGCCGTCGCTCTGCCATCCGCAGGCTAGACCCGCGAAGTCGAGGTTAAGGCATGCAGATTCACCGCGCTATGCCAAGGAACGTAACGAGTAGTCGAGGAGGGGGTACGCTCGTTGTCATTTCTATAGTCAACTCTAGAAGGGAGCAGCGAATTCCTCTCAAAGGCTACCCTGCAGCCATGACTTCGTCAAAGGCACGGGTCTTTAACATAAGCATCTTTACAACTTTCCCCTAACCATTCTTCATCCCTAGATGCATCCCTGAAGGCAGTGAAGAGAAAACTAGGCATAGGTCAAAGCCAGATGTATGCGCCAAGAGACAAAGATGTAGAGAGAGAGATACAGAGAGAGGGAAAGGCAGGGATGTTAACCAGAAAGGTTTCCTGTTGGCTACCCTGCACTGTGGAAGGGAATGAGGTGATTAAAAAGGGAAGAGAGAAGGAACGAGAGACAGTCACAATCTGTCAATCAAGGCAGTCTCTGGAAAAAAAAAACAGTGCCTTGTGAGCCTCGATGGTAGTCGACTGTTCTGGTCACGGACCGAGGATCACGGCCTCTGTGAAAGGGCGAAGATCAAGGCGGTCCAGACCGCAATGCAGCTTACGTCTTTCAATAACGAAGACAGGGCATCCACACAAAAGATGACACTGGTTGTCGTTGTGTGGGGGAACCGAATGGAGCACATGTGTAAGTTTACGTCGAATGTAGACAACGACTTTGCTGGTTCTGCTGCGCGCGGGTGAAGTAAATGCTTCATAGCCGGATAATCGTAAAATGTTGGGCAGATTCGGTTCACAGATGACCAGAATGAGGAAGCGGTTGTCATAAACATAGTCTCCCATATCTGAAATCCCGGACTGGAGCCGGCGGATATTCCAGTGAATAATAAGAGCTTGCTTGACCTTCTTCGGACAACAAAGATGGAAATTACATTATTAACAATATGGATAAGATCGTTAAAGGAGCCGAAGAGTTCTACACAAATCTATAGAGTAGCGAATGTAATCAGAAGCTACTGAGAGAGGCAGTAGAGCACAGCAATCGGACATCCCGCAAGTAACGAAGGAGGAAGTAAAGACAGCCTTAGGAGCAATGCAAAAGGGGAAAGCAGCTGGTGAGGATCAGGTGACAGGAGATCTGTTGAAGCAGATCTTCTTTCAACTTGTAATATAATGAATCGTACATTAATCATACTGCAGGTCTTTTGTTGCTGCAAGAGAAGGTACGCGTGAGGGGCTCGCTTCCCAAGGGGCGGAGGCTAACATCTTATCTAAGCCGTATATGATTACGACTAATTTCATCTGGGTATGCACCAGCCTGTGTTCGTTATTTCCTGAATTCGTGGGAGCTTTTCTCAAACACAAAGTTTAGTGGCCAGCTTCCCGCCCTTTCTAGCGGCGTTGATGTTATGTCAGTTTATGGCCAACTAAATAATTCCAATAGTGAAAAACTTCTTATGGCGTTGGATATTTCAGGGATCGGCACAGTGATTATAGGGTAACAGCGGCGAAAGGAGAGCCATTGCTGGAGGTGACATGCAGTGCTACCACCAATACCGGGCTCTCACAGGTCTAGAAGACCGTCGTTAGAAGTGTCACAGAGTGGTACTGACAGTATTGAGAAAACAGTGCCAGCACTTGTCTTTTGTAGGGCTGAATATTGCCAACACGTTTCAAATACTGGGGCCGATTACATGTCCTGCTTTCATATATCTTCTTTGAAGTCAGCGACTGAATTGTCGATAATGTTGGGCTATGAAGTTTACTGCAATACTCTCTTGTGGTCGCTTTCTTGTTTTATTGCGTTAGCAGTATAACTCCTATTTCGGTGCAAAATCCACGGCCTATGCATATCAATAAAGCCTCCATCTTAGCGCGCCTAGTACAATGAAGCGGATTGGGGCAGCTCTCGGGCAACCTCCGGGCCCCCGAAATGTCTCCATTGGAGCACACTCTGGTGCGTGCACATCGGGGAACCGCCGTTGAAACTGCGTCTCCCACCCAGAGGCCCCCATCTGCCACCCATTCTTGTCCTCCACCCAGGTGCTCCACGCGGTTTCCTCCAACTCACGCTTTTTTAAACTTCATTTACTCCACCCACTGAAGTCTATACCCACGCTGAGCGGAACGAGAAAGTGACGGCGGAATTCAACAGAGAGATGCAACTTAAGGTGATCATTGTAGGAGCGAAACTTTCAAGCAATCCTGCTACACAGATTTGTTGCTTACATTGCGTGACTTCCCGCGCGTTTTAATGTCACGAATTATTGAACCGCTGGTTACTTTTACATCTCACTGATACCGTAACGTTATCTCTTTTATCCCTGAACTCTTCGGTTTCACAATCTGAATGGACATTGTGACACTGTCACTAAGCGGTTAACTGAATTTTCACACCTGAAGCACCATACAAACGGTTCACCCTCTTCGGCATACTTTTTGTTCTTAATTGCACTCTCTTGGGTAACCTTGTCTTGCTTCAAACGATAGGGAACTAGTGCTTTAAAAGCGCAAAACAAATGCTTGGCTTAACTTTTTTGCATTTCCCCAAGGTTGCGAGGCCTTTAGATTGACTTCTCCGATGGTGTCTTCATCCTCATCTTTACTGTAGCGCTGAAGTCCCCAACGATCCATTATTCCATGTTATATTACCCTGGATGACTGATGACAGCTGTCCTAACTCAGTTTTTAGCAACAACTGCAAGAAAATGTAAAAACTTCTGTGAACTGTCGCTATTAGTTTGCATTTCTGAATGCGATCTGGCCAAAGCCACGTCAGTTGTGGGCACGCTTAGTGGTTCGCGAAAAGCTTGAGATCATATTGTGCATTGCCTCACACTCTATTATTGATTTATGCCACCCTAATTTAAATTTCAGCTACTACGACCACCAAACGTAAGAACCATTATGCATTTGCCGCCATTATTATTTTCCTATTTATTAAAGCGATGTCGACTATCGCAGCAAGATGAGACGCAACTGAAGTCTTATCCTTCCATGTAAAATGTTGGCAATTGAAGAAAGAGCGAAAGAAATCGTTTTTTTTTTCACGTTTCTTTCGCGTATTTATCATCGTCGTTCAAACCATATTTATTTGAATCGGATGATACAAGAATATACATAGATATCGGTATTACAGGAGTTCCTAAAGTAAACACTCCGTTCGATCTCCTCAATACCATACTCTACTATACGAGTACTATACTAATCAGTACTACCTTGATTTGCATTATAGCAACAACGACAACCAAAGGTAAGTACCCCTGTGCAATAAACGGCGCAAGTATTTCGCTATTTTATAAGCGCAATCTGGAATACCGTGGCGAAAGGAAGCTGCAACAAATGACCTGTGCGTCAGGCTTAGAATCTCACCTAGAAAAGAAAATGGACTCGTAGTTTTTTGTTAAGGAACTTGGTCTCACTCTCCTATGCTACCCTAATTTCATTTTCAGCAACTACGACAACAAAAGGTAAGAACTGCTACCCACTAACTGCTACAAAGTATTCGCTGTTTAATGATGCGATCTGGACTGGACGAGCGTAGCGATGGCTGTAGTAAGAAAGGCATGTTATCCGCCGTAAAATCGATCGGATATTAATTGAAGCATGAGGAATCATTCTTCGGCGTGCTACCGTGTACTTCTCACCTATACATAATTTATTTTGTTTTCAGCTACTACGACAACAAAAGGTAAGAATCGCTGTGGACAGACTAAACAAATATTTAGCTCTTTATGAATGTCATCTGGGCTACCGTAGGAAAGGCAACAAGATTAAAGGTAATTGTAGAGCCGGCCAAATCTTCAGCTGGCATGCGTGACGGCCATGTTGTTCGGGCTCCTGCAGCTTATGACGGAGAAAACTTGCGAAAATATGTGCAAGCTCCCTAAGCCTTAGCTAAACATTGACCTTTCTGCAAGTTTGCTTCGCCGTAAGGCGCAGCAGCGCAGAAAAAGCGGCCGTCACGCATGCTAGCTGAAGATTTGGCCGGCTGAACGTGCTGACCCCCTACCAGTCCGTTCTTTTTTTTTCGTGAACTATACCAATATTTTTAATTATTTTGAGGAAATGAGAATATGGGTATCTCAAGCATAAAAAACCATATTTTTTTCTACAGACGTCTTTACCTCGTCTATAAAACTAAAAGCCGTCGGCAGAACTAATAAGTGGCGCTGGACGAGCCCTGTTCGTCTTAAAACTAGGCACAGAGTGCCATAAAAGCATGACGAGCTGGAGTCGTCATACACCATAAATGACCGTAGCCCTATGGCAAGCGTGCCTCGTCGTAGTCCGTTTGGGGGTTATTATTAAAAGAGCCATGAAACCAGGTACTGCTTAAATCCGAGAAAGCAAATAACAGCAAACCTTTAAACTTCGTAAAGTTGCTGAACAATTAACGCAGATCGTACTACCTTACTCTGTTTACGTCATAACGGGGATTACTGATCTATAATACTGTAATTTGGGCTTCAGAAACTACGACGACGAAGAGTAGGTACCTTTCGGCACAAGCCGCTTCTACTAAAGTGGAAGTCATGAGCGTCATCGGAAATGCCGTTGTGAAGGCAACGGGAACAAAAGACGTATCGCAGTCTGTTGACAATTCTAGAGAAAGCATGAGACCCTATTTTTTGGTACTTTACTGTGGATAATGGTCTACACTACCGTGATTTCGCTATCAGCAACTACAACAACGAAACGTAAGAACTGCTATGCACGTGGCACTACTGAAAGTGCGAGAGTTGGGGATAGTTTGTTGTTCATCATGGTAGCAACACACTAGACATTTTGCGGACAAAAGTTGTCTGTAATAAGTTTAACGCGTATTTACCACGGTGGCAGTACTATTTTGCATTTTATGTATCGCCAGTTAAAAAAGGCTATGCGGCCATATTTCGCCTTTCGTTAACATGGATCACTGACTCATACTACTGTGATTTTGGTTTCAGCAACCACGACCACAAAAAGTAAGAGTCCGAATAGCACTATCAGCTTCTAAGATTTGGCTATCTTTAAAGGTGGTCTGGACTGTTTGAAACAGGTTTCAGAAAAGCTCATTCTCCCGCTATAAAGTCCGTCGGCAATTAAAAAAAAATAAGTGAGACTGTTTTCAAGGGCCAGTCCGGATTACTGATCTCTGCCATCATAATTTGCATTTCAGAAACTACCACAACGAAAAGTAAGTAACGCTCAGGATAAACTCTCGATACTCTTCTGTCATTCACGAACGCAGCCTCAACCACGATCATAAAAGTGCTACATCAGGATACCTGTCGTTCTTTGCAAGTCTCTCTGTTGATTCAAGAAAAAGGATCGTTTTTATTGCCAGTAACAAAATAAACAACCGGGAAACAGCCCACATCATCATAACCTTCTGAGTGCGTAGACCTGGAAGATGAAATTATTTTGCGTCTATTTTAATAGTGAGACTGCGACGGCTATAAACTTTGCATAATCTGCCAACTCCTGCTGGGATGGTAAAACTGGCCTGAATTGAGGCTTACTTTACGTGCATTTTTATTTTTCTTCCTTCGATAGCATCTTGGCGACGTATAGTGGCAGGGTAGAGGAAAACATACGGTAAAACAAATATCTCTTTGATGTCTCAGTTTCCATATCTTGTCTTTGTCTGGTCTCTATGAAATGCTCTGAAACGAGACCGGGCATTTGGTTGGTCGATACCGGTAGTTTGTTTTATCACTAGGCTGGTTATTTAAGTTCGCTTGGGTACTTCCCATCAGCCTCATCGCAGCGCTGGTACGCCGGCGATACAGGATTCCTTGCGTAGGGCGATCGGAAAAGCCTGGGTGACAATGTTTTGAAGTTTCTGTATATAGTTCCGCATAATCTGCAAGCCGAAAAAGTTCTAATTGGTGTTCATTTCTTTCAAAAAGAAAGGGGAAGCCCAGGCGGAGGGCTGTGGGTCTGAGTAGGCCTCGGTTCCATTATACAGACAGCAGCACACATTGCTAGTGCACGTGCAACACTGACGAGCATAAATAAATTTATCACGTGATATCTATACAAGCCTAAACAAAATATGCAAAGAAACTAGTAATACGTATACTGGGTTTACACAGAAACATCAATGTATAACCAGCACTAAATAATATTCATGAAAGGACAAGATACATATCCCGGAAAAAAGACTACAGAGAGAAGAATCGACGCAACTATACATTATATCCATTTAAGTAGATTTAGATTTTGGTGCTCTTTTTAGCACCTTCGTTGAAGTCGAAAAAATTCCGTTCTAGTGAAGCTTGGTTAATGACCGTATCTGGATCTTGGCTAATGACTGACAGAACTCCGCACCTCCACCAAATGTTACCTGACAGCAAGCCGATGAAGACAAGGCTGCATGAGAGATGGGTAATGGCTGGGCCTAGCGCGAGCGCTAAGTGCAGCACCCAAAATGCCGGCTGAGGTGTCTTTTTCCGTTTATCGAGGTAAAAGAAAATGCTAAGGAAGTCTTGAAGGTAACTACACAAGTTCTTTTAAACATGCCACATAAAGGCAGCAAGAGCATGTACTCTCGCTGCAGCGATACGAAGACTAACGCTTAATATTTATTTGCTAAGAATGGTAACATGACAACTCTAAACAGAGATGAGGTTATTTCTGCCCAGGGTTTAATAAGAGGTGGCCCTTCAAACAAAGATCTCAGTAGCGCTTCCTCAGGAAACTACGTGAAGCCCGCTCGGGTCGAAACAGGTGGAAATAAAACTATTTGGCTGTCTTTCTACGTTCTGTTTCCAGAAGCACATGTGATCACGACCCGTAAGTGTTTGCACCGATTTTCTGTGCACTGATACTATTTTTATACGTATCGCGGTAATTTCCTTTTGTGCGTAGCGACCAAAAAAGCTTTAACCCTATGTGCTATAAAATCCAACAAAAACAAACAGAGCTCTAACCATTGCTTGACAAACAACAAACAAAGAGCTTTAACCATTGCTAGAGCTATAACGCTATGTGCCATAAAACCCAACAAACAACAAACAAAGAGCTTTAACCATTGCTTTAACCATTCCTTTCGTGCGTAGAGACCAAAAGAGCTTTAACCCTATGTGCCATAAAACCCAACAAACAACCAACAAAGAGCTTTAAACATTGCTTGAGTCAATAAAACAGCTATCCTTAACTGCACACCTAACGGTATTTCCAGAATGAAACTCACTTGAAGGAGCCTGCCGGTGTGAGCTGCGTTCGAGGACCTAAAAATTGGTTCTTGCGGGCGATGGGTGACCCCAATGTTGTGCACTGTGTCCGCAGAGCGCCCGATACCGCCGTTCACTTTAGTGTGCACGGTTAGCAACACTACGAACGAAACGACGCTGTTCCCGGAGGACGGCCTGTGCGACTACATCCTGCTGGACGAGCTGCAGGTGGCCAAGCCCGGGGACCTGGGCGAGCCCTACCAGCCAAATCTTCGATGCCTCATGGAAATGGCTGCCCAGCACCACAAGACCGAGTACGGCGTCGGTTTCGAGGAGTGAGTGTGTTAGACTTCCACTAACAGTGCAATGACACCAAACGGACGAGTTCTGTTCTAAGTTCTAACTAGACAGCGTGAAGGCCTGAAAAAAAAAAACACTGCAATTTTGGGAAAAAAAAGGTTTTTTTTCGTTTTTTTTTTCAGACAAGAAAAAATGGAAAGAAACATCGAAAATTTTACAAAGCAACTTCAAGCATTTATGACTGCTTGCTTTTAGTTTAGGTTTTTGTTTATGCTTTGAAAAGAATTACAGCGTGCATCGTTGAACGATTGGAGAGCAGTCGTCATCGCCGGTGCCAGGTATTGCTTTTAAAGCGTTCGTGCTGCCAGTACGCGGGCTGAAGGCCAGGTCACATATACGATCCAGGCTTGACTTAAAAACACACTAACACTTGAACTCACGGCTGAACTAGCTGCAAAGTCTACAGCGCTACACACACGGAATAAATAACATAGGCTGCTGTGTACGTAAGCGGTTTTAGCCAAATACAAGCCCAGGTTCTTGAATTCCAACGTAGCAGAGTACAGGACATCCGCAGGAATTTGGTTCGGGACAGGGGTCTTCAGCGAAGCATGTGGCCCCATCTACCTGGTGCCAAGACCTTTGCACCAACCAGCAGCGAACTCGTCTGGCTTGCCGACTGCTGCAGATACGACCATCATCCGCCAGCTGGGAACGAAACTGGTCCCGTTTCGGAAATGTCCGTACAAGGATTCACAACAGGCTTTCAGGGAAACGCGTTTGAAGCTTGTGTATGTGCAGTCGAACCTAGCTCTAGACGGAGCTTCAATCCATGTTGCGGCGCGTAGTGCCTCATCCATAGACAGTGACTCTGAGTCCGATATGGAGTGACATATAGATCAGTTTTCATGTTAACTTTCTCGGTGCAATAGAACAAGAAGTTCGGTCCACAAATATAACATTTATATCTCCATATTCGCCTGAAGTGCAAATCATTTACCTTCTCGGTACAATAGAACAAGAAGTTCGTTTCACAATATGACAACTAGAACTGCATATTCGACTGAACTTCAGAGCATTATTATTGATCGTTGTGCTGTTTCAAATAAATCTGTTTTCGTCAAGTTTTGCGAAATTTCCAATTTTTCTTAAAAGAAACCCTGAAAAAAAAACGGTTTTTTTCATGCCATTCAAAATTTCTTGAAATTTTACGTCTCTAGTTCTAACGTGATAGCGTGAAAGGCCCCGTTCACAAGAAAAATCTGCTGTCGGCGTTGTTGGCGTCACCGTTGTGAACAAAAAATCACGGGCATGGCTCTGGCAGGTGGTCCTCAGATAGCAACCTAGGAGGAAGGTGGGTCACCTGGGTCACGTGAATTTGCGGCGTCATCATAACCCCCGCCCACCGGATAGTGAGAAACATTCCCACCATGTCGAGTGTCAGCTAAATTAACGATTGGTCACTCGGGAGAAGAAACCTGGGTCGCACAAGGCCTACCGCTGGCGGCAACTGCCATTGCAGGGCAGTAGTGCATCGCTTAACCGCTGCACCGCTTCAATGCCACACTTCGACAAAACGCTACAAAAAAAAAAAATCCAGGGGGCACTTCTGCTCTCTCGAGTGCTGCAAGGCGAAAGCCTTTCCTGGCACACTGTTTGTTTCTTTTTTATTTTTTATTGTTCATATTGTTACGCGGCGGCCAGCCGAAGAATGAGACGTGGTGAACCATGGCTATGAGATGATTTAATGGCCGCTGGCCTAGCGCGGGCGCTCCGT
Source organism: Amblyomma mixtum (assembly GCF_055824585.1). Classification (NCBI taxonomy): domain Eukaryota; kingdom Metazoa; phylum Arthropoda; class Arachnida; order Ixodida; family Ixodidae; genus Amblyomma; species Amblyomma mixtum. The sequence continues at coordinate 113,285,814 of NC_143018.1, forward strand.
CCCGCGCCACTGCCAGCTTCGTCTTCGTCACACTACCCGGGGCCTCCGAGCGATCGTCCCGATCGGTGACGAACAGACGGCGAAATGGCGATAGTCTTGAGTGAAGGATCGAACAATATGTAGACGATGGTGCAGTGCTGGCCGCCACGATGAGAAAGATGAGAGAATGAGTCCCGGTCCACGAAGCATCCGGGCCGTAGGGTGCCAGGAGCTGACGGCCGAGGTCTCTGGACGCACCGAACGGCAGAGGCAGGGGGACGGTGTCTTCACGTTTGGGTCAGTGGGGTCTTGGGTCGGTGGGGTCTTGGGTCGGTGGGGTCTTGGGTCCGTCGGGTCTTGGGTCCGTCGGGTCTTGGGTCGTCGTGTAGTGTGGTCCGGGCGGGGGACGGGGCTGGGGTGAGCGTCGAGGTCGGTTCAGGTCGGGCGGGCTGGGGCACGGCCGTGCGGCGCGGACCAGGTACTCACGGCCGACGTCCACGGCAGGCCCAGGACGCCGAAGCTCCGTGACCAGGCTGGCGATGAAGGGACCCCAGCACCTCCACCAAATGTTACGCGGCGGCCAGCCGAAGAATGAGACGTGGTGAACCATGGCTATGAGATGATTTAATGGCCGCTGGCCTAGCGCGGGCGCTCCGTCCCGCGCCACTGCCGGCTTCGTCTTCGTCACAATATTATATTTTGCTTTATTTTATTTTTGTTTCTTTTCATATTTTCATTTCTTTTTTATTTTGTTTTCTTTCTTATTTTTGTTGTTTAACTTCTTTTATTTTATTTATGAAACCCATGCATTCACTAGATGCGCCTATATTCATGCTCAAACCCTGAGCCTTCGCAGCGGAGTGGTAGCGTCCCCGCTACAAATGCCAAAGGCCCCGGTTCGATTCCCAGCCTGGACATAGTTTTTTTTAAGTCGTGACGCCGAAACGCGGACACATCTGCCGACACGGCTGCTAACAACAGTAGGAGGCGTGAAAGGATTTCGCCATAATACAGGGACATTCAGAAAATCTTAACCGCTGCACCACTGCGCCAGCGGGGTAATAAAAGCTTGAAGACTCCCAGGATCTATGAATGTAAAGTCGAGAACTTTCTGCATAAATGGAAATTAACCCATTAACCCATTAAGCTATCGCGTCATACCCTTAATGCGGTGTTTAAGTGTCCCCCCCCCCCCTTAAATTTTTTAGTACCTCATCGGTGGCCTTTTGCTGTGAGCAGCCGCCTCACATCTGGGAGGTGGGGGGTTCGACCTCCAAGCCGCCGAGCACCCACAGGTTATACAATGCGTACAAGCCTTTTTTGGTACTCAGCTTGTCTATGTCGAAATGCTTAGGAAATGGGTCTTTCACCCCACCTTGAATAGGCTAAAAATACCTTGTGCCATGGCGTTCTTTGCCCAAAGCTGTCGTTGCGGCATATAAATTCATCATCATCATCATCAGTTTCGTTTTGGACGATAGCGATTTGCATTTCCTTAGGATCGACGGAGGTGGAGAGAATATGCCGCAGTTATGTTTGAATACTTTATTATAGCACCATTTATGTACACAGGTTACGATGTTGTTTTCTTGGCGTTGTGAAGCATAGGGTACAGTTCCTACAAAGGCCATAAAAGACGCGTGCAAAATTGTGCCACGTAGAAAGAAATGAGGCATGCGGTGCTCCGTCACCTGCAGCGAATCCATGTAACTTTTAGTGGCTCTCTGATCAGCAACCTTCGTCAGCGCACCCAGTACGTAATTCTTTCGTGACTTGAGGTGGTTCTGTGTATTGGGCCTTCCACGTCCCTCCTCAGAGAAACCGATAGTCAGAAAGAAAAATGGTGATCTAATTGTACGCAACATTCTAAGGCATATCTCAACATATTTATTTCAAGAGCGTGCGTTGTTGGGCTAGTCGGTCAATTATGGTAAATAAAAGGGGGTACTGCGCACAAAAACACACGGACAAGAAGATAACACAACAAGCGCAGACTCGCGACCAATATATATATTGGTCACTCAATATACTGGTCAACACGATATATGGTCAACTCAATATATATAACCACAATACTATACATATACAATAGTAGTTCTATATACTATATTGACACGAGGATTGGACGGAGAAGAGGAAAAAGATCGCAGCCGCAAGAAGTAGACGACGCTGAAGTGGAGGTCCGTTTTTCTCTGGTGCCCTCGTTCAGCCGCTGCAGTTACTTTTCTGTGTAGCAACTGTTACACATCTTTTTCCTCTTCTCCGTCCAATCCTCGTGTCACTGCCCCCTCTTCAGGAGCATCGCCCCGATGCGGTGGTACCGTCAGACCGAAGAAAAAGTGTTCAAGAGTTGTTGCACCACGAGTCTGACATCACGGAATATGACTGCATGCAGCCGGAAAGTCACTCGGGGGGTCGCTCGTAGTACGGCTTCATTCGCACCACATGCACAACGTCGCTGCGCTTGCCGTTGTGCGATGAACGAGCTGGCGAGGCGGGTGCAACTTCGTACGTTACGTCGCTGAGGCGACGGACAACAAGGTAAGGGCCGAAGTAGCGGCGCAGTAACTTTTCGGACAGCCCGCGGCGACGAACGGGCGTCCAAACCCACACATAGTCGCCTGGGTTGTAGGTAACGTGGCGGCGTCCAAGGTTGTAGCGGTCAGCATCGATCTGCTGCTGACGATGAATGCGGTGTCTGGCCAGTTGCCGCGCTTCTTCCGCACGCGTCACCGTGAAAAGATGGCGGCGTTCGCGGCGTGTGGTAGAGGATGGGCGCCGGGGACCTACTGTCTGTGGCCATTTCCGGTGGGACCGCCGGTCGAGGCTGCGTCATCCTCGTCGGGTTGGCAAGAGGCCCGAACTCAGGCGACTCACCGCGGAGGCGGCGGCTTGGGCGCTGATGGACCGGTGTGAGTTCCGTCTTTATCTCGTAGGCGTACGCAGGTCGGGAAGCGTACCCAGCACTGCTCCACCAGATGTGTAACAGTTGCTACACAGAAAAGTAACTGCAGCGGCTGAACGAGGGCACCAGAGAAAACGGACCTCCACTTCAGCGTCGTCTACTTCTTGCGGCTGCGATCTTTTTCCTCTTCTCCGTCCAATCCTCGTGTCACTATATAGTATATAGTATAGTATATATATAGTATGTACTATACATATACAACAGTATTATACGATAGTAATTATATATATACAGTATATATAACTACTATATATACACAACTCAATATAATGGTCAACTCAATATATTTATATTGTTTACATTCATAAACTATATCACCGCTATAAACTAGAATCAAATGTAATGGTTTTGTAACTCACCTAGCAGGATTGCGGAAAAATTCCACCATTCCCACGTCAGCAAAAAGACGTCGTTGGTCGCGCCACCAGCGGGAGCCAAAACAATCACAGGTGGGCAATTGGGCAAGTAGAGTCGCCTGCCAGTCATCCGCCTTCTTCCACCTCCACTGACTCCCTTTCTCCCTCGAAGCTGAACTTAAACGTCACATTGCTCTTCTCCGGGCACAGAATGAGAAGCTCGAAGCCAGACTTCACGCTCTGACAACTCAAAACTCCTTTTCTATGCCCTTCCTTACGAAGGACAAAGGTAAATAACTTAAATTGTCCCCTCCCCCCACACGGGTTTAGTGGACATACTTTGATAGTCATCTAAGGGACACGGGTTTAGTGTACATACTTTGACAATAATGTGTGACATCAAACATACTCAATGTTGAGTATGTTTGATGTCACCTTTCTTCTTTCTCTCTCTCTTTCACCCTCTTCTTTCACCCTCATCTGGAGTAGCATGCCAGGCCTATAGCCAGGCAGACCTCCCCATTATTCATTAAATTCTCTATGTCTCTCCCCCCCCCCCCCCCCCACTGAAGCGTGCGCTCATGCACTGGAGGCCATAGTGGCCGCTATCGAAAACATTGTTGCACAGCTGCCTCAACTCATAAACACTGTCATTGCCACCCATACGCAAAGCATAACTGCCGGCATCACGCGCTCGGTAACAAGCTTAACCCAGAAATGAATTCTCGAACACCCACGTTTCTCTAAATGCGAAGGAGCGAGCAAGGTTGCCTTAAGCCCCAGAAAATTCTCTCGTCGCATTGACGATTCCGATAACGAGGAACACGCCATCCGCACGGCTTCGAAGCCAGTGGATCGAACCTCTCTAACACAGCAGCATCCTTTGCCCCTCAACCTCCGACCATGCCCCCAATCCTAGTTCGCGGGCATCCGCACAAACACATCCCTTTACACTAACCCAGTGGGATTGCAGGGGTTTCAAGGACCGGGAGAAGCAAGCCCACCTTCGCCTTTAGCTTGAAACCTTTGAGTTCTCGCGGGCCTGGTCGCCTTAAGGATCGCGGAGCCAACACCGTACTCAGTAATTATCAGATTTCCCAGAGGGGCACACAAGCCTGCATCCTAATTCACAAAGATTGCACACCACAAGAGGTGACCTTACCATCGACCCCCGAATACTTATATGTCATTGTCATGGTCTTACCTTTGCAGTGCAACGACCCCTCGATTCATGTGCTTAATATATACTATATACTGCCTCCAACCCCCCCCCCCCCCACACACACACACACACAAACTTAAAAGCATACTTTTTCTATGCTCTACGAATGTTCTAAACTATACGAATGTACGGGATGGCAGGACGCCACCACGTAAACATTGCTGGAGACTTCAACTCTCCAGGTCGGCAATGGGGCTTCGTTAGGGAGGAACACCGAGGCAGAAAATTGGCGGAACTAATTTCGACTCTCCACACCGATACGGCCATACCAACTCGCATGAGCAACTCAGTAACTAGGGATACGTGACAAGATTTGACACTTACCCGCAATATTCAGCACGTAGACTAGCTTAATACGCAAGACACCCTTGGCAGTCACCACGGTATAATTAATACGACCATTAACACATGCCCCCTTAAACACCCGTACAACACAAGCGTACATCCCAATCGGACTAGGTTCCACTCGACACTTCCCTCTGCCAACACTGTTCGCTCGGGATATCGAGTGGGTAACCTCGTTTATGACAACTCTCCGCACAAACTAACAATGCATTCAGCTCACCGACTTCACGCCCGAAGTAGACAACCATCTTCTCCAATCTTGGAAAGCCCGCATCAGTATCATCAAACGATGGAAAAAGCAGAAACACAAGAAGAAACTCCGACACCGCAATCTTGAACTCACCCAGAAGGATGCCGACTATGCCGCTCAGTTAGCCGACACTAACTGGGTGGGTCGATGTAACACTGCTGCGCGCCAGATCTCTGGTCGCGGCACCTTGCGTCTGTTTCGTGCACTTATTTACCCCACTCACAAACGTGCAGAAATAGCGCGGCACCTCCAACGTGCCAGTCACAACTTTACCGGTATTGCAACACAACTGGCCCGAACACAGTGTGCCAGATACCTCTTTACCACGGTGGACCCTTGCCTTTCCCAGTGCTCATACGAAGGCCAAACAAATTTCGAGCTGGACGCCCGTTTCCAGCTCCATTATTTGAAGGAGACCCTAGGCAAATTCAAACGCGGTACTGCACCGGGCCGGATAAGGTTACCGTCAAACTTCTGGTGAACCTTCCAGATGCAGCCTATCATTCCCTTTTTGAATTCACAAACCAAATCTGGCATGGAGAAATTCTTCTCCCCCAGTATTGGAAAAGAGCCTTAGTGAAGTTTATACCTAAGGCAGGCTAGCCAATTGATGTTGCACACCTACGCTTGTTGTGTTGGCAAATTGATGGAGACTATGGTGCGAGACAGGTTGTCCACTTACCTCGAAACACATGATACTTTTGCGGATACTATGCTTGGTTTCCGACCGCAGAAATCCGCACAAGACATTCTTCTACACCTCCATGACATACTCAAGCCCAAAGAACTCCGTCACATTGACAAGGTAGTCCTAGCCTTGGATTTGAAAGGAGCCTTTGATAACGTGAAATATTGCCGCGTCTACAACAATAGCCGCTCGGCGGATGTTCGGCACGCAGCTCGTGCTCTACGCTGTTCGCTGCTGAAGACGAAACTGAACGTTCCACCCTGGCCGTCTCGATATGCTGCCACATCTTCTAAGTGTTCGCGTTCCTCTACCGTCTAGACGTGGCGCTACCTGTACCAACTGCTACGTGACAATATGAAGTAATAATCACCTCTAAGACATCAACTGTGATCACCACACACGCCGATACATCTGGCAATTTCTCACGGGTGGACAGGCCTTCATTCCAATTCAAGACAAGGAACATGGACCCTATACCATCGGATCCCGGGGTACACCACAGGGTGCGGTGTTATCTCCCCTCCTTTTCAACCTCGCAATGAAAGACCTTCACGAAAAATTAAGCTCTATGGCCGGCATCCGGTACGCTCTAAATGTTGATATGTCTATTTAGGCAGCAGAAGTAAATCTCCGGCATACAGAAACCTGCCTACAACAGGCAGCCGGAGTAGTGTACGCTTACAGTGCACTGTGGTCGCCAATGTGTTCCCACCAAATTTTAATTTTTTAACATTCATCCCTCACGCTTCAGTTTACCTCACACTCCCTCCGGGTCCGATTAGAGGGGCCAAGGAGATCCGCATCCTCGGCCTCTTTATTCACCAACAACGCAGACTGGACACAACACTCGCGAAACTGCTTATGTATGGCGACCAGGTCGACCGTATGTTCCGCCGGATCTCCAATAAGTGTTGGGGCTACGAAGCAAAGATGCCTTGCGGCTCGCACTTGTCTTCGTAACGAGTGAAATTCTCTTCTCAACCCCCTATCTTAGTAAAGCTGAGATCTGGGCGAGTTGGTATGCATTCATACTGGTGCATACCTATCTTAGCATGCGCAAACACGACGAGGATCAACTCGAGGTCGTACACCACAAAGTCATCAAAAGGGCTCTTGGCCTTCATATTGCCACGTCCAATCAGCATTTGTTGGACCTAGGGGTGGTCAATACCTATCGGGAACTCCGAGACACCGATCTCATCGACCAATACACGCGCCTGCCACAAACTCTATCCGGTGGCGCATTCTTGACAGACTCCATATCACACACGTACAAACACCTTTGAGGAACGGGTACAAGCGCCAGAACCGTGGAGACGCACCTTCAGGGCCCGACCATTTCCTGCAGCATGCCACAATTTGACCATGATGGCTATCGCCAGGCGCGTGCGGATGCACTGGAGCGACATCATGGTCGACAAGAGCATGTTTACTACGTGGACATTGCCGGTCCCCACCGTGGGGGGTGGTACCGCGGCAGGGATCTACAACACCAACACAGTGGCGGGACTCACGTTCTGCGCCTACAGCATAACACATGGTGAGGACATCGCGATTGCGCTCGCCCTCTCCCTCCTACAAGTGAACCGCATTAGGGACTCAAAGGTGGTCTGTAGGAATTATGAGCTCGGTTGGGTACGTCCTCTCCCCTGGCGCATTCTACAGAATTACCGTCGGTACAGCGGCCCTCCAAACTGCAACCTCATCTTAACTCCCGGCCACCAGGGTCTATAGGGCAATGAGTTAGCCGATCAGGCGGCCTCGACGCTCTCTCTCCTGCGCTCACACTTGCTCTGGAAGCTTACTCCGAGCCCCCCCCCCCCCCCCAATCTCTAATTACATTCAAAGACATCAGTACATATTATAAGCAATGTCACGGTCGCTTTCCGGAAACCTGTAAGGGTCTGGAGAGCAGACGAACGTATGCTTCTCAATTTTTTTACAAATACAATGCTGTTCCCGGCAGTACTGAAGCAGTTCCACACAAAATTTGACGGTGGCTGCAACCTGTCTGGAGGGACGTTTTCGGACGTTTTCCACATGGTCCGGGCCTGCCTTTCCAGTCCCCACCCATCCCAATCCTTCATCTCTCGCCCGTCTAGTGAGGCCTGGGAGGCGGCGCTGCTCAGCGGCCATGACCATGCAGTCCTAACGGACCTTGGTCGCCAGGGTGCTAGTGCCGTTAGGTGCCATTGGGGCGCCGGAATATGAGCTCCACCCAGATTTGTTATGACCTGGGCCAATAGGGCCTGGGCCCGTCACCTCCTTGTACATAGTCAACAAATGTTTACCATCACCACCACCACAAGGAAGGATGAGGACCACCGTGGACCTCTGAATGAAAAGTAGGGAATGAACTTCTGCATATATGGGAATTAACTCATTACTCCATTGCGTCACACCCTTAAGTGTCCCCTCCAATTTTTTCAAGAAGACTATAAATAAAAACATGGCGCCGGCCACGGAATATCCGAGCTGCAATTTTTAAGGCCATGGTGATTGCCGTTTTACCTTAAGCCAGGCTTCTTACGCGTGAAGTTACACCACGTGTCTAGCCACTGCTCGAACCGAGCTGAGCCGCGGCCGGACCGACGGCCTCGCGGCCGCGCCGAACCTCCGGCGTATGACGTAGCAATGACGTCACACTATTGTTGGCTATAAACACCGCATGCTTTGAGTTCACTCGTCTACTAGGTTCAGCCGGGTTGAACCTCGGCTAATTTTCTATTCCAGGTGGTCGAAATTTCCGGAGCCCTCCACTACGGCGTCTCTCATAGCCTTAGTCGCTTTGGGACGTTAAATCCCATAGACCTAATTTTCTATTCATCGCAACTTAGCGAATACAGCATATTCTTTAATGTCTTTAAGGCACGCTTTCATTTTACACGCTCAAGTGTGTCTAATGAAAGTTTTTTGCCATTCGTGCAGCAATACAACGCGGATGGACAAGGTCTTGAGTGATCCAAGCACAAAGGGCTATTTTCACGGTTTATTCAAGAAGAGGATATTCCATTTTGCCTACATCACTACCGAAATGTACGGCTTCAGTGCATCCGACATGGACATTCGCCTCAATATGCTCAAGGTAAGGACCTGCACTACTCTTCCCTAGCTCGTGTGAAAACTCAGGTTACTTGGCTGACGATTGGCTTACGTCCTTTGGCGAAATTTTAGCTTAGGCGACGATCTGCTCGCATGCTGTAAGGTATTAGTCGAAGATACTTCATGCAGTGCTCCTAGGTGCTGCAGATCTCAAACAAGGAATATTTACGAATATCTTTTATTGAAAAACAGTCACGGGTCTACAGTGATAAGGTGAGGAATATTATGCAATCTCAAGAACTAAAGACCTGGTCTACTTTGGAAAATTACCTGCAGGAAAAGTGGTTGTTTTGGAGCGCATGCCCTGCTACTCAAGGTACAACTCGAAGCTTCAGCTGGCTTTGCTCATTTGACCTCGAAGCCCGACCAAAGTCAATGCAAGCACACATCCCGAAGAATAACAGTGTATGACCAGTGTCTTGCTGCGGATAGCCATGATATGCCTGTATGGTACAGTCATTAGCTAATGACCGGCAACCACGTGACCGATGTCCAGTGATGACTTAACTTTTGACCTTCGGCTTTGACCTTTAGAGCTGAGATTCATATCGCCTGATGTGACGTCATGAGATGACGAAGTTGTGACGTTACACCATTATTCGCTATAAATACTGCCGGCGTTGCTTTCGCTCGTCTACTAGGTTCAGCCGGGTTTAAGCTTAGCCAATTTATTTTCCTTTTCTGGAAACATTAGTACACAGTCTCGCCGCTATTGGTGGTGCTTAAAAGCCCTTGCTTTTCAGCGCATTGCAGATCTATTCGAAGACAAGAAGACTCCTGAGCGACCGGTGTACACCATCTTGGCCTATTTATGGAAAAAAGGCAAAAACTTTATGTCTGCTGCAGGCACGGCATCCAGCTTTAAGTACGAATGCCTTATTGCATGCTTGTTCTTGCTTTCTTTTCCGCGCGTTGCATCACGCGTAGTCCAAGATAATAAATGGTGTCTGCTCATCACCGCACTAACAGAAAGATACACATTAGCATGGTAAAACGCAATGATTTTCTTCGATACAGACGAAGCAATCAAGCGGCTTTTTGTGTCTGCCGTCCACAGGAGTGTAATGATGTCATTATTTACACCTGTCACCTAAAGAAATATTTTTTGGAATTCCTACTGCTTGCTTCGTATACGATGGGACAGGTCTGCGTTCATGCACAGTAATCTTGTAAGCCCCTCCCCCACCCCCCCCAGCCGACAGGATTTGTACAGTGGGAACATCCTTCGCAACAGGTCGCAAAAGCCGCATTAAGGGCGTTGTTAATGCGAAACTTCTGAAAGGAAATACGAAAACATTTATCATTAACGGAATAAACTTGAGCCTCCTCAGATTCTGTGAAGAAGTCAGCGCAAAAAAACGGAGGAGTGACAGAAGAGAGGACACATAAGGCATTCATGAGTGCTCGTGACCTGGCCCGGCAGTTTGCTCTTCTCAAATTCGTATAACTTTTTGAAAATGTAATTTCACCCAATTTCTCTCCATCTCCATTTACCACCTCACGATTTCCTGACGCGGGGTTTGAATGTGCCAATTACTGAGCCTCTCCTTCCCTCATAAACGGTTAGGCCACATTCTCACAGCCGGTTTTTGGCTTGCTCCGTCGCCTCCGTCACGCCGGGAGCCGACGGAGGGGGCTGCATTTGGACCGTTTTCCCCCCCAAAATCGGGGGGCCGGTGCCGCCGGGTCCTGCTCTACGTTTCCGTCGAGCGGCGGCGACGGAGCCCGCCCCCACGGAGAGCGAGCCAGTCACAGCGCGAGCTCGCTACACGTCACCCGCGGCTTGCTCGCTGCGACCAAGAGATGGCGCTGGCGAGCGTCAGCGGCGGCAGCGATGCGCGGGTGCGCGGGCAGGGCGAAAAAACAAAAAGCCTGCTCACTTTTTTACTCTCCGTCGGGAGATGCACGCGCCTTGCGTATCGAGGGGCTTTAGCCTTGCGCCCCGAAAAGCGCCCCCTGTCGAGGAGCAGAGAGCGGATGAGTTTTATTTCATATGGCAATATACGAGGTGTTCGAGCCAAAACGGGTCTCCGAATGAGCATTGTGTTTGCACTAGGCATGGGATATACGATAAATAATGTTTTTTTTTTCAGGGACGCTCAAGTAGCACCACTGTTATGTACTTGAATTTCATGCGCTATCTTTTAGAGCTTTAAAAAAAAAACTACTCGGACGATACCTTGTTGCGAACACTCTAGCCGGCCGTTTGTCAAAGCGACCTACAACTTTTAAATTGGCACTTTTTTCAAGAAATCAGTCAGAAGAATGAAAAGACAGCACCAAAACATATTCCAAGAGAGCTTCCTGAAGTCCATGTTTTTTGTTTTTTTTTTGGGGGGGGGGAAGCAGTCATGGGGGCTGATGCAGAGGGGAACCATCCAGGTGAAGAAAGGAGAAATGGGGGAGAGAGGTAACTGCGGAGAAAACGAAAAGAGCAGAAAAAACAAAATTCTGTTCACCCGTTGCTAGCTCTTGAGGGCTCATTTTTTTATTAGCCGTTTAAATTGTCTTGCTAGTTTAATTCTTGAATGGTTGTATAAAGACCAATAACAAAGTTCATTACCACCCTACATATGTTCAATTTCGTGCACATTGGCCTGAATACTGTGTCTGCAGCACTCATTTCTGCAGCGGCTTTAATTGTAGCTTGCTATACTCATATATATATTTGTATTGGTGTTGTACGCATGGTGTTTCGTTGCAAAAACAGGGGAGTTGCGTAGAGCTAATAAACTAACTTCAAACTTTTTCCACCGCTTGCGAGATCGCATCGTTTTTTTCTGCGATAAGAGCCAAGCGAACCAAAGCGTGAGCAGTCGACAGACGACTTTCACCGCTACTTCGGCATGTCTTTCGGACACCGCTGAGCAGCGTTTTTTTTTTTTCGCGCGGAGGAAAAAAAAAAGGCACTGACGTAGAGTCACGTGGGAGCAGCGAGCGCCCGCCCAAACTGGTTTGCCGGTGTCCGGCGCCTCTTTCGATTAGAACACAAATCCGTTCCGTTGCGGCCGGGGTTCCCGGCTCCGTCGCCGCCGCGCCGGAGAGGAGAACGGCTGTGAGAATCAGGCCTTACCATAATATTTTAGCTGTTTCACATCGAAAAAACAATTACTGCAAGAAAATCTTCGCCCGGAACGTCATCAGAGCCATGATGCTGCAGCTAATGACAAGCTACCACGTGACCGATGACCAGTAATCACATCACTTTTGACCTGGACCTTTTACCTTGACCTTTAGAGCTGAGATTCGGATTGCCTGATGTGACGTCATGTGATGACGTAGCAATGGCGTCACACCAGTCTTGTTCTTATCTTTTCCATGCGCTGCATCACACACAGTCCCAATCGCGAATTCAAATGATAGACAAGTGGCTTCTGAGCCACCTCCCCGTCTAGGTAACTGCATGAAGCTCTATGGGATAAGAACGCGTGAGCGCTGTCGAGGTAACGTCAATGGCAACACCCGAGGGTGTTTCGATTTCACACGTCACTTGCATTGTGTGCGATGAAAGCTTCATGAATGCTTAAGGAAAGGTACGAATTTGGGGAGACACGTGTTGCTCTTTTCAGTCTTTCCCTTTCTCTCGTGATTACAGAAAATACCACAGGCCGGACTTGCTCATTTCCAAGGCGCACATAGCCGACAACGACACTCAGTACCTGGAATGCAGGATTTTGCCCTCGACGTTGCTCAAACAACCCAACTTTGACATCATTGACAAGAAAACAAACGTCCCGAACATCTACAAATTTTCCTTGGTGAGCTGAGCGAAGGCGCCCTGCTGCGTGGTCGCGAGCCCAGGGGCTAGTGTGAATTCCAGCAGCGAATAGAGGTCAGTCGAGTGATCCAAAGTGGACCTCTCGGCCGTGGCATTGAACGATAGCTAATAATTTGCAACTAAAATACTCGGGATGCCAGATATATCATACCGGTATGTCAAAACATCCTCTTGAACATTCTGCGCAAATGTGCACTATTTTTGGCCTTCATTGAACAGCAGTTCATTGAACTGCTGTTCGCCGATGGATTCGACACATCGAACGGCACGCTGGTCTGTGCAAGCAACTATTCTCGCAATGGCGCTCGCGCAGTCGTTTCAAAGCGGAAGCTCTACTCCTCCCGTACATGAGCTGAAGGTCATCTGGCTATGAAATTTGACCTTCAAACCACGAGGAGCGGAGGCTTGGCTCTGACGTCATGCCATGTGACTCGCCACGCCTCCCCACAGCTGCATGCGTTAAGCAGACGGCGCCTCGCAACTATCGAATCACGTGACTCGCTGCCCCTCGGCACAGCTGTATATGTGGAGCCAAAGGCACTCTCGCAACTGGTGGAAATCGCGTCCCACGCCGTTAGCTATATAAAAGCGTGTCGTGTGTGCTTACCTTCATGTGCTTACTTTAACAGAGCTTTCGCTCGTCTTAACTAGATTCAGCCGGGCTGCTGAACCACACCTAATTTTTACGAGCACGGAACAGGATTGGATGAGCCGACTTCTGACTGCAGATTGCAGCGAACATCCTCTAAAACAATGTGACAAGGGGAACGCGGGTTATGGTCGGGGATAGTTTTCAGTCTGGCATAGCCATTTTACGTGTGACTTCAGTGCCAAGCGACTTCAGTGTCAGTGACATGCAGTGAAGTCTGCCTAAGTGGGTGAACCCTAGAGAGGCGTCGCGTAAACCAAATGTACCGAGAATGTACACTCTTTGCCAAATTAACCTGGCTGCATGGTTTGCTTCTCATTTGCATAGTAGAGCTCTTAAGGCTTTCCTAAAGATTAAAGGGAAACTGCATAGGTTTTAGAAATCAACGAGCTTAAGAGGGTCGAATGTGTCAAACTTGGAGGTAAAGCACGCGAAGTCTTTTTGGGCTAGCACTTGAAATAGTGAAGTAATCACCGATTAAAATCCGGACGCCCTTCAAGCTTCTCCGCAGCGCACAGCGCCAAGTGGGAGGTGCGTGATGACGTCATCGAAGGTATCAGTACATTTCCAACGCACAAACGCCTGCTTTGAAGGAAAAAAAACCAAAGCCACCGAAGGCTAACCCTGCCGAGAGTTGTTTGGCAGCGTCTAACGCGTCAGGGCAGGGTGTGGCTGATGACAGCGGTAATTTGAAATCATACCTTCCGTGACGTCAAGCTGAGTTTTCTTGCACTCCTCCGGTGCATTGAGGAGAAGCGCAAATTTCAATCGTCGATTACGTCACTATTTTAATTGCTAGTGCAAAAACACTTGGCATGCTTTACCTACATCCTAAATAGATTTGAATCCTTGAATATCGCAAGATTATCAAAAAAGTGCTGCAGCTGCCCTTTAAAAAGTTGTTTGTAAATGAGGACAGGGGCTCTCCTTACCATACAGAGATTTAGAGCTTGAGGGCTGGCATAATAGATTCAATATACGACTGAGAAGGAAACCATGCAGCCTGGTTACTTATGGCGAAGACTGTACCTTAATTTTAATCAGATCGTTCTTTTACGTGACAGCGTATATAGATCGTAAAAGCCGTTGGCGTAGTAGTAGTCGGTACCACGTATCGGAAATAATCGGGTGCTGTGTAAAAAAAATCGAGTCATGGTAATTTGTCTTTCTAGTGATTGGTATATGACAGGCTATGACGAGTTAATGAAGTCATTGCAATTAATCGTTTAATTAAAGAAATGAAATAATTGAAAAAAATACGATTCAAAGCTATCAAAATGCTCAGAATGAAAAGCCAATGCTTGATGAGGCTAACTGAGAAAATGTAAAGTGTTTATTTCTACAATAAATTAATTGCAAACAATTGAAAACAAAGAAAACTGCGTTAAGAGGTGTCAAAACAACTCAGTATGAAAAGCTAGCCCACTACGCTATCCTGTAATACCCTTAACGCGGCGCTTAAGTATCTTCTCCAACTTTTTTGTAGTGTACCTTTAACACGACTGGATTTTCAATGAAAGACGGTGACTATTTCTAAAACAGAGTCCGCGGCGGCATCGACGCGAAACACACTAGGCGAAGCGACGCTAAGCGAGCGGGTCGGTGCAACAACTCCGGCCTATAGCACGTCGCTCCACGAAGCGCGCAGCCAACTTAGGTGCACCCTATTCTTGCTTCTAGAATACAGATAAGCTCATCCTTGTCATGTTTAGTAATAAGGTTATCGGCATAACTATTTACGTCGCGATCGCCTTCGTGTTTGATATATCCATGATTGCTTGTCTGCGCGCTTGACACGGATAATAATAATTCCTTATTCAAAGCGGGGATATGATACAGGACGCGGACACGTTAAAGTCACAACTGGGCTTGTAGGGCACTGTCCGGCAGCAGAGACAACCTATGTTGCTGTCACACATAGTTTACGTTGACGAATTGTAACAAGGGTTCGCAATTCTTCAAACTTTGCAATGACATCGCGTATCTGATTAAGGGTTTAAGCCAAAAATATATCAGGACAGCTCATTGAATATGTATGGTACATAGCATGATCTGATGTATTCACCAAAGTAGGTTCGTACTCTAGGGACAACATATTGAGGATCTTTTCGCAATGGGACTGTTAACAATTTCCAACATAATATCCCGTTTACTGAAATACCGCAGTAAAGAAATTTGTTTGAAGGAAGCGAAGGAAAGGAAGGCAGCTGACAGGGCACAAGTAAAGCTCTTGAGAGCAGAGCTCTTAGAAGGTACTACTTTCCACTTTCCCACGTGATCCTTTCATTAAAATCACGCTCTCTGATCAGCACCATCAAAAGTGGCCGATGAACACGCAGCACCCTATTTGGCTACACGTCATGAACTCTCCTTGGTTCAGAAGTGCATGACTAGGGGTAATCAGCTGACCGTAATGGCGGCTAAATTTGGAATTTAGCGAACCACCATTCCACTCGCAGAAGCACTCCATAACGCTGTTCGAAATACAGATTATATTGCCACACTCTACAGGCGCCCCCGTGCGGTCGGTCTTCGACCGTTGTCGCGCGCCGGACTTCGTCCTCTTCTGCTCGGTGCTAGGGTCGGCCGGCTGCGCTCCGCCCAGTGTGCTCACCAGGGATAGAACGTTCTACCGGCGTCCGTGACATTTTGGTGGAGGTGCTGGGTAAGATCCATGTACGAAGAGGACCCAGGAACCTCCAGCGCTCCGCCACACTTCCTGGACACGACACCTGTCCACAAGTCAAGCCGCCGCTTGCAAGGCTTAGCCCCCGAGTACAATCCCCTCACCGCGCAATCCCGCACGATGGCCTCTACGGTGGCCAGCCAGACCTTCCAGCCATCTGTGAGTTCGCCACCGCTACTTCTTCATACGCCTCGTACGCCTGCGTCGTTTCATGGTGACAAGTTTGAGGATGTGGAGGACTGGTTGGACGGGTATGACAGGGTCGCTGAATTTAATCTGAGGGACGAGGACCGCAAGCTTTGGAACTTGTACTTTGCCCTCCAGGACACCGCCAAGACGTGGTTCCACACCTGGCAAGACTTCCGACGGCAGTTGCTCGACACCTTCAGCAGCAACGAACGGAGGGCGTGTGCTGAATTGGCCCTGCAATCGAGAGCGCAGCAGCCAAACGAGAGCGTGGCGATGTTCGTGGAGGACATGACCCGGCTTTTCAACCGCGCTGATCCTTCGATGTCGGAAGCCAAGAAGGTGCGCCATTTTATGCGGGGAGTGAAGGAGCAATTGTTCGTTGGGCTCGTGCGCGATCCTCCGGCTACAGTCGCCGATTTTGCAAAGGAAGCGGCAGGCATGGAGCGCGCCCTGCAACAGCGGTTTGCGCAATACGGCCGTCCATCAAGCATCACTGCTGTGGAGTGCCACATGCCGAAGCCCGGGGATGAGAACATCTCCCTCCGAGAGCTCATCAGGAGCATTGTTCGCGAAGAGCTGCAGAAGCTTCGCTCTGTGGAGCAGCCTCCTAGTGTGACCGCCATCTCGGATGCTGTCCGTGACGAGATACGCCGCACGGTGCAGCCCATTCCACCTCCCCAACCGCCAGCGCCCTATGTGATGACATACAGCGAGGCATTGCTAAGTCCTGCGCCACCACCACCGGCGTTCTACTCTCCTGCCCCTACCGCGCCGTCCAACCGATTCCCGTATACGACAGCGCCGGCAGACGACCGCCCACCCATCACGAAGGCAAACATGTGGCGCACGCCGAACAACAGGCCCCTGTGCTTCCACTGCGGCGAAGCAGGCCACATCCGTCGTCACTGCCCGTACCGCCGGATTGGCCAGCGCGGCTTTTCGCCAGACGCACGGCTGCCACGCTATGGTGAACGACCCCGCGAGATCGATCAGTACTTAGCGGCCAACGTCCCACCTGCACCCACTGACCAACGTCAGTCCAGGTCACCGTCGCCTAGACGGTTGTCTCCACCAGCCCGCCAGTCCTACGTCCGGCAGTCCTCCAGCCCGCGCCGGGAAAACTGAGGACGGCGACCCCCGGAGGTAGGGCCGCCGTCACTGGACATAACGACGAACATCCTCCGCTCACCGATGTTAGCATGCGACCCGACCTCCGACCCCACGCCGCAACGCCCTTTCGACGCCCAGAGACGCCTTCGCTTGACGCTTCAATTGGAAAATCTGAACGACCCTTAAGTCCGACGACTTTTCGACGAACAGAGACGTCTCCGCTTGACGCCCCAACTCGACCGCGTGAACGATCCCCAAGTCCGACCTCCCCCGCACAGCGTTTTTCCGAAGGTGACCAAGCTTCGGCTGAAATCCCGATCATCGTTGATGGCCGCCGCGTGACTGCTCTCGCAGATACCGGCGCCGATTTCTCCGTCATGAGTCGTCCTAACCGCGACCTAACCGCGGATCAGAAACACCGCCTCCACATGATCCTCGACTCTTTTCGTGACTGCTTTGCGACCACTTCTAAAGTTCGGCAAACAACGGTCGCTAAACATCGCATTGTGGTTGATGAAGGCGAGAGGCCTATACAACACCACCCCTATCGAGTGTCTGCGAAAGAACGGGAGGTGTATCGGAGGCAGGTTGAGGAAATGCTCCGCGACGAGGTTATCCAGCCGTCAACAAGCCCGTGGGCTTCGCCCGTTGTGCTGGTCGCCAAGAAGGATGGCACTCTCCGATTCTGCGTCGACTATCGTCGCCTCAACAAGATTACTAAAAAGGACGTTTATCCGTTGCCCGAATTGATGACTCATTCGATCGCCTGCGCCATGCCCGGTACTTTTCCTCTCTTGATCTACGCAGTGGGTACTGGCAGATCGAAGTCGATGAACGTGACCGTGAAAAGACCCCGTTCATAACCCCCGACGGTTTGTACGAGTTCAAGGTGTTCCCCTTTGGCCTGTGTACCGCTCCTGGCACATTTAAAAGAATGATGGACACTGTCCTGGTTGGCCTCAAATGACAGTCGTGTCTCGTGTATCTTGATGATGTGGTTATTTTTGCTGTGACCTACGAAGAACATCTCAAACGCTTGAGTGCAGTATTGACGGCAATCCGATCAGCCGGTCTGTCTCTAAAACCCGAAAAATGCCACTTAGCGTACCCACGGCTGAAGTTTTTTGGCCATGTTGTGACACCTGAGGGCGTCAACCCCGACCCCGACAAGACGGCCGCTGCAGCTGCGTTTCTGACTCCCACTGATAAGCGAGCTGTGCGCCGGTTTCTAGGCCTCTGCGCATATTACAGACGCTTCGTGCAAGACTTCTCCAGGCTGGCTGAGCCTCTCACACGGCTGACAAAAGACGATCAGCCTTTCGTCTGGGCACAGGAACAGCAGGACGCCTTTGAAAATCTCCGGAAACGCCTACAAACAACGCCCATTCTTGCCCATTTTGACGAGGAGGCGGACACGGAACTTCACACCGATGCCAGCAACATTGGCCTCGGTGCCGTCCTCGTCCAGTGGCAAGATGGTCTTGAGCGCGTGATTGCTTACGGCAGCCGCACGCTGTTACGATCCGAGGCAGATTACTCAACCACTGAAAAGGAGTGCCTAGCTGTTGTGTGGGCGATAACGAAGTTCCGGCCCTATTTGTATGGTCGCCCGTTTCGGGTCGTGAGTGACCACCACTCACTGTGTTGGCTCGCGAATCTTAAAGACCCCTCGGGCCGGCTAGCTCGTTGGAGCCTTCGCTTGCAAGAATTTGACGTTACAGTTGTCTACAAGTCGGGCAACAAACACAGCGATGCAGACTGCTTGTCCCGTGCTCCTATTCCGTCCAGCTCTGATGACCTCGAAGATGACCCTCTATTTATTGGTGCTCTGACCACGTCCGCCCTCGCTCAACAACAGAGGGACGACACGGAATTGCGGCCACTCATCGATTATCTCGAGGGTACCGCCTCGTTACCACCTCGTCTATTAACGCGTGGCTTGTCGTCGTTTTGTTTGCGGGATGGCGTCCTCTACAAACGAAATTACGGCCCGACGGACTCTGGTTACCTGCTCGTGGTTCCAACGGCGCTCCGCACTGACGTTTTGCAGGCGTGCCACGACGAGCTTCCTTCCGGCCACCTCGGATTTTCTCGAACGATGGCACGAGTTCGTCACCGTTATTACTAGCTCAGGTTTTCTGCGGCTGTCAAGCGTTATGTGCGCACTTGCCGCGAGTGTCAACGTCGGAAGAAAGCACCTTTCAAGCCGGCTGGCTTGCTCCAACCCATTTCTCCGCCGAGAATTCCTTTCCACCAAGTCGGCATGGACTTACTGGGCCCATTTCCCGCGTCATCATTGGTTAACCGGTATATTGTGGTTGCCACCGACTACCTCACCCGGTATTGTGAGACGAAAGCCCTTCCCCGCGGTACTGCTGCTGATATTTCTGACTTTTTAATCATCAGCATAGTCCTCCGCCATGGCGCCCCTTCTGTTGTTTTAACTGACCGAAGCACAGCGTTCACGTCCACGCTTACTCAGGAAGTTATGCGGCTCAGTGGCACAAGTCATCGTAAGACCACAGCATACCATCCTCCAACCAACGGCCTAACCGAGCGCCTGAATAAGACTATCGCTGATATGATTTCTATGTACGTCGACGATACAGGGATAGAACGTTCTACCGGCGAGCAGGGCAGTCAGAAACCCTGGAGGACCCCATGACGGTGGAACCAACGTATGCAGAAATATTAAACTACTACAGAGGGCGGAGATTCAAATACCCACCACCCCACACATCATTAACACAGCACGAGGCGGTCTGCTGGCGGAGACTGCAAGCAGGGACTTTCCACAATTTATACATACTACATAAAATGTTCCCTACACAATACAGGGACACATGTCCGTGGTGCGGAGCAACCCCCACGCTATATCACATCACATGGGAATGCGAACGTAACAGAGCATTTCACAAGCTAAATGACCCGAATGCGGAACAATGGGAGGGCCTTCTGACCAGCAGCGAGCTCACGGCCCAAAGGGCACTGGTGCAGCACGCCTGCGAAGCAGCAAGACTCAGCTGTGCCCTGGAATAGGGGCGCCGACCTTGTGAAGAGGCCGAAGACATGACGACATCGGCCCACCGCTAAAACCTGATTTTTGGAGCAATAAATGTTTTTCACTCACTCACCGGCGTCCGTGACAATATGAACAAAGAAAAATTGCTGGCTGGTGTCCCGTTGCGTCAAGTCGGCGCCACGCCCCCTGCCCCTCCTCCGCGGCCGGGAACGAACCCACATCTTTCGGGTCAGCAGCCGAGTGCCGTAACCACTGAGCCACCACGGCGGGTCTGTTCATAAAAAAAGTTGTAGCCAAAGACTACGCTAGGGTGTCCAAATCCTGTTCTGTCCAGGGGGTGCGCTGACGGTTCTGGCCACCGAGGTCACGCTGCATTATGCAATTCCATCGACACGCGTAGTTAGTTTTTTTTTAATCCGCTGGAGAATTACATAGCATCGTGATGTTAAAGTTAGTCTATTCAGCACCACATCTCGGTGCTCGGAGCGCGGCAAAAAACCAAGAAAAGTTCTAAGACGCTCAAGCTTCGCCTTTAGGAGTGGAAAAGACAGTGTGTTGCAGCGCTGCCACAACTTTCTTCAAGAATGTTGGCCCAGCGGTACCATCCCTCAGGAGTGGAAATGCGACAATCTAGTTCTCATCCCCAAGCCGTGCAAACCACCAACCTTGGCCAACCTCCGTCCCATCTCTCTCACGTCGTGCGTTGGGAAGCTGATGGAACGTTATACACACCAGACTCTTGAGATACCTCGAGGACAACCATCTACTACCAGACACAATGTTCGGCTTCCGCTCCCATTTAGCAGCCACGGACATTATGCTTCTTCTGCATCATCAGGCAGTCATGAAACGTACACACGAAAGTCGTCTTCGGCCTTGATGTAGCCGAGGCATTCGACAACGTCCTCTATGAAGCGATTCTTCAACAACTTCAGGCTCTCGGTGTCGCACATCGCACGTATGCGTAGGTCCGAGATTTCCTCTCCGACCGCACAGTACAACTTAACGCTGGCACGGGAGATCCTTCCATAATCTTTCCGGGAAACCGTGACATGCCCTAGGGCTCCGTGCTTTCGCCGATGCTTTTTAACGTTGCACTAATAGGCCTGCCAAGCTACTCGCCAACATCCCTCACCTGCATCACAGCATTATATGCTGACGACCTCACAGTTTGGATCACGCACGCCAGTGACGGCCAGATAGAAGACTCTTCAGACCGCAATTAAACGAATCGGAGATTACCTAATAACAGTTGGCCTGACCTGCTCGGCGACAAAGTCAGAGAATATCATCTTCCCGTCCCCGGGACGACGCCCTCCAAAGATACATCCTGATCAACCTCCATGTGCAAGGCAACCCGATCCCTCATACAGATCACATCAGGATCTTGGGCTTACACCTACATGCCAACGGTACCAACAACACCACGCTTCAACGCATCGACCAGTCGGTGGTACAGATCGGACGCCTCCTTAAGCGAGTTTACAACAAGCATCATGGTATGCGAGAGTCCAACTTCCTGCGTCTCGTCCAAGCCTTCATCTGTTCCCGCATCACCTACTCTGCTCCCTACCTACGTCTCCCTCGTGCCGAAAGCGAACGGCTAGAGGTTTCACTCCGAAAAGCGTACAAGACAGCCCTGGGTCTTCCCATGTCTACAGCTACCCATAAGCTTATGGCTCTCGGAATCTCCAATACCGTGAGCGAACTTATCGAACCAACCCTTACTGCCCAATACGAGCGGCTCTCACTCACACACGCTGGCCGAGCGGTACTGCAGTAAGTTGGAATCTCCTCGCCCGCCCAGAGCGGCCCCAAGTTATGCTGAACTTACCCCGGAATATCGCCTAAATCTCCGCATTCCTCCCATTCCCAAACGGATGCACCCGGAACATCATGCCTAGAGACGGGCTGACCGTGCACGTCAATTCGAGAAACGCTTCAGTGGACGTACGGACGTCACGTATACGGACGCCTCTTATCATCCCTGGAAGCCATCGATGGTGGCGGTACCTCTCGCCCCTCACCGCCGTTGGTACTCAGCCTGCAGCATTCGCAATGCAGAAACAGTCACCGCGGCAGAAGAGGTTGCCATTGCTAGCCGACCCTAATGCCAAAATCGTCATCAGTGATTCTCAACAGGCTATCCGCAACTACAGTGCTGGCCGTATCTCTTGCCAGGTGTTACATTCTACTTTCTGCTGCATCCTCTTTCTCTCGCTTACTTCATTGGGCTCCAGCCCACGAGTCGCTCAGCGGAAACGCCCAGGCGCACACTCTCGCCCGAGATCTCAGCTGCCGAGCTGAGTGTATGATCAGCCTCCCTGCTGCCTTTGACACTAATATCTCACGCGTTTCTCTACTCACCAGTTACACGGACATACTCCAGCACTACCGGCTTGAAGTATATTTATATCCTTCCACTCACCGTGATCTAACAAGACGCGAGGCCGTCCAATGGCGCAAACTACAAACTGGTAGTTTGCCAAATCCCCTGTTATACAGCAGGATCTCTCCTCAACAGATAGACCCCATGTGCAAACACTACTCAACTCCGGCCAGTCTCATACACATGGCGTGTACTTGTACACACTACAACAAAAACAACTGAAACACCCCAGAGACGTGGGAGTCTTGTGCGTACTTCCGAGCCGGCAGACCAACGCCGGCTTATCCAGCGCGCGGTGGAGGCTGCGGCATTCCAAGGGATCCCCGGCGACCTCCTCTAAGACAGCGCAACCGGTCCTTGGACTGGTCCCCTCTTTTGGGGCGTAATAAAAGAGTTCACCAACACCAGGGATAGGGTGTGGGCATCGAGGCACCCTAGCCAGGGAGCCCACGGAATGCCTTCGCCCGTTCAGCGCGACTGCCTTGCCCGTTGGAAACAGCTTTGAACGCAACGCATTTTTGAGGAGAGGAAATTTCAGTAATTCACTCACATTTCGTTAGACACCTGAACCCCGCCGTAAGCGAAGGGCGGTAGGTGGGAGTGAAAGAAGAGAGAGAGAGAGAGAGAGAAAATAAAAAGGTGCCATAATGAAGAAAACGAAAATTGGATTTGAGGAAAGGAAGTCGCAGTAACTGTCTCACACATCGCGGTGGACACCAGCAGCCCCGATTATAGGTCGCCGGTTCGAATTCTTGCCGCTAGCTCTCTAACTTTGGTAAATTTAGTGCACTGTGAAGCGGGACATGCCATGAAAAGGCACTCTTAACCGCTGGGTGTTTTCTCGAATAGTGCCAGCTTCTCGTGCAACCCGACGTGCTGCTTCGTGTGCTTACTTTTCTCTCAAACACTGCCGTTAAAAGTTAGCCTGGACGGTATTATGTGGAAAAACACTTATCAAACTCCATTGCAAGCGAATGATAGCGAACAACGCACTGTAGCGGCCTGCGCAGACGACCAGGTCGTCTGCTACTGTGCACGGCACGCTTATCGTGCTGTTTGAGGACTGCCTCGAATATAAAACTATCTAGGGTGTCTTAACTTGGACGGCAGCACTCGCGAAGAAACGTAGCGTACGAGGCAGCATCTAGGACTGCACTATAAACTTGCGCGATTAGGAGAAACACCCAGATAATAACAGCGCCTTTTATTCTTTGTCCCGCTCCACAACACACACTCCTCGAAGCTTTCTAAAGTGATGGCTTCGAATGGACGTAGCATACTTAATGACGTAGATCGCGGTGTTTTAATATACACCGCCTCTTTTAAAACGACGATTCATGCTTGCAAAATCTGTTCGTTCTATTATGTATACTTTGTTGTTCTTCACGAAGAAATGACATTGTGCTTTCGCTGTGAAATCAGAAAACTGCCTCGAACACTGTTGTTTAGATATATTTCTATGGGCACTAACTCAACTGTTACACCCCCAGTCGGCTCCAGTAGGGAGCCTTCATGTTGCGCGCCTCCGTCTTTTTTGGGTGGTGTCGCCTTTTGACCTGGCTCGTGCCGCCGCCTGCCGTTGACCAGTGTTGCCAGCAGGCGTTGCCGCGCCGTATTGGGCCCCAGTCTGCATGCCGTCACCGTGCGCATGACGCTGTCGTCTTGCTGCTGCTGAGTGTCTGTGATTTTCGCTCTCGACGGGAAGGAAGTATTTAATGGCACCATGCTAGCACTGTGAGCGCGTTCAGAGTTCTGTGAGCACCGAAAATTCCCGGGTGTTGCGTTCGCAATGCACGAACCACTGCAGGAAGGGCACACGAATGTATCGTTTCCCGGCTAGCCCTAACCGAAGAAAGAGCGCTGGCTTGTGCAAGTGAAAAGGGACCGCTGGGAGCCCACTGCTGCTTCTCGTGTTTGCGCTGTGAGTATTATACCTCGCTTCACCATTGCTATATTCTGCATTTTTGAAGAGCTCTATACTTTTGTGTTTTTTGTGAGCGGGGACGGCCGTCGCAGGCAGCTGTCAACTGATAGCTGCCTGCGACGGCCGCCCGTAGCCGAGCGTGCGCACAAGTGGAGGCTATGCGTTCGATTACCCCGAATTAAGAACGTACGAAACGTAAATGTTCATAATTAAGCCTGGTTGTAGAACACGTTCTAACTTGGCAGTCATATTTCCGCCGCGGTGGCTCAGTGGCTATAGTGCTCGGCTGCTGGCCCGAAAGACGCAGGTTCGATCCCGGCCGCGGCGGCTGAATTTCTTTGGAGGAGAAATTCTACAGGCCCATGTACTGTGCGATGTCAGTGCACGTTAAAGAACCCCAGGTGGTCGAAATTTCCGGAGCCCTCCGCTACGGCGTCTCTCATAGCCTTAGTCGTTTTGGGACGTTAAACCCCATAAACCAACCAACCAATCTTGGAATGCCCCGCAGTTCAGTTTTACGCTTCGTTCAGCTACGTTCGGCAATCGGCTGTGTACGCAGTGTGCTGCATATTTATTGTATCTACGAAAAAAATACATCGCTGAGTTGTTCGCGCTGGTAGAATTTATGATTGGTCCTTCTTTATACCGTGTTATTTCATTTCATTTCGTTTTCATTTTATTACCTTGAAGACCCCTCGCGGGGTATTACATAAGGGGTGGGATGGGCAGGAAAGGTACAAGACAATGCAATTTGTGATCATGTACAAAAAATGCTGTTCAGATTGCTAGCAAATGATGGACAGGTGATGTCGACGATATGCTGGGGAAGGCCGTTCCAATCTCTAGCTGCACGTGGGAAGAAGGAGGCTGGAAAAGTAACAGTTCGGGCACGTGGGCGAAAAACTTGAAGCGTGTGACTAGTGCGGTGAGAAATGTATGATGCTGGCGTGATGTAAGGGGCACGGTTAAGTGATGATTAAAAGAACTTGTGGTACAGTGACAGCGTGGCTATGCGACGACGAACTGAAAGAGGCGATAGTGCTGATTAAGTTTTTAGGGCTGAAACACTGACGTCGTATGAGTAAGAAGAATGGATGAACCTTGTAGCGCGGTTTTGAACGGCTTCTAGATCGTTTACGAGGTTAATATGATGCGGGTCCCATATGGCGGATGCATATTCAGGTTTAGGTCTAATGAGTGACTTGTAGGCGAGCAATTTCACGTGAAGTGAGGTGAGGCGAAGGTGACGTGTAAGAAATCCCAGAGTTTTGTTAGAAGATGATATCACGTTAGAAACATGTGCATTCCATGTTAGGTCATTAGATACTGTGACGCCTAAGTATTTGAAAGATGATACATATTCTACGGACTCGTTAGCGATTTTGTATTGGAAGGCATGACTCTTTTTGCGACGGGTGATGGAAAGAAGCTTGCATTTGCTAGTGTTGAGGGTTATAAGCCAATCTGCGCACCACTGTTCAATTTGGTTAAGGTCCTGCTGGAGGGCTTCTTGATCAGTTATGTTTGTTACTTGGCGGTAAATTACGCAGTCGTCAGCGAACATTCGAGTTTGGCAGGATACATACTGTGGGAGATCGTTAATA
Source organism: Amblyomma mixtum (assembly GCF_055824585.1). Taxonomy (NCBI): domain Eukaryota; kingdom Metazoa; phylum Arthropoda; class Arachnida; order Ixodida; family Ixodidae; genus Amblyomma; species Amblyomma mixtum. The sequence goes on from NC_143018.1 coordinate 113,312,072, forward strand.
TATATTAAAAATAATAGGGGTGCAAGAACGGTCTGAGTGCAAAAGATAAAAACCAAAGTCGTGCACTGTGAAACTTGTCAAACGTAGCTCAAACAAGCATGGCCGTAAAAGCCGATTGTGGTGATTTAATGATAAGGTCGCGTATGGTGTTTTAGGCACGAACAACCAAGTGATTTGGATGAAATATTTTTCGTTCAACCAGCACATAATTATGCACTCATGTGTATTTCATGGTAATGTAGGGCGTGATTTGTTTCACATACTGTGTAAAAGAAACTTGATATGTTCATGGTAATTCGTAATTTCGACGCGCGTATAAAATATTAGAATGGTTCAACATACGCTTTCTGTCGGTCATTTGGTGCATCATTGGGAAATGTAGACCGCATGGCCTAAAAGTTTAACTGCAAAAAATAGCAGCTATTTTTCATTGGGGTCCTTATTACACGAAGTTTCCAGCAACTGAAACAACTTATTGTGCTTTGAAATAACTCTGTTAAAATTTTCTTTTTTTATTCAAGGCACATTTTGAAGATGCAAGTTTTGAACAGAACAGGCTAGATGGATTGAAAAAGCTGAGGCCGGATGCTGTCCCAACTCTTTTTCCCTATCGTGGTAAGTACATATGTAAAATCTATTCTGGAAGAGAAAAAAGTTCCATTTCGCTTCGACATTCGTAAATGTAATTTATGTTTACAAAAAAAACACATCTGAACTCATTAGTCCAATGCACAGAGGTATCCTGTCCTTATTTTATTTGTTTACTCGAAGCACTCGAAACTGTGCATAAAATGCTTTGGGTGGTGCATTTCATTTAAGAAAAATGGTAACATTTTTCCTGTAATTTTTACTCTGAAAGTAAAAACGGGTATTTAGGCTGTTTCCTAAATAAGAAAGCATAAGCAAGCATTTCATTGTAATGATGTTTGCGTCCTTAATTTTTTTTCAGCCGCTCCAAAACACCGGAAGTTCCTAAAGAGCGCACTTGTGCTTTGACACCTGCAAATTCGTCTCGCACCAAACGTGTTTGCACACCTGGAGACATTACACAGCTGCCTCTACATCCTGTCGACGGAAAGGTTCCTAACCACAATGCACAGTCCAAGAGTCCTCTAGACAAGGCAGTGAATGGTGCAGACCACACTGGTGAGTTGAGGTGTCATCGTGCGTCAGCAGCCGCCTCTCCACCAAATGTGCCTTCCAACAATGTATCAAGTAACACAGACGACACTCCTGAGTCCAGCCATGATGATGTGTCAGCAGCCATTCTGCCAGATCTCCGTCCCAACATTCTAGCAAATGACGCAGAGAGCACTGCTTCTCAACACGGTCAAACAACCACGCCAGCTGCCTTTATGCTTGCAGGCGGCACAACTCCCACATTGTTGATGTTGCGCCGAGAAAATGCTGAGCTGCGAAAAAAAATACCGACCTAAACAGGAAGTGTAAAAATTTGATACGACTGCATGAGCAAGCCAGGTGAAAAGTATGGAGTCTTTAAGAAAATCAAGATAGCTGAGCAAGAACTAAGTGCGCTAAAATAATTTCTTGCTCCAGATCAAACAAAGGCTCTGGAAACAAAAACCAGGATTCGAAAGTGGTCGAAGAAGACTATACAAGCAGCTCTCTAAATCAAGCATGCATGCGGTACGACAGGCTACGAATTTCTCAGGTCTTTGTCATATCCGCCGCCTTCAAACTGGACCTTGATTCGAAGAATGCAGAACATTCTTTTCCTGCCTGGCATCCTCACTGAGGTGATGGAAGTTTTAAAACGCAAGGCAGAAACAATGTAAGACATTAAGAAAGACTGCGTGCTTTTCATGGACGAAATGGAGATCAGCCAGGGCTTCGAACATGATGCCTCCCTCGATTGTCTTTTCGGAGGTACGACTCTACCGGAATCAACTGCGAATGTCGCCAACCATGCACTTGTGTTTATGGTTGGGGGTTTAAACACAAGATGGAAGCAAGTCATCGCTTACCACTTCACTGGTCGTTCAACTGGCGGAAGGATTTTGAAGGAGCTAGTGTTTCGTTTGATTGAGCTCTGTTTCGAGGTTTCTTTGAGAGTGCTTGTTTTGACAAGTGACATGGGAGGAGCGAACAGGGCAGTGTGGCGCCTCCTTGGACTTTCAAGCCACAGGCACTCGGAAACTGTCTGCTATGTTGCACACCCCCACTTGGATGACAGGGAGCTATATTTCATGGCCGATCCTGCCCACGTTTTGAAAAATATTCGTGGTCAGCTTCTTCCGGCAGCCAGTTTTACCCTGGCGGTAGAGACAGGAAAGGAGCACGGTATCCCAGGAACAACTGAACATGTCAAAGCTGTTCTCGAATATGATAGCAACAAGGACCTCAAAATTGCTAATAAACTGTCGGACATTCATGTCAGCAACGGACACTTCACTAAAATTTTTAGAGACACTTACTGACATTTATAATGCTTCCTTTCCACTGAAGAAATTCTCCCAATCAAAGAAAAGTAAGAAACCATGGGTCGACAAGGACATGTTGCAGTTGATAAAAAAACTAGGTAAACTTTATAGACTGTTTTTGCAAAGCAGGTGCCCTGAAGAGCTGAAAACGTTCATAAAATTTAGGAACTTCGTCACAAAGCAACTTCGCGTCGCTAAAAAGCAATATCTTTATAACCGCTTTAATTCAACGGCTGGACAGTCTGAGAAAGTTTGGAAGGTTTTAAAATCTATCTTCGCTAATTCTTCCGAACCGACCACAAAAATTATTCATGAAGGGATTGAACTAAAAGGTGCTGATCTAGCAGATGCCTTTAATGACTACTTTCTTTCCTTTGCTGACACATCAAGCGGCGACGTAAATCTGTCCTATATGAGCGCCCAAAATGGTAAAACAATATTTCTAACACTGGTTACAGTAAATGAAGTAATTGCAGAATTTTTGTCGCTTAATAATAGTAAAGCTACAGACGCGTCAGGTTTCCAGATACCGCCCATAAAATTTACCATCGACATTCTTGCACCTTTCCTCGCCCATATCTTCAACCTCTCCTTGGTTTCCGGAGTTTTTCCGCGTCTTATGCAAAGGGCAAAAGTGACAGTAGTGTATAAAAAAGGAAACAAAAATGAAATGGCAAAGTATCGCCCGATATCAATCTTACCTGTATTTTCTAAAGGCCTCGAAAAAGTTATTCTTAAACGACTATCCTGCTTCACTGAAAGATATAACATTATCACTAACGCTCAATATGGCTTTCGTAAAAACAGATCGACTGAGTTAGCTCTCCTTGCTCAGAAAGAATTCATACTAAAGCATTTTGAGTAAAAAAACATGGTACTTGGATTATTTTTAGATTTTTCAAAGGCGTTTGACCTTGTTACTCACTCTGTGCTGCTTAAAAAATTAGATCACTACGGTATTAGAGGCATAGCCCATATGCCGATTTCCTCATACTTGCGACATAGGTCTGAGTTTGTCAGTATTGCCGGTGAATGATCCCATTTGAAAGCGGTAGCTTCTGGCGTTCCGCAAGGGAGCATTTTGGGTCCGTTTCGTTTTGTTCTTTACGTCAATGATATTGTCCGCATTGATAGCACTGCTAAGTACATAATTTACGCAGATGACACTAGTCTGTTTTTTTCGGGTACTTCAACTGCTTATCTTGCAAATCGAGCTAATAAAATCTTAAAAGCAATAAATACTTGGACGGTTGATAATCACTTAAGAATGATCGTTAGTAAAACGGCAGCAGTCATGTTTCACCCACGTCACAAACACTTTGAACTACCTCTAATTGAATTAAACAATACCAGAATAGAGTTTGTGCAGTCTGTGAAAACTCTGGGCGTTTACTTTGCAGCAGATATGTCATGGTTTATTGGTTTATTGGGGTTTAACGTGCCAAAGCAACTTAGGCTATGAGGGACGCCGTAGTGAAGGGCTCAGGAAATTTCGACCACCTGGGGTTCTTTAACGTGCACTGACATCGCACAGCACACGGGTCTCTAGAATTTCGCCTTCATCGAAATTCAGCCGCCGCGGCCGGGATCGAACCCGCGTCTTTCGGGTCAGCAGCCGAGCGCCGTAGCCACTGAGCCACCGCGGCGGAGCAGATATGTCATGGAATCACCATATTAATTACGTAGTTCAGAAACTTTCCAGAACAGTTGGTATCATGTGCCGCAATTGCTTTAATTTTCCTATGTCAGTCAACATGTTACTTTACCACTCTTTGTTCTCTTCTATAGCCAACTACGGATGTATGGTGTGGGCAACAACAACAGCTGAAAATATTAACAAACTCACAGTGTTACAAAAACGAATTATACGCATTGCATGTAAAGTGCCATATTTCTTCTACACTGCGAGCCTTTTCCATTGACACAGTCATACCAATGAAGTCCATGTATAACTACGAGGGGGTACCCAAAAGAAACCGGACTTATTTTTGTTTGAACTTATTTGTTCACATTTTAAGCACAGACCTTCAATCTCCTTCAAAGTATTCCCCACTTGCAATGATACGCTTGTCGAATCTTTCATTCCATTTTTGTAAACATTGTTTAAATTCATCTTTTGTGATGCTTGACAGTGCCTCCGTCGTTTTTTTCTTCACCTCAGCAACATCAGCGAAACGCTTTCCATTCACCTATTTTTTCATTCTAGGAAACAAAGAAAGTAGCACGGGGCAAGGTCAAGAGAGTATGAGGGTTGAGGAATAGGGGTCATGCCATTTTTGGTCCAAAATTGTCGTAGAGACAGGGCTGTGTGAGCAGGGGCATTGCCATGATGGAAAAACCAGTCACTCGACCGCCACAAATGTGGCCGCTTCCACCGCACACTGTTGCCCAATCTTTTCAAAGCATCCAAGTAGAAAGCCTGGCTAACTGTCTGACCCTGCGGAACGAATTCTCAATGGACGACACCTCTCACGTCGAAAAACAAATCAGCATTGTTTTGAGGTTTGGTTTTACCTGACGAGCTTTCTTGAGGCGAGGTGAATTTGAAGTTTTCCATTGGCATGATTGTTGCTTTGATTCAGGATTCGATTCAGGAACACTTGAGTTGTCCCCATAGCATCGTCCTTATACGTCTTTCTTAATATTTCAAGAGTTTCCATTTTTTTCGAGCAAAAATCAGAATTTTACCGGCGCACGCTGTTCACGAAAATCAGCCATTGCAAAAACGACGTTCACACAAAACAGTCGTCACTCTAAAACTCTGCCTAAACTAGTCTGACCTCCTTCAACGACGGCACTCGGCTTACTGACTCTGGAATGTTCATTCTATGCGCTCCTAGTGGCAAAACGCTATACCACAGAAGCTTTGCCGACCAAAAAATTTAGTCCGGTTTCTTTTGGGTACCCCCTCGTATAGGCTGTGCTATAAATATAAACTCGCCATAATGAAAAATGATGACTCTTTACTTACACTGGCTGGGCTAGAGCAAAGCAGAACTGTGTATGATACCCGCGCAGCAGAGCCTTGGAATGTTAAGAAATGCCGCACAAACTATGGCAAACAAATGTTGCAGCATACCTTAACGACACTTCTGAACCAGTTGTACTGCCACAAGAATCTTGATGTATCCAATATTTCTCTGAAAGAATTGCCCCAAATGTTCATGTAGTTTTTTTTTTCTTCCTATTACCACTATGAGTGCACCTCTCAATTTTGCTGTCATTTATTTTCTCTTCCCTGTGTTTGCCTTTATAGGCTCTTTGATCTAATGTAGTTCTTGTTTCTTTTACAAGCACAATGTACTGCGTATTAACGTACATGTCTCATTCTCTGTACCGAACATACTTTACTTACATTTTGTTTGATGTCGTACTCCACCACCGTCAATGCTGCACTGTAAAAGGAAGCCAGGACCTCTCAAGCTGTCTATACAGCTTTTCCCTGGCTGTCCTCGCAACACCCAGTTGCGGATATAAACCTTCAACCTTCAACCTAAATGGAAAGTTAACATCGCAGTGCAAATGTTCCGCGAAGCACCTCCTGCCATTCGGTATCTGATCAAGCAAAACGTCTTGAAGCCGGAAGCAGAAGCAACTGCGTGGTTTTTTGACCTTGTGACGACACCCCATCGTCGCTTTAAGCCATTTTGATCTCGCAAAGCACAAGGAAGCAGTTACAACCTTGGAGCTTGCATGTGCCACATTCAGGCGAATGAACATGGGAGTGGCTGCACACTGGAAGCCATCTCAAGCTGGTCTCTTGGTGTCGACAACTGTTGTACTGCGCCTGTCGGAGGAGCTCCTGGCGAAGCGCGGATACTTGTACCTCCTCACTGCTAGGTTAATCCAGGATTGCCTTGAAAATATTTTCTCAGTGGTGAGGCTCAGGAAACCTGTACCAAGTGCGTACGATGTGAAATGCGGATTGAAGGCCATTTGTGTTAGCCAGTTTCTGCATACACCTAAGTCTTCTAACTACAACATTGATGACAGTAGTCATTTGGCTGACCTCCTTGATCCAAGCCTGAAGAAGCTGGCGGAAGGCCCCAGCCAGCAGTCAGAAGAGTTGGGGAACCTGTTTGTGATCGGTCTGACGACTGCGGAGTGCACATCATAGCTTATGTGGGTGGTTTTCTTAACTTTAAGCAGCCTTATACAGCAGCCTTATTCACCTGAAGGAATATGTCAAGAATTCTGGAAACCTCATTCAGCCAAGCCAGGTTGTAATGAGTATTTTGATAGATTGTGAAGAGAACTTTTGCTGAAATGGATGAAGTCATGAAGCAAAAGAAACCATTTTCTAGCATTTGGAATGCCCTGCAGTAGTCTGTAAAAATGCACATAGGACATTGCGACTTGCACAAGCCTAAGGTAGAGAAGATGCTTCTCGAAAAGTTTGTAAAAAGACTGAAGATTTACCTGCGACAGCAGCATGCACAACGGGTAAACGGGGCATCGAGCAAAACCTGTGCTGCCGCAAACGTGGAATAGCTGTGCAGTCAGCTTAGACTTCAGAGTAGTGCTGCAGTTGCAGCAATTTTTTTTTATGTCAAGACACCTGCAGGGCGTTAATACGAGAGGCTGTGTGTTGACTCGTTGCGGACTGTGCGTTCGTTACGGACTCTACGCAACTTCAATGCAGCACATTGATGATCAAGGGAAATGTTTACCTTTTCTGCGTAACATTGCATATGTGTGTGTTCAAAATAGCTGTAAAATATGTTCCTGTTAAATTTTCTTTTTACTGTTCATCACAGCTTGCAAAAGGTACCCAAAACTAAGAAACGCTGGCATGCTTTCATTCAGATCATGCCTTTTGTTAACTTGGTTTATAGCTATCATAGCTAAGTGCACGTTCCTAACGACGTATTGTTCTGTACATTATTTTACCATGTCATGTAATTTTCGGCGTTTTGCTTGAGGTAATCAATTTCCTTATGTCTGTTGGAATTTCTTTGGAGGAGAAATTCTAGAGGCCCGTGTACTGTGCGATGTCAGTGCACGGTAAAGAGCCCCAGGTGGTCGAAATTTCCGGAGCCCTTCACTACGGCGTCTCTCATAGCTTGAGTCGTTTTGGGACGTTAAACCCCATAAACTAAACCAAACCTATGTCTGTTGGTTTCTCCAATATTTCTGTTTGTGTATGTGTCCATGCTCAAAGTACAACTGATGCAGGTATTATCGTATTGATTGCTTTCCCACTATGATCAGTGTAGCAAACTGTATTCTTCTCCAGCTGCTTTGTCGTAAAATGGTTATTTCTGCTTTGCTGGCACCAGCATTGTGCACTTGTAAAATCCATTTTGGCTTTAATTTGCTTCTAGCCGCTGTGTTTTCAGGTTGTTTTTTTAGTACATGCATTGAAAAAGTCGAAAATGATCAATGTTGCTTTTATATGCCTTACCCTGTTGGGCGAAGTGCTGTTTGAAATCTGATACTACTGTTCATAATTCGGACATATGTTTATATGGTTGTTGGATTTCCCATGTACCCCTGTGATTCGGCGAGCGGGTTGTTGCATGTCAGGCAAGCATTGCAATAAAGTAACCTGTTGTGAATTGTGTGTCTTCCCCGCTAAAATGTATATCAATAAAAGGGCGCTTGACGCTATGCTGACTTGGCAGTTGAGTCATAAATGCGCTATTGTGTGTCGCAACAGCAACTTCTATATTTCTCAATAAATGCATGACTACGCATTAAATCGATACATTGGACACGTTCAGTTCGGCAGTTTCAGTAGGATGCTTCAGAGAATTGACTCGGAGGGTAGTGTAATTGTGGCCTAATTTACGTGCAGAATTGTTCTTATTTTGAGAATGGTAATGCTCCGGCAGTGTGTAAGCATTGTTTGCGAGGCACCCTAGCAAAATCTCTGCTTAACGCCTTGTATCTGCACAAAAATGCGCAATTGGTGACGTTACACATTTAATCGTTATAATAGCGTAAATGTAGAATACTGGTAGTTTTACAATTTGTTGGGAACAATTTACATATACATAAAGTAAAAAAACCTGAAAATGGAGTAACGAAATCATTGTATATTTAATCCAGTGCCTTCAGGCGATTAACAAAAAAAAGAGAGTCGTTTTCTGGATTAAAAGTGACATCGAAGAAAGGCGAGATAAAAGCTAGACGCGTTACTTCAATGCCACCAAGGAAACGTAATTCTGGCAAAACGAAGCGTCATAAGAGTGCTTCCACCTTTGTAGCTAATGCTCAGATGTTTTCCTGTCTGTTGCACAGTTTCACCTGGGAAAAGTTAATTACGCCTTAGCAACATTCTGAATATGAAAACGAGATAACGAATTTGGGAAACGCGTACTCGCGCGTTTCTACGAATAGTTTTTACCAAAGACGTGAATGCCGCAGTAAACGACCGATCCTGCAATCTCGATCGTGTTCAGCAGGAGGATTCTCTTGAAAAGCTGCTTTGTCGATATTCCTCAAGCAAGCAGGGCGCTTCTCAAAGCAAGCAGGGCATACGCTGGGGCCCAAGATGGCGGCCCGTCAAGTTTGGCAGCCCCCACAGCCGCCGCCGTTAGGCAACCTTGGACTTAGCTGTCACCACCCTAAAAGACGGACATGTAGGCTCTCTAGGCTCCAGCATCCGCAAGCGCCCCCTATGTTCATAGACACGGTGCTCCTCTGTATCGGAAAACACACGTGCAGTTTCCGCGTGCTTTTGCTGTGTTGTTTCATCGATTCAACAATAAACAGACCAGAGCGCGTTACATTGGAAAACGCGTATCTGTCCCACAACCAATTCCGAAAATTGTTCACAGCTGCCAGAACAGACATGTACGCTCACGCCAGAATTTCAACTAAACATCAAGCACCTTTCGTCTCCAATCCTATAACGCAGGAAACGGGGGTGGAGCACGTATCCGACCTGGACGGGAAAAGGAGCGACGGCATCGGACAGACCGCGCTGTCGGTGTCGGCTGGGCTGTCCGGACGCTGGTACTTCTTCAGATTCGAGAACAACGACAGCACGCCCACCTTTCCCGTGGCCCAGAGATGCTACAAAGTCCGTGCGCTAGAGCAGGAGGGCAGTGTGGCTAAGGTAAGTGCACTTTCACCACTCACAGACACACGTCATCTTGTACTCTAGATTCGACGCGCTAGCGTTTCGCGAATATTGCCACCTCAGGTGGAGCATTATAGCGAAGGTATTCAAGTTTCCGCGTTTTCTAGCTGCTGGAACGCTGCCTGTTGTGTGTCTTCATTGACAATATCTTCATACTGCCGCATTCCGGTAGAGCTCTCCACATCACTCCCAAAAGCGGTATCGCGAGAACGGGAGCCTTCAAGTGCGCGAGCGGGCGCGGGAGCACTTGGAAACATTGGTAGAACAGCAGCAGTTCCGCTTGGCCGAGAGCAGTTCAGGCCGCTCCATCATAAAAAGTGGAGTTGGAGGAAGTTACCTGATATTCAAAGGTCATATTCTTTTCATTTTTTTTCTTTTTTTTGTTCCACTGTTTGGCGTATGCGCGCATATCTTTTCTATTTCCTAAGCTATAGTGAACTAGGCAGCCAAACCCCATTGGTTCAAAAAGATGTGCCAGGGCATGAGTCGTGCCTATTGGCGACAAGCGCAAGTTGCAGCTGGAAGCCTACATCTGCTACTTCGCTCGCGCAGTTTTTTTTTATTATGACAGGGTGCCTGCTGACATAATGTAATATCTACAGATACACACATTGGACTCTCGAAGGCAGTAATAGTAGGTGGTGGGGCCCAGAAATCTAGGCATCTACCTCCTCCCAGGACGGTCCGCACTGGAGCAGGTATTTCTGGCGGATGACGCGCTAAGAGGGGCAGGTCCAAAGCAAGTGTTTAGTGTCCGCCTCGCAGACAGGAACGTGGCAGAAGGGGCAGGAGTAACCGAAAGGGGCATGATACTGTGCCGGCCACGACTATGTTACCGCTGGAGTGAGGGCGACACGTAGGAGTAACCTTCGAAGCAAGACCTCTTCTCAGCGCGCGCGCAATGCAGTCAGGGAGGTCGGTGCCACATGGTGGAAGAAGTGCTCGCGTGGCGCGCCGAAGGTTTTCTTTTTTTAAGATGTGTACTGCCTACAAAGAGATCGGGGCTGATTTAAGAGAACGTGAAGGGGCTGATTCGTGAGTTGCTCCATCCACCGAAGCCTGTGTGGGGTGGGCATTTCTACCGATCCATTGTACACGTCCCGTGAGGGAAATTTTTTAAAGTATGTCCTGCATTTTTTGTGCCAATAAGTCGGAGTGCAAAACACGCCGCTGACTGCAGATGGTGGTGGTGGAAAATATTATGCACAGAAACACTAAGTTCAGGAGGTTAGGCATCAGCTGACCCAGAGCGGGCCAGCGCTTACAAGTACTAGGTGGAGGTCCCTAGTTCGGAACCCCAGTGGCGTCGGCCGCCGCCCGGGCTCGCGCGACCAAGGCCCATTTTGCCTGCAGTTCAGAGCAGCCGAGCAGCGTCGCCTCCCAGTCCTCCCGGGTTGGGTTGGGGTTGGGGGATAGCAGGTTTGGAGGGGCAGGCCCACACCATGTCATAGATGTCCGGAGACTTCTCCGCACAGTGCGGACAGCTGCCCGAGAAAGAAAGAAATGTTTGAGAGCTGCCGTGCACAGCAAAGTATTCGTATACCGGCGAAGCAGAAGCAGCTCCTCCACCTTTGAGAGACCTTTACGCGATAGGGGATAAAGACCATGGCCAAATTGGTAAAGTAAAACAATGTCTTTGAAAGAGTAAGCTGGAGTGAATTCGAATTTCTGATCGTCGGGGTCGGAGGGGAATGTCCGATGAGAGAGCGCGTGGGCGGCGGCGTCAACTACCTCATTTCCCTCAAGGCCCATGAGAGCAGGAGCCCAAACGATACGCCGGTGAGCTGGGTCCCCTGTGTAGACGCTCTTTTGGAGAAGGCGGTAGGTTAGGTACGGTACCCAGCCCTGCTCGACGTTCCGACAGGTCCCTCGCGAGTTGGAAACAATTGTTTTTGAAGTGGGTTCAGATGCAGCCAACGCAATGGCGACCTCGTCCGCGTGTGTTATGTCACGGGCTCGGAAAGTAAGGCTGTTCACTGTTTTGGATTGGTGGACGACTGCGGCCGTGTACCATCCCCCATGGCGGGGTTGGAGGCATCCACGTAGAATACGCCGGGTTTTAATCCATAGTGGCGGGCCAGGGCTTCCACCCGCGCCACGTGCAGGGCGCATCTCCACCGGGATGGAATACGTACGCGCTCTTCCATAAGAGTTTTGTGTTGGATGTGTGGTCGGGCAAGGAGGCAGCGACCCGACGATGTCTTCGAGAGACGTGCGTATTGGTTGGTCAAGTGGGCTTCTCGGGGCTCCCGAATTGTGTTCACCATGCCCAGTCCCAGGAGGCGCTTGTTGGAGGTGTACGCGGGTAGGTCCAGAGCCCGTATAATAATTTTGTGGAGGATAACTTCGAGTGAATCCTCGTCTTACTTCCGGAGGTGGAGGTACGGAGTCGAATATAGAATTCGACTGGTTGCAAATGCATGCGCCAACCGCAAGGTATCCTTACATCGTAACCCCCCGCGCTTGTTAGAAACCCGGAGGACCAAGCGACCCACCTAGTCCTCCACCTGACGAAGTTTGGCCAGTGTTGTTTCTGACAGTCTGTCTTCATGTATAAAGAGCCCCAGTACCCAAAATTCGTCAATTTCATGGATTGAATCTGTCTCAAGAGACAATGAAATTTTGGCTGTGCACTTTGGTGAGGGGCGTATGCGCACAAACTCAGACCTTTGAGTGGAGCATTGAAGGCCGCAGCGGCGAGCATAACTGTCCACTATGGTAGCCGCCTCCTGCAGGTTAGCCTCAATGTCTCCGAGGGAACCATGTGTGGCCAACAGGGTGATGTCATCGGCGTACAGCGCATGCTGCACACTGGCGAAAGTGCCAAGCTGGACTGGTAGGTGCATCATAGTCAGATTAAATAACAGGACGGAGATCACCGTGCCCTGTGTGGCGCCCCTGGTTTCTAAATGAAAAGGGCCACGTTGCTTATCCTGGATTCGAATTTAAGATTGTATGTCGGTCAAAAATTGCCGAATATAATGAAAGGCGTTTCTGCCGCAGTTAGTTTGAGAGAGGTGGGTGAGAATGATCTCGTCGGTAACGTTGTCGAATGCACCCTTAAAATCCAAGGTGAGTACGACCTTGTCATTGTGAGGGCATTCGACGGGGTCGAGGACAGCCCGATTGAGTTGTAGCAGGACATCCTGTGCAGATCCGTGTGGGCGAAACCCGAACATGGTGTCTGCGAAAAGGTGTTTGGATTCCATGAACTCGAACAATCTGCCGCCTACCACCGTCTCCATGAGTTTTTCCGCACAGGAAGTTAGAGAGATGGGGCAGAGGTTGTCCGTGTGATGGCCTTGCCAGCTCTAGGAATGAAGGTGGCCAGGGTGGTCTTCCAGTCAATGGGGAGTGGCACTTCCCCAAGCCAGACTGAGTTAATGTACTTCGATAAAGACAAGTATGTCGGGTCGGGGAGGTTGGCTAACTAACAATTTGCCTAATTTTGTCCATACCCGGAACGGTGCCACGTTTCATTTTTGCCAGGGCCGCGCTCAGGTCATGGAGATGGAACGGTTGATCCAGCGCAACGTTCTCAGAGCCTGCATAAGAGTACGCGGCCCGCGGGGGTCCTGGGTGGTGCACAAGTACTGGTCGCGGAGCTTTTGCGCCAACTGCGTTGTGTGGCCCTGAAATCTGTGTATTGCTCAGTAAATTTCCACAGGTTCTTTAACTTCCTTGCACCAGAGGTGCCCCGCCAGAGACGGTTTGTTCCAACTTGAAGACTTGAAGACACAGGGATAACAAAAAGGAATACTTGAAGTTTTATATACAAGTATTTACAGCGTATAGAAGTTTAGACACTCGAGACAAATTAACGGCACAAGGACAAACAACAAAAAGGGTGGAACTGGCTAATACTAGGAGAGGCCCCTACTCGGCGTAGCCGAAGATGCGTAGCATCTCACCTTAGCGCAGAACCCCGCTTCCAGCTCCGGGGCCCGGTTTTAAAGACCTGAAGGCCCGGCCCACATTTGGTGGCTTCCAATCATGTTACGATGTTCACATGATTGGTTTATCGAGAGCCTGGCCAGCCCTCCAGCTCCCGTATGGCAAAAGCCCTTTCCACAAACCCAAACGCACGGTCGTGTCAAATAAATACAAACACAAATATACATTCGTGCCAGAACGTGCGCGAATCTGTTCGGCGGGGCGGGTGGACACCCGTACTTCCCGGCGCGTTCGCGAGCGGCCGCGTTCCAAGAAAGGAGACGCTCCGCTTTGAGTGCCCCCAGCCGCGTTCCAATGACCCCCGCGAACACTACCGATCCCTTACACGCCCTTCCCAAGATTCTACAAAGGGCTCAAATGCCACTTTTAGAATTATAACAAAGGGATCGGTACGGGTCACAAAACCACCCTGTGGGTGACATGCCGCAGCTACACCACGAACAAAACCAAAAACAAAAAAAATGCACACGGGCACCAACACAACATTACACAAAATGCACACTTAAATGCACACAGTGGCATGCCTGCCGTGCGCCGTAACACAGCGTCCAAGTTGGTGCGTTGCACCCAGTTCACCACCTACAAGAACACACCCTCGTCCTGCTCGCGAACGAGCACACACACACACACACACAGTCACTCGCAACCGGAGCGTTCAGTAGCACTCGCACGACGTCCGTAAGTGGCCACGTGAGCCTCCTTAGTCGCACCGAGCGTCCTTGTGTGCGTTCGAGCCACTACGCGTCTCAACACAATTAACGCCTAACTGCCACTCGGCTCATTAGGCTGGTGCCACAGCGGGGCAAAAATTCAAAAATTGCTGCCCTCCAGGATCAAACACTTCATTGTCCTCGATAGGTCCAAATACCTCAGCGCGCGACACACTTGAGGGCAAGCTTTCTCCGGCGCGCCGGTTCGAAACGCGTACTGCGTGAGGAACATAGTCCCTGTCCAGCCTAATCATATCAGTGCGGCCACTTTTGCCACACGTGATTTGGCGTTCTGCAGCACGGGACGTACTGTTCCCCGCGCCGACTTCCACCGTGAAAGCCACGCACCTGCCTCCTGTTACTCTGCCTCGCTTGGAGCCATTTGTACCTTTACTGAACGGGCAAACCTTGAAATTGCCGTTCTCTGCTGGATAGGCATTTGCCGGCTTCGTGGCATTGTCTAACTCTGGGGCTGCATGAGCCCCCTCACAGTCATTCGGCCTGAATTTGTCTTGTGGCAAGCCGCCACACATTTCCCTGTCATCAGATGACCTGATCGGACGCACATCGGGTGCGTTCGACAACTGGACGGCGCTGCGTTCCATCCCGATACTTTTTCCACCGGAGATTCCAGTTTCGCGGAAAGCTGGCTCTCTTTTTACTTCTTCCTGGCTATTTTTCGTTCGCTCTTTTGACGTGTTGGAGGTCACAACCTCCGTCATAGAGCCTGCAGGAATTAGATCACTCTCCTGCTTGGTTTCAGACAATTTGGTCTCGACTGGCCCTAGACCATCAGAATTGGGCTGCTCTCTTTATTTGCTAGCCGCCCGCAGTGGCGAAGCTGTGATTCCTTCAGAAATCTCGTTTTCGCTCTCTGCGGCATTTCCCAACAAAGAGGCGTCCGCGCATATCGGCTGATTACCTACAGCGACCTGACTGCTCTTTCCTCCACCTGTGCTTGAGCAGCATACGTCTTTGTCTTCCAGCACAGGCGGCCTCAACTCTCGGGACTCGGAGTAGTTGTCCCTCGCTAGTCCACTAGCTTTCCTAGACTCCTTGAGCTCAGCGAGCTCCAGCGCTAGCTGCTGGCGCTTTGCTTCTAATTCCTCCAAGACGCACTTAACATCCTGAGGTTTCTCCTCGCACAGCGGCGCCTTTCCTCCATTCACTTTCGTAAGTTCAGCCTGAAAGTACGCTAAGCGCGCCTTCGCTAATTCCACTTGGTACCTCACATCGAGTGAGGGCCGGCATGGATAACTCTCCATACCGCCTTCCGTACCCCTCAGCTGTCCTACCAGCTCGAACACAGGGACGTGAACAATGCGACCAAGGAGACTCACGGTTTCGATGCGTCGATCCGCATTGCCAGCTCCTTGGCGTCGGAGTCCACCGCCGCTTTCCCCGGACGCTGCGATGAGCTGTCGCACGCCGCTGGTTCGCCGCCGGTGACCAAGTTATCGACGCGCTGCTTTTCTGGACCGTATGCAGTCCCGCGTCGCTGGACCACTGCCGTGGTCCTTGCGTCCTAGCCGCCGTCTCTCCGCAGGTCCTTTCTCGAACGCTGCTGTTGCCTGACCGTCGCCTATGTCCCTGCTTTCAGTCTTCTTCCTGCGCCGTCTTCCGATGGCCGCAGGATCCTCGTCGACTGCGCCAGTAAATTTTCACAGGTTCTTTTTCTTCTTGAACGCTACCGATCCCTTACATGCTCTTTGGAGGTGTTTTTGATTTCTGTGCGTGTTTGTGTTGGGTCAGTTATGGCGCGAAACAGTCACAACGTGTTCCAGCTTGACATCTGCCGCGCGGGCGTATTACATCGGGCTACCCAGTCGGAGTCGGCGAGTTGGGCCGCATACTCAGCCGCTCGTTAAGTTAGCTCGGCGATGCGAGCTTTAAGGTTCCGGTTGTGCTTTTGTCGTCGCCACCGACGGACGAGGCAATGACAGGCCTCCCAGAGGTGGAGCAGGTGGTTGTCCAGATCTGAGACCGCCTCTGAGAGCTGAATTTGAGTTTCGGGGGAGCGAAGGCCAGAGATCAATTGTTGTGAACAAGACTGGTAGCGTTGCTCATATATGGGTGTCGCAGTGTAATAATTTTGCCTGAACTTGGTCAGATCTGGGAGTCAGGCTTGTGTCACGCGAAAGGATGGGTCCTATTCGGGGTGTTCAGGAGGCAGTGGTCGCTGCCGAGGGTTTTATCGGTGTTGACCCAGTCTGCATATTGAGTGCTGCGGGTGAAGGTCAAGTCCGGACAGGTATCCCTAGTCACGGAGTTGCCTATACGAGTTGGGTGGACGGGGTCAGTGTGAAGAGTGAGACCCAGCGTTGACGCAAGCTCCGCGAACTTGCGTCCCCGTTTCTCTTCACGGCAGTAACCGCACATCCGAGACAGAGCGTTGAAATCGCCCACAATCAGGAGGGAGACTACAGGTGGCGGCTCCTGGGGAGTCTGTGAGGATGTCGTGATGGTTTCTATAGATGGCAAGAGTGGACAGAGGATGCTTATCGCGTCCCGAATGGCCGACTGCTGCGCCGTTGTCGACGGAGAGGAAGGGGAGCATGTTGCGATATATGTTAATAATTCAGGAAAAGCGATAGCCGTGGTCACGTGATCTGCACTCAAACTAGCGTTGACATAAGCCACGTGTCGTGGAGTGAGTTTTCAATCGCAGACGAGACGCCATCCGTTCCCACATTAGACACGCTTAAGCGGCTAACGAAACGTCAGTGTATGCGAGTCATAGGCCGATTGTCTGTAGCTTGCTGGTAAAGCCACGTTGGCCGCGACGGGCAGGAAACGGTTCCGAATTTTATGCAACGTGCTTGGCGACGCTGGTGAATCAGCTCGTCGCGGTTATTAATTTGCCTCTCTGCCTGGAGGGCTTGAAGGGGGGTAAGTGGTGGGAGGCCCGTTATAACACGCACTGCTGCATAATTGATAGATTCCAAGCGATCCCTCTCTGCGCATATTATGTGCGGGGAGTAGGCTCGGAGCAGCTGAACAAAAAAGGCTTGGTATAGCTGGCAAAGATCGAGGAAACGGCAGTTTTGCCGAAATGCGCGTTGACTGTCGCCATTGCAGCAGCCGGGGATCCGTAAGCATGACTGGCAGTCACGTGGAGTACCATGTATGCGGAGATTAGTGAACAAGCAAGAGTAGTCACCTGGCATACTGCTTTGTGAGCCCACTGACCGTTCAAGTGGCAAAACAAGCACTTACTCCTTCGTTTGGCGAGCCCTGCTCTACTTCCGTGCTCAAAGCCTCCACTCCTGTTTGCCCAATGGAATAAGCCATTAGTGTACAGACACTGCTGCTTTTAGCTCGTACTGCATTAGCACAGAGACACTTTGCACACACGTTCAGCTCTCGTTACCAGGAATTCGAGAGAGCGGGCTTGTTCACTTGTTTTTTCACCTCGTGACATATGAGAAGATAACTGTTGCATCTTTTTCTGTCGAAAAAATACACTGCCGTAGCGAAGTTTAGAGACGTAGGTTACCATTAGGCAACTCAGCTACGGTGAAAATCTGGCCCGAGCTCTCTGCGATTAATTACACAAAAAGAAGGCTTAGCGGCGCTAGCTGTACTTGGCTTAGCTTAGCTGTCCTAAATATCTCAGAACGTTAATCTGCTGGATAACAGCTGTTCACGACGCGAGTATGAGTCATGGATTATTCCTAGCAAATATTTAAGAAGAAAGTTACGCGCGTCAGTTTTCTGGTCTAAGAAAATATTACGGGGGATCAACAGGACTGATGCAAAGAAAACGCGATAGCAATCTTTCTTCACTCGCCCATAAATTTCAATTGTGATTTTATTCTGATTCGGAGTCCATTGTCTTTCACTCTTCAATCTATTCCAATTCCGACCACGCAAAATGTGTCACATTGTTATATCGCGGCGAGTACTCATACCACAAAAGCTGCAGTGACGCAGTGGTTAAGCGATGCGCTAGTGTATGAGCAGGTGGCTGTTTGAAATACAGTCACATCCAACACTATCGGGTAAAAATTTTGATAACTCGAAAATTGCAAGATACTCTTTCAAATATTGGAAGTAATGGTCCAGTCTTCTAATATGTAACAAAGTCTTTCTTTTAAAGTGTTTCCATCGATCGCACCGAACAGCTAAGACTGCCATAGAAAACCAATGGGAAACGCTTTTGACGACAGGAACAATGTCAATGGAAAAAAATGCAAGACTACCGTCGGGTGGTCTCCAGATATATTGACTGTTATAGTGAAATCTTACATTACATAAAAAATGGCGCTCATAAGCGCTGTCCCGCTCAAAAGTACTTTTCCAGAATAGTTGGGAATGCACTGGTGTGGCTTGTAAGACCCAGTTTGCTCTTCCCGAGCAATGGGAGGTTTTTTTTTTTGCGCAGATAGCGTGATGGGAGGCTGTCTATTTTGTACGCAGGCTTGCTGTTGTCCGAGTCACTTTCTTCAAATCTATTTTCATTTTTGCTGAGTCATTCTTAGCGTGGCGATTCCTTCCTCTCCCCTGCAAGTCGAGAGAGAGATAGAGGGGACAGTTGGCGGGTGGAGACGGAGAAACTCCTCTAAACACAACATGTCAGGTGGCGGTTTCGCACAGATGCGGACACCGCCGACACCAGCGGACAGTTCTCGCCTACATGGACCTCCTAGTGCTATCGCTTTAAAAGCACGAACAAGGAAGACGCTAGTCAGACAGCTTCGATAATTATGTACATTCGCTCAGTAGGACACTAACAATTAACTCCTTATGTCCGACCTTGAGAACAGTACGTGTATCTTTCGATCAGTGTAATTTGGAGAGCAGTGCGGAAACGCTGTTCATACCATGAAAGTCAACAAGGATACAATAAGCTATTTAACAATGGGTATCATTTTTGCTTCGACATAAGTTCGCGGGACTCAAACTCCTCTAAGCAAGAACTTGTTCTGTGTATTATTGCAGTTTTCTTGCAGAGATTTTTGCGACGAAGGCGTACTGCGCTCTGGGCTTCCATATGCAGAAATTCTGGACAAGAACATTTTTCAACGGGAAGTTGGTTATGAATGCAATTTCGTCATATTGGTTTGGTTTATTGGTTTATTGGGGTTCAACATGCCAAAGCAACTCAGGCTATGAGAGACGCCGTTGTGAATGGCTCCGGAAATTTCGACCACCTGGGGTTCTTTAACGTTCACTGACATCGCACAGTACACGGGCCTCTAGAATTTCGCCTTCATCGAAATTCGGCAGTCGCGGCCGGGATCGAACACGCGTCTTTCGGGTCAGCAGCCGAGCGCCGTAATCACTGAGCCACCGCGGCGGGGCCAATTTCTTCATTTGTCGTAAAATTCCACTCCAACAGTCTATATATATCCGCTGGTCTCTCCTAAGTAGGCTTGCATTTTTGTTTGCTATTAAAGTTTTTGCTATCGTCAAAAACCTTCCCCATTGGTTTTAATTGCAGTATTAACTATCCGATGCGAGCGATGCACAAACATTACAAGAAATTTCGCTAAGCAGTGTAAGACTGGACCATTGCCCTCAATACTTACATAAGGAGCTTACATTAATCGACAGCTGCCTTACAATTAAGATTGATGTACAAGTATCCTGTATTTCAAAAAAAAAAAAAATTAGCCCACATAAGAGTTGATGTGCCCAATGCGATTTCGCTTTATGTGTGGTTTGGCTTGGTTTATGGGGTCTAACGTCCCAAAGCGACTTAGGCTATGAGAGACGCCGTAGTGAAGGGCTCCGGAAAATTCGACCACCTGGGGTTCTTTAACGTGCACTGAAATCGCACAGTACACGGGCCTCTAGAATATCTCCTCCAAAGAAATTCTAGCCGCCGCGGCCGGGATCGAACCCGCGTCTTTCGGGTCAGCAGCCGAGCACCATAACCGCTGAGCCACCGCGGCGGCAGCTTTATGTGTATTGCAACGTGTGGTAACGCTGCGACAGAAATAGACAAGCTCTGGATGTCTTCTTAACGTCAGATTGAAAGTAATGTGATCAAACAGCACGTAATTCGCGGTCGTTGGTCTATATTGCACTGTGAGAATGTCACAGAGGTTGGTAGCCCGACAAACCCTACATTAAAATGTACATGGGAAACAAAATCACCCGCTTTTCGGATGCAAGTCGAAAAATACACTTATGACATTCTCTTTCACTGTAATTTAGTCTACAAAAAATTACGAGCACGAAAAGCGAACTTCCTGTTTTTCAACAAAAAAACAACGCAGGTCTGCAAGGACAGCGAGCTCCCAGAGAGGGACCACAAGTTGTTTCACACCAAATACGCCCTAAACCTAGATGTAGTGATGGAAGAATTTTCGATCTTCCTCTACGACACCCCTGAAACTCTTCTATACAAGGTGAGCAAACCAGTGGTTAGGAGTGCTCACTGAATACCTGTAACGCGTCAAAATTCTTACGAAGTTTGTCTGGGCATATGATTTTTGTCAACTGCGTATATGTGTAGTATCGCTTGTTTTCTTTTCCTGGTATATTTTAAGTAATTTGTGTTCAATATCAAATAGAAAAGTGAAATTTCCATGTGAAGTCCACCTTTATTAATGCTGTACGAGCAAAACGGGGGCAGATAGCTCGTCCGGCTCTATTAGCCTTTAGTCTCTGCCTCCGTAGGATATGCCGTAAAGTAAAATGTTTTTGGTTTGATTTGAAAGATCTATTACTAAATGTCTCCAAGGTCAATCTTGATGCGCGTTTGACCTTGAGGCCTCGGAGCATTGGAGACAGCACTTGATCTCACCACCACTGCTCTCTACGCATGCGCTGCGTTGCCATGGCGACGGAGGCACGCGTCGTCTGCTTCTCACATCACGGTGCTAGCGTGCGCTGCAAGTTCAAGTTGTGAAAAAGTCAGCGCAAAAAAAAACGAACAAGGCACAGAATAGAGGACACATAAGGCGTTCAAAAGTGCTCGTAAACGTCTTACGTGTCCTCTCTTCTGCCCCTCGTTCAAGTCAAGAGCTTGAGCATGCCCTATTGCAAAGGGTATCTATACACTATTCGGTGGTATATACGAGGTCTGTTAGAAAAGTATCCGACCTTATTTTTTTTTGCGAACACCTGATGGATATGAAACAAGCGCGCTTGCACCAGCAGACCTAGAACCGTCGTGCGCATGCACGAATTTTTTCCCGCCTGCCGATAGCGTCAGTCGCTGGGAGGCAGCGTTTGAATGAGGTAGTGCACAGTGCTCTCGTCGGTTTTTTAGTGCAAGCAAAATGGCGGTGCGACAGGAGCAGCGCTAATGCATCAAATTTTGCCAGAAACGGGGCGACAGCCAAGTGGAAACCATTCGGAATATTCAGACGGTTTTCGGTGATGATGCTTAGAGCAGCACACAAATTAAGCAATAGTACAATTGGTTTAAAGATGGCCGCACATCGGTGGAGAGCGAGCCACGCTCCGGTCGGCCATCAACATACCGAAATGGCCAGGTCATTGCCGAAGTGAACGCTCTGGTGATGCGGGACCGTCGTGTGACTATCCGAGAAATTGCGGAAGAGGTGAACATCAGTAGTTTTTCTGCACATTCCATTATCACCGACGATTTGGCCATGAAGAGAGTTGCGGCGAAATTCGTGCCGAAGCTGCTCACGGTGGAGCAAAAGCAGCTTCGTGTTGAAGTCTCACAGGACACGCTGGATTCCACAAACAGTGACCCCGAC
The DNA here is from genome assembly GCF_055824585.1 of Amblyomma mixtum. Lineage (NCBI taxonomy): Eukaryota > Metazoa > Arthropoda > Arachnida > Ixodida > Ixodidae > Amblyomma > Amblyomma mixtum. Next base: position 113,333,943 of record NC_143018.1, read on the forward strand.
TTCATCAACACCATAATCACTGGTGACGAGTTTTGGGTGTACGGGTACGACCCGGAAACCAAATCCCAGTCGTCACAGTAGAAGCATTCCACGTCCCCAAGACCAAAGAAGGCCTGCCAAATGCTCAGCAACGTCAAAGTGATGCTGACTGCTTTCTTGGACTCTCGCTGTGTGGCACACCGCGAGTACGCAGGCCCCAGGGTCAAACAATGACCAAAGAGTACAACAGTACAACAACTTCGCACTCGGTCGCCTACGTGATGCTGTGCGGCGCAAGAGACCGGAGTTGTGGTCAACAGGAAATTGGCGTATCCATCACGACAATGCTCCTGAACCTTCTTCGCACTTGATTCGAACTTTTTTGGCGAAAAACCAGACTCCTGTAGTTCAACCGGCTCCTTACTCTCCTGATATGGCCCTCTGCGACTTCTGGTTGTTTCCCAAAATCAAGAGGCCATTGAAAGGAGCGCGATTTCAGACAAGAGAGGACATTATGGCTGCAACGACAGCTGAGCTAAACTCCATTCCGAAAAAGGCCTTTTCGGAATACTTCCAACAGTGGCAGCACATCTGGGAGAAGTGTGTGAAATCCCAAGGAGACTACTTTGAAGGTAATTAGGTTTCCAACGCTGCAGTTATGCCATTTTTTTTTCTTCGGCCAAAGGTCGGATACTTTTCTAACAGACCTCGTATATATATATATACTGTCCACACAAGAGTATTACTGCAGTGCACAAAAGACAAGGATAAAGGGAGACGCATGAAAACATTGCCACAAGTGCAGGCTTCTGTTTATTAACGAGAACCAAGATCAGAAAATATATGCAACAACAACAAAACATGTCCTAAATAAAAGCTACTTAATAACTCATATGCAGACATAATCACAAGCGCACCAGCTTCCCAGGAAAACAATAATGCTGTGGCCAACAAAAAAAAAAAAAAGCACTAAGGTATCGAAAAAAATCCAGAATCATGTTCCCAGCTGCAGGGTCAAGCTGTAGGCATCCCGGATGCCAGACTTGTGAGAGGGCGGCGTCAAGAAAAAGAAAAACACGTGCGTAAAATGGAAGCTACTAAAACGTGAGAAAATGAAATGCAATTTAACAAATCCCTCCTTCCATTCTCATGCGTTTAGTTCTCTATGTCTAGAGTGGTAAGGCTTCATGCAGCCTCTTCTAAGAATATGGCTCTGCTCTCTGATAGTGTGAATTTTCTTCCTGAAAGGGAAGTGTAGGTGATTACCTTAGTGTCAATGAGGGATACCGACAGCTGTAATTTTCAGTACGTTCTGCTTTCCCTGCATATATTACCCGTGAATTCATTTCCTATTAGTAAACAACGGGAATATTGTGCCTGTGACGGCATTTCTGGGTGCATTCCATTGTCGCAGCCTTTGATACAGTTTAAATTCCTGGAGAAAACCCGGAGATGACACAAAGACTATGCACTATGAATTTTAGTGTACCGCTGCTAAAAAACAAGGAAAAGCTTCGGGATAAACGTAAAATAACAGCAAGGCCAACTTATACATCCAAAGAGTTGTCTCCACTCATGTGGTAACGAGGTAACGTCATACACACAAAATTATATGGATTATTCACGTTCATAACCTGTTTCATACCGTGTTTCATACTACACATCATTACTCGTATGCCTGTGCAAAAAGCTTTGGTTAAGGACCGCCCTTAAGAAGTAGCATAAAACGATCTCCTCCTAAATGACTATCTTTGCTTGAGCAAATTACAAACCTTGGCTTTTTATATAGATAGTTCTGCTTCATCCAATGCTTGCAGCATATTCAGCAGCAGTAATTCTCATGAATTACATTTGACCGGGACAGTAGAATGGAACCGTTACATAACAACTTTCAGATCCTTATCGTAATGAAATCGTAAATACTGACTAGCAGCATGCAAAAGCGGTATTAAAACAGTTGCCTTCCATATCTGATGTCGCATGCAGGCCACGTGAGCTTAATTAAATTTTAAGTCCACGAAAAATGCCGAGAGAAGCAACCAAGGAGGCAGGTCGGCCACCTTGGTCACGTTACCTTGTGGCGTCATCACAACCTGCCTACCGGATTGAGAGCAAATTGCGCACCGTAGCAGGTGTCATTTAAATGAATGACTGGTGGCAAAAGGTTGCTCGCCTAGAGCAACCTCTAGCAACCAGTCATTCATTTAACAGGCAGTTGCTCTTGCGGGCAGCAAGAGCAACTTCTAGCTACCAAGCAATTTTTCTGTGTGTGGTGATTATCGAGCAGTGTAATCATTTTACGTGGAAGATAGCTGACAATTACTGTAAATTCGAAGAAAAAACACCCATCTAAAATATAAAAAAAAAGGCAACGCGACACACAAATGTCGTATGTTCGGATCCCATCCATGCCATGTTGCTGTCTTTCCTTCTACTTTATAATTATCTTTCCGGTAAAACAAAAAAAAAAACGATTGCACATATAATTACCCATCGATCATCATTAAACAAAAACATTTCCCTATGCTTTCCCTATTTGGATGGCTGCTGCCTTCGCTCATAATATATGTTACAGCTACTGCTCGTTCTAAGCTCACCACAATGATACAAACCAACGTAAAAACGCAGAAATCAACCCACACTCCATTGTCTTCTTCCAGCTATGCGAGAGTAAGAAGGCTGCGGCGGGGATCAAGTATGGAATAACCGCTGCCCACATAAATCACGACGACCCAAAAGGACACTGCGGGAAAGGGCCGTTCCCGCTACTGCATACAGTCAAGAAGGTCGTCGAGTTCTACAAGAACAGCTACAAGACTCCGGCGGACAGTCAAAAATGCCTATCGGCAACGAAGACCTAATCTCTTTTTAAGCGAATGATTCAAAAGCGGATAATATATGACATATATTTCAATTCGAATAACACAAATCAATACTTGACACGGTTTCCTTGATTAACTCCGAGGCTTTTTAGCTCAAACTGACTTGTACGTGCTGGTGCTCACACAAATAAACAAAGTGCACCGCTTGTGGCCGATTAAGAACTTCTCTAAATCCTACACAAGGGTACGGTGTTGCGTGGATGTTGGTCGTCATGGTCAGAAGCCATTGATCGGCTGAGAGTTGGCGGGTATGCTCATTCTATCTCGTTATTTTCGGCTTACAAACTCGTTTTACTGCAGACAAAGCACAATCTCAGTACTTTAGCGAAATTGTTTCTAGGTGTAGAGCGGTTTATTGGCACCTTCAAGCGCCGGCGACGAAGACCCTGGCGCAAGAAGTTAGGAACGAGCGAGGCGAGGGACCGGCACCCAAGCGGCAGTTCTCCAGCACGAGCCTGCTACGGGCGGCTCTAGCGCTTCGTCGTCGTTGGTGGCGGTGCTGGATCATCTTCTTCATTCCAACTGCCCCGGCGGAAAGAGGGAGCCATCCTGGCGACTCAAGGCGAGGAGACGACGAGAGGGCTGTAATAAGGCTTCAAGCGGCTGACATGAACGACGTCGCGACCACGGCGGCGATGGTCCAAGGAAGGTGTCACCGGTTCGATGATATAGTTGACAGGTGACGTACGCTCTAAGGTACGGTAGGGACCAATGTGCTTGGCCGAAAATTTGGACGCAGCCGGAACAGAGAGCCAGACCAATGATCCAGTGGAGAAGTGTGCAGCGGGCGTGTCTTGATCGGACTCATGTTTGCGGAGTCCTTGACGTTCGGCGGTGAAGGAGCGAGCCAACTGGCGGCACTGCTCAGCATGGCGGGTAATGTCAGAAAGGGAAGTATATTCTGAGCTGTCCGGGTTGTAGGGAAGGATGGTGTCCAGGAGGCAGGAAGGCTCGCGCCCGAATAAAAGAAAGAAAGGGGAAAAGCCGGTGGTTGCCTGGGATGCGGTGTTATAAGCATAGGTCACGAACGGAAGGACTTGATCCCAATTAGAGCGGACGGAGCTAATGTACATGGCGATCATGTCCCCAAGAGTCCGGTTGAATCGTTCGGTGAGGCCGTTAGTTTGAGGGTGGTAAGCAGTAGTGGTACGGTGGACTGAGTGGCACGCATCGAGAAGCTCGCGAACAACTTCAGACAAGAAAACACGGCCGCGGTCACTGAGAAGTTCTCGCGGAGCGCCGTGACGCAGGACGAAGTGATGAAGAAGGAAGAGGGCGACGTCGCGAGCAGTAGCCGCAGGTAGGGCAGCGGTCTCAGCATACCGAGTGAGGTGGTCGACGGCAACTATAATCCATCGATTCCCGGCGGGCGTGAAGGGGAGCGGCCCATATAGGTCGATGCCCACACGATCGAAAGGGCGAGCCGGGCACGGTAATGGCTGTAACGGAGCAGTCGAGGGTCGAGGTGGCGACTTCCTCTGCTGACAGGCTGTGCAGGAGCGAACGTAGCGACGAACGAAGTTGTACATGCCTCGCCAGTAGTACCTCTGCCGTAGTCGCTCGTAGGTTTTTAGTGATCCAGCGTGAGCGCTCTGAGGGTCGGCATAGTAGTGTGCACAGATCTCAGACCGAAGGTGTCGGGGAATCACGAGGAGCCACTTTCGGCCGTCCGGACGATAGTTGCGGCGGTACAGGAGATCGTCGCGGATGGCAAAATGGGAAGCTTGGCGACGAAGAGCTCGAGGGAAGGGGGACGTAGAGCGTGCACGAAGGACATCGAGCAAGGACGAAATCCATGGATCCTGGCGTTGTTGATTGGGCATGTCCATAGTAGTGAGCGCTGCGAGTAGGGAATCAGATAAGGGGGAAGAGGGCGCAGGAGAGGGCAGTGGCGAGCGTGACAAGGCGTCGGCGTCGGAGTGCTTGCGGCCCGACCGGTAGACTACGGTAATATCGAATTCCTGAAGACGGAGTGCCCAGCGGCCAAGGCGTCCGGAGGGATCTTTGAGGGAGGCCAACCAGCACAAGGCGTGGTGATCAGTAACGACGGTGAACGGGCGGCCATATAAGTATGGGCGGAATTTCGTGAGAGCCCACACTACGGCCAGACACTCCTTTTCAGTCACGGTGTAGTTCGACTCTGCTTTGGTGAGAGCACGGCTGGCGTACGCAACAACGTATTCAGAAAATTCGGGCTTGCGCTGGGCCAGAACAGCACCGAGGCCGACTCCGCTTGCGTCGGTGTGCACCTCAGTAGGAGCACTGGGGTCATAGTGCCGAAGAATAGGGGGCGAAGTAAGAAGGCGACGGAGCGCAGCAAAAGCTTCATCGCAGGCAGAGTCCCACGTAGACAGATCGGCGGGACCATTGAGGAGTTTCGTAAGGGGCGCGACGATAGAGGCGAAATTAGGGACAAAGCGCCGAAAATAGGAGCAGAGGCCCACAAATCGGCGCAACTGTTTCGTAGAGGTCGGTTTAGGAAAGTCAGCAACAGCACGGAGTTTGTCAGGATCAGGTAGGACGCCATCTTTGGATACGAGGTGGCCGAGTATTGTTAGTTGCCGGGCGCCAAAGTGACATTTCTTGAGGTTTAGTTGAAGGCCAGCACGGGTGAGGCAGCTCAATATCTGACGCAAGCGCTGGAGATGCGTCGGAAAATCTGGCGAAAACACAACAACATCATCTAAATAGCAAAGACAAATGTTCCACTTGAGGCCGCGCAAGATGTTGTCCATCATTCGTTCGAACGTGGCGGGAGCGTTACACAGACCGAATGGCATTACGGTGAATTGATATAGGCCGTCAGGCGTAACAAATGCCGTTTTAGGACGGTCGGACGCAGACATCGGGACTTGCCAATAGCCGGAACGAAGGTCCAGAGATGAGAAGAACTCGGCGCCTTGCAAGCAGTCAAGGGCGTCGTCAATACGGGGTAGCGGGTAGACGTCTTTCCGCGTAATTTTGTTGAGCCGGCGATAGTCCACGCAAAATCGTATCGAGCCGTCCTTCTTTTTCACCAGGACAACTGGGGATGACCAAGGACTGGCAGATGGCTGAATAATGCCGCGTTGTAGCATGTCGTCCACTTGCTCAGCCATGAGGCGGCGCTCGGGAAGTGACAAACGGTAGGGGCGCTGGCGGAGAGGAGGATGTGTACCGGTTTCAATGTGGTGCTCGACAGTGGTCGCACGGCCCAAAGAAGAGGAGTGGTGGTCAAACGAAGAGCGAAACTGATTGAGCAGGACAAGAAGCTGTGCGTGTTGAGCTGTGTCGAGGGCGGGATCAATAGAACGGTCGAAAATGTCCGAAGACAGTGGGTGATAGGGAGGAGTGGCACGCGGGGTGAGGGCAGCGAAGTCGAGACTGGAGGAGGGCGCATCGGTGTCCAAAGAAGGGATGAAGTCAGCGGTTTCAATATGACCAAGGCACTCGCCACGAAGCAGGGGAAACGCAGAGAATGAGAGAGAATGAGGTGTTGGAGACTAGGATTGCGGCAGCACCGTGGTGTATGTCGATGACGGCGAAGGGAAGAGAGAGACGTCGGCGAGAGGCAAGGAGGGGGGAAGGCGTGAAGAGAACGGTGGCGTCAGAAACAGAGGCGGCGCAGACAGGGACGAGCACAGCACTCTCAGGGGGAATATCGGTGTCCTCGGCAACAACAAGTTTATCACCATAGCGAATCGGAGGTTCGTCGAAGAGTGCATCACAGAGCGGAGAAAAGACGACATGCGCACGGGCACAGTCAATGACGGCGCTATGGCGGGATAGAAAGTCCCAGCCAAGGATTACGTCATGGGAGCTTGCACGGAGGACTAAATATTCGACAACGTATAAAACATCGGCGATGACGACGCGGGCTGTACAAGCTGCAGAAGGATGAACGGACTCGGCGCTAGCTGTACGGAGGGAGAGTCCAGACGATGGGGTCGTAACTTTTCGAAGCGAACGGCAGAAGTTTTCGTTAATCACAGAAACGGTGGCTCCAGTGTCCACAAGCGCAAGTGTTGGGACGCCGTCCACAAACACGTCAAGAAGATTGGGCGGTGAAAGGCGAGGACTTGAACAGGGCGATGAGAGCGCAGTTCGTGCCCCAGGAACTGCGGCTGCTAGTTTTCCGAATCGGCGGTGGCGGTGCGACGCCTCATGGGCGACAAGGAGCGGCGGCGAGGGGATGGCGATCGGTGGGAAACGTAGGGCTGGCGACCAGGCGCGCGATCAGGTGACGTGCCCCGATAGGGTGGTTCGAAAGGTGGACGAAAGGTGCGATCCGTAGCGGGGTAATCCGGCATGGGGTGTAGAGGCGCAGACACAGTACGTCGACAGAGGCGCGCGACGTGGCCGGAACGACCGCAGGCGTAGCAGATAGGTTTGTTGTCAGCTGTGCGCCAAGGATTGTAGGCAACGGGAGCGAAACGGTGCCGGGGAGCAGCAGGCGCAGACACCGCAGGAGGAGCGTATGCAAAGGCCTGTGGCGGCGGTGGTCTTCGGACAACGTCGGCATATGTGAGAGGCACGGGTGCGGGCGCAGGCGGCACGGTTACTGCAGGATCGTAGCTCAACGGGGCGGCAACAGGAGTGGGCTGGATTGGGAAAAGACCGGCCTGGGGAGCCAAGGGTGCCGGTTGCCGAAGACAAGGAAGTGCGTCGGCGACCTCCTGCGTAATGGCGTGCCGGATCTCAGGACTTAGGACGGGCGGTGACGGGTGTTGGTGAGATCGGAGCGAGAGTTGCCTGGCAACCTCGTCCCGCACGAAGTCTTTGATGGTAGCGAGTAATTCATGGTTGATGCCCAGGCCGCAGATGGAGTCGGCAGGTGGGGGAGAGCGACGAGCGCAAAGGCGTTGTTTCCGCAAATCGTCGAAACCTTGGCACAGGGTGTACACCGAGGCAACGGTGGTGGGGCTCTTCGCCAACAACATCTGAAAGGCGTCGTCATCGATGCCTTTCAGGATGTGCTTGATCTTGTCAGCCTCGGTCATAGCCGGGTCAACACGCTTGCAAAGGTCAACTACATCCTCAATGTAGCTTGTGAAAGTCTCATTGGTGTGCTGAGCTCGGACACGCATGCTTTGCTCAGCGCGTAGTTTCCGCACGGCGGGACGACCGAAAACCTCTGCGAGTGTGGTCTTTAGAACGGCCCAGGTGGGAATGTCGGCCTCGTGGTTCCGGAACCACAGGTTTGCGACGTCGCTCAGGTAGAATATCACATTTGTGAGTTTGACGCGGTCGTCCCAGTTGTTATGGCGGCTCACCCGTTCATACGACTCCAGCCAATCTTCCACATCTTGATCGCTGTGGCCGCTGAAAACAGCGGGGTCCCGCTGCCGGACGGCACCGGAGCAGATGACTGGCTCCGGCGGAGGGGCTGGCTGTTGACTGGGGGGCTGCTGACCGGCCTTGGACATCGGGATGGTGCGACTGCGAAGTTCCACGATGAGGGGGAACGGTGGTGACCGCAGCAACCTCCACCAAATGTAGAGCGGTTTATTGGCACCTTCAAGCGCCGGCAACGAAGACCCTGGCGCAAGAAGTCTAGGAACGAGCGAGGGGAGGCACCGGCACACAAGCGGCAGTTCTCCAGAACGAGCCTGCTACGGGCGGCTCTAGCGCTTCGTCGTCGTTGGTGGCGGTGCTGGATCATCTTCTTCATTCCACTAGGAATCAGTTTCTTACCTGAGATTCCTGAGTACACGAGGCCAAACCAAATGTTCACTAAGTTGACCCGCCGGCTCTAGCATGCTCCGATCCCGCAAAAACATGGCTTGAAAGCGGCGAGTTTTGTCTGTCACCTTTCTACTTTCGTCGGGATGCCTATCCGCTCTTTCAACCGAAATTAAACAGCGAGCGCGTGGACAGAGACCCGTCTCCGTGGAATGGCCGCCTACTCAACGCAAAGGAGACGTTTTCTCGAAGCGCTTTCAACCACTGGTACTGTACTCTCAGCGACAACGAAAAGATTATCAATGAATGTGCTTGAAGAAACTTTGTAATAAACTGTCAACTATAACATATCTGCTCCCTCTTTTTTTTCTTTAATGAACCACAAAGTATCGAGTGTTTCGGCCGGTATGCTATATTTTGAGTTTTATTCCAGGAGGCGCTAGTCGCCATAGCCAGTGAATCACCGGAAGCTACTGTAGTCCTCGACTGATGACCCCGCCCACAATCTGCTCCGGTCGCCCTTCAGACAATGAAATTTATTGTATATTTTTTGCTTTTTGTTTAGTTTCCTGATTCTTCCTTAACCTGTGCTTCTGGCATCGAGTAATTTGCTAATTTCGCGTGTAAACTTTGTTTTGCTGGTCATTGCTATTATTCTGTGATTTCTATATTATCAATTGTAATGTGGGCTCATTGTTCCGGTCATTGCAAATCAGCTCTGAGTTCTCTTTTCAGTGGGCTATTTCAGAAAAATGAACCCTCTAACGTTTCTAAAGCTTAGAGTGCTTAAAGGTAGCACTAAAACCTTTCTCCGAATGCGTAGAATAATCCAGGCACCCATTTCGGAATAAAATGGAACGCCTAAAAAAGTTCATGAAAAGTTCTACGTAAGAAGTTTTCAAGCTACATACAAGCGTAGCGTTTGCAAAGCTAATAGAGGGTTAGTAAACGTATTTAAGTCTAAGAAACAGCTTAGGTGAAACTTGTTTTAATGTCAAGCTTTTTTCCCCGAGCGTTTTTTTAGACATCTATCAGCTCTTTCTGTGTTTTGCAGGTTGGCTTCATAACTTACGATCACACCCCTGTTCTTCCCGTCACCCCTCCTTTTCTTTTGTCAAGCCCTACTCCCCTCTAGAGTGTCCATCAATCCTCTCCTCCTTTTCCTCTAATTAAAATTCCTTTCTCTCTCTCTCTCCCATAGGTCCAAGAGGGTAACTGAAATAAATGTATGTGTACATGCGTACGTGCGTGTGGGTGTTTTGTTGGGCTTTGTTGTGTGAACTGTTGGGTGTAAAAGTGTGGGTAAAAGCACCGCCAAAACGTTGTGTGGACGGTTAATCCTAGATCGGCTTGCTTACTCTACGAGTGACAGCACGATGTCCGGGAATTTGTTCACAGCTAAAAGACATAAACCTGAATGCCCGCTGTGCGTCACAGTTACAGAAAAGGAGACTTTAGGCACTTTGAAAGAGTGCAGTGCAAACTTTCTACAAGTCAAACTGAACCTGCTAGCAGTAGATTCGTATCTAGCCGAGAAAGCCAGAGCTTACTACAGGGTTTTCCGCGGACGTCAAGGACTTGTTCTATTCAATGCTCCATAATGAACTGCTCCAGTGTGTTAATGATTGTATCGACCAGCATGGCAAAGTGCCCTTCCAGAATGGCTGCGGTATCCATGTCAATAGATTGTTATCCACTTATCTTTGTTGTACCTGCACTGAGTGGAAGGGCTCGCATTACATTAAAAAAAACAGTCTGCATCGGGTCATGCATGGCCCCCATCCTGAGCGACCTGTTCCTATAGCTAAGCATAGGGCACTCCACATGAAGCTACCTAATTCACCAATCAGGTTTATGATTTGGTTTATGAGGGTTTAATGTCCCAAAGCGACTCATGCTATGAGGGACGCCGCTTTGGAAATTTCTACCACCTGAGGTTCTTAAACGTGCACTCACATCGCACAGTACACGGGCCTCTAGAATTCCGCCTCCATCGAAATTCATCCTCCGCTGTCGGAATCGAACCCGCGTCGTTCGGGTCAGCAGCCGAGCACCATAACCACTGAGCCACCGTGGCGGCTAATTCACCAATTATAATTTTTTTTAGCTACGCAGGCGGCTATCTAATCCTCGCAGACAATTTCTTCCCCACGTTCACAGGGTGCTAGCCGCCTTTACTAAGTGTCTATCTCCCCTCGTTTTAACGGACGAGAACCGGTGAGCGGCTTCGTCCACTTTTTTGAACTTGTTAGTTTTCCCCGCAACATGTTTGTTAGTGCTTTGCACTTAGAAACAAGCAAGTCAAAAGAAACCTTGTCCAATCAACCTTCAAAACCGCGTTAACTAAGTCATTTGAGAACTTGAGGATCAAGGTCAGATAATGAGTCTTTCCAGGTACACGTACCTCAAGCGCGATTGAGGTACGTGTGTACTTAGCCAGGGAGCCAGTTATGCGCCTTCCTTCTCTCAAAATCAGCGCAGTCTACAATGTTGCCGACGCCAAAGAACCAAATGAATGCCGGCCTCTTTCAAGCATTTGCAGTAAGTCGTATTGCTTACACTGCTCCATATTTACGTCTCACGCTCACGGAGAAGCACTGCCTGGATTGCCTTATCCGCAGCGGCGTCAAAACAGCCCTTGGTCTTCCTCTCTCTACTCCCAACGACAAGCTCCTCGCCCTTGGTGTCTCCAACACGGTTGACGAGCTCATTGAGGCGGCCCTCCTGGCCCAGCGCCAACGCCTCTCGCTAACTTCCGCAGGCCGCTCTATCCTCGAACGACTTCGCATCGCTCCCTTCCGTCCACCATCCTCGGTGGTCAATCTCCCACCTGCCATTAGGGCCAACATCAAGACTCTCCCTCTCCCCCGCAACATGCATCCAACTCATCATCAAGATCGCAGAGAAGCTCGGGCCGCGTCACTCCAGCAGCGATATGCTGGCCGACTTGACGTGCTTTACACAGACGCGGCAGACCATCCTACTCGGACTGCTGCAACAGCGGTTGCCACAGATGAGAACATGACTCTTCATGCCTCCTGCTCCGTACGCACTTCACATATTAGCGGAGGAAGTAACTATTTCTCTCGCGCTCTCCACTTCTAAAGCTAAAGAGTGACTCACAGCGCGCCATTCTTAATTTTACTCATGGCCGTATTTCAGTCGAAGCGTTTCGCGTACTCATATCAAATCCTCTTAAACGCCAGACCCTCCTGTTATGGGCTCCAGCCCACATGGGTCTGAAGGGTAATGAGGGAGCACATGAGCTAGCTCGAGGGCTCACTTTCCGAGCAGCTTATCATCCCGCCCCCAGCATGACCGCCTTGGTCAGGAAGGACACCATAATCACACGTTCAACTTCAGCACTATCGTCTTTCTCGCCAACTCTATCCAGGTCCGCGCCAAGAACTTACAAAGACAGAGGCCGTCATATGCGCCAACTCCAGACGGACACTTTCCCCAATCCCAAAAGATTCCATAATATATTTCCTGAACGGTATATGCCGATGTGTAAACACTGCAATATCCCAGCAGACCTCCTTATTATGGTCTGGACTGGTCCACGACAGCGCATTCCAACACCCACAAAACATACCTGGGAGGCTGGTCTGCGCAGCTCTACCCTAGACGACCAACGAGCGCTCATCGGTCTCGCTCTAGGGGCTGCCAGATTCCAAGGAGTCTTGGCTGACCCCTACATCTGGGCCTTCGGCCCCTTGACTGTTTTAAAAAATGTTTACCAACCAACCGGCGGCCTATTGTTCCAGTGCAGCGTTTCTGCCAAAATGTCTACGCAAACGAAAGCAGAGCACATCTGTCAGTACCACCGCCTCGTATCTCACAGTGTGATTGAGGGGTCCACTGAGCCAGGGAGCCAGTTATGCACGTTTTCTTTCCTCTTGCGACTTTTGCACAAGCATGTTGATAAAGTCGACGACTGGTTTGGTTGTTTATTGGGGTTTAACGTCCCAAAGTGACTCAGGATATAAGGGACGCCGTAGTGAAGGGTTCTGGAAATTTCGACCACCTGGACTACCTTAACGTGCACTGACATAGCCCAGTACACAGGCCTCTAGAATGTCGCCCTCATCGAAATTCGGCCGCCGCGGTCGGGATCGAACCCGCGTCTTTCGGGTCAGCACCCGAGCTCCATAACCACTGAGCCACTGCGGTGGCCACGATAAAGTCGACGACGTACAGGGTACAGCGCGAGAGTGTGGCAGTGTAAAGAGGCGTGTACGGCTGCTCTCGTACAGTGGCCAGCGAAGCCCATTTGTTCGCAACGCCGGAGGTTCGAAACCCATTCGCGGCAATATTTATTTCATTTCTGCAGGTGTCTCAGGGGCTTCAGAAAAACCTCCCCGCTTTTTACGATTGCTAGAGAAGGAAATGGATGGAAGTATAGCATTGCTAAGCCCGAGATTGAGAGAGGTAGAAAAAATGTTTGTATATTGCTCATAGTGTTTGGGAGTATTGATGGTTGAGTCCCTAGTCCAGGACTCCTGCGGCAGCTTGGGCCCGTTCGACCAGTGAGAGCTTGACACCGGGTTCCCAGCTGGAAAGCGCTACCTCCCACTGCTCGTGCGTGGCATTGCATATGACTGGGACTGCATGGTTGTGTTGGCATTCCCATATAGTGTAGTATATTGTGGCTGTCTCAAAACCATAGGCATTCGGACCTGTAGTGGGGTGAATCTTGTTTAGAATAAATAAGCATGGATGTGTTTGTTTGCAGCTGTCTCCATCTTACAGAGGTTAAGGTGCTTGGATGCTGACCCGAAAGACGCGGTTTCGATCCCGCCGTCGGTGGTCGAATTTCGATGAAGGCGAAATTCTAGAGGCCCGTGTGCTGTGCGACGTCAGTGCATGTTTAAGAACAATAGGTGGTCGAAATTTCTGGGACTTTAAACCCCATAAACGAAATGAAAGCAACTTAGTCTGCTCTTTAGTAGTTACGGGATGGGGGATAGATCCTCCTTAGTCCACTAAGGTGCTCCACTATGTTGCCCTACGTCTGGGTAACTGGCCCGAGTCCCAACGCATCAGCCGTCACTCGGTTAGTATCTCCTCGAGGCAATATTCATTTCGTTTCTGCAGGTACATGAGAGGCTTCAGACAAACTTCGCCCTTTTCAAAATTTTCGTGCCACCTTTAAGTATGTTAGTGTCGTGTCCGGTCGCTGTGTTCAATGCAGCGAAAGACGCACACGGTACTTTTAAGACTGTTTATTTAAAGCTGATGAGGGTGCGACCACCGTCGACCGACGCAGAAGCCGAACTGGTCGCCCGAAGAAAGGAGGGAGCGGTGAAGGAAGTGGCTTCACAAAACAAGAGGAGGATGCGGGGGCGCACCGTGGGGGGGGGGGGGGGGGGGGGGGGGGGGCATCTGGCGACAGCGCGCGAAGAGGGGCAAGTGGTCGTTAGGACGGAACACTACACTGGTAACACACACAGGAAGGAAAGAAGGGGACACATCAGTTTGTGTGCGTGCACACGCAGATGATACAGAAAATCCCGGGAAAAGAAAAGTAGTGTGACGTCATCTAACGGCCGTAGGGCGCACACTGGAATCCAGTCCGTTGCTCTTAAGGGCCATCGGTTACTATATTTTCTTCGCATTAAATACCTTGGCCAAGCAAATTTCTTCCTCTTGATTTTCAATTATAGGATGGCATTAATTCGTGTTTTTTCCGATATACTTTGCGCTCTTCCTGTCCTTTAACGTTACACCTACATTTTTCTTTCGATAGCTCGCTGGGTTGTCCTTAACTTGAGGTAAGATCCTTTCCGTAAACCTCCACGATGCTGGCCCACAGATGACCACATATTACCTGCGGTGACGAACGAAAAGAAACCGTCTTTCTGTAACTCGCGCAAATTTTGCTAAATTGGGAAGGCAAGTCCAGACAGGTCAGCACGCCGAAATAGGCTCCACTAATGCACACAGGCGGTGAAGTCCCGTCTGCGAGAAAGCCGCGAAACGACGGGCCATGCTATCAGGCCATGCATATGCTCACGCACGGCCAGTCTCAAACCAGACGTTATCGTTTGGATGTTGCGCACATAGTCTAGAACGGCCCGGAGCACGCAGCTCGTTCGTTCGAAACACCCCCCCCCCCCCCCCCCCCCCGAAGTTCCGACCAGTCCCACCCAACAAATCACTTCTGGTATTGAGATTGGTCCACGGTACCGGTCTCGACTCCAGAAGCGGTTTGTCAGGTGGCGCCTCCAAGCAAAGTGGCACAGATGAGAGCTTCAGGTAGGTACTGTTACTTTTGCTCACGATAGTACAAGTAGTTCCAACATGAAAAGGTATTCGTGCAACCATAGATTACTCAATAAGCACAATTAAAAAGGCAACTTTTGCTTTCGCCCTAAATAGTTGTTGTGTGGACGGATAAAGCCGTTTTCAACTTCAGTGCAAAGGTAAAGATAGTAGTAGTTTGGTAAATTGATTGTACTCCTTCATAGTGGACTTACCTGTACACACATGGAGGCCAACCGCCACTGAAATCAAGGAGCATATAGAGGTGATCTTTTCCAATTTGTGGTGTTAGGTGGTTGAACATAAATAGTTCGAATAATCAACCGCTTTAAGCTTACACATAAGAAAACAAAAGAAGAAGCAACTACAAGCCGTCGGTGGGATCCTAACCCATGACCACTGAATTTTGTGTGCGGTGCTCTACCGACTGAGCTACGGCTTTTTTTCTTTATTGCCGGACTTTGACATTACAAAACAGAACATAATAATATGTACATACTGTATACAGAGTTAGTCAGGATCCCAAAGAGTGGGCCTGACTTAGGTTAAAATTCTCTTAAAGTTATGAGGGGTTCCAGCCTTGGTAAGCACTGAGGAACCTCCACTATTAGCTTTTGTTCTTCCAGAAACTTGTGCATACTTTCTCTAAAATACATGCTGGCTGGCCGTGCGTCAGGGTCACAATGTTACCCTGCCATTGCGGAGCGCCATATACTGTGGAGGCCCACCAGCATGACTAAGTCTAACGGAACCCCTTCCTCTTTTTTGGTTGGCAAGAACCTTATTCCATTTGAGTGGATTGGAAGCTGTTTCTTTAAAGTCCTCTGCAAAACGTCCCAAAAATAGACCCCTTCCGAAGGGTGCAAAAAGACGTGATCAATTGTCTCCGCTGTTTGCATATGATACAATGCGACCCGCAAGGAAGAAATATCTGTTTTGCCTCAAGAAAAGTTTTCACAGGTAAAGTTCCAGAGTGTAACTTAAAGAAGAAACTCTTGGCTCCCGGTGGTACCTTCATTTTCTTTACCCTTTAATACGTTGTAGCCCGGCCCTCCACAGTACATGGCCCTGTACAAGGGCACTGGAAAGAGGATGTCACACAAATCCTTGTAGAAATCTTTCCGGCTCACATCACTCAAATATTGTTATGAAAATCTGGCATTTAAAAATCTGACGCTGGCAACTATCTCCTTGAAGAAACCAAAAATGCCACCCTTCATATTATGTGTGGTGTAGGCGAACCTTTAGTGTGTTCACCAGCGCCATCCTCGTCCGTGGCTGCGGACGAAGTATAGTACCACGTAGGAACGTGGTCAAATGGCAAGGGCAGAAGCTACGCACCCTCTTATACTACTTGTGACATCAAGGCTGCCAGATTTGAGACCCTTGTTAAACTATTAAGCAAGAGACCAGAGGGTTCTCGCACAGCTTCCGCCCTCACAGTTCGACGACGTTCGTATGTGGATCTTGCGGTAGTACAGGACGTACTACATCGGCCGCTATGAACAAGGGTGGCGCTGGTGAACACCCTGAAGATTGGCTTACAGTGCACATAAATACATAGAGTTTCTTACTATTACCTAGAGGGAAAGCTGGCAGCCCGTCTATGGGAGTTTGCACGGCGACCCCTCGAGACCACTTCAGCCACCATGGGCGCTCAAAGCATCATGGGGCGGTGAGCTACTTGTTGCGGAACTGCAACTTTTGGACAAAAAATAATAAAAAAATTAAGGTGTTAGATAACTACAAACGTCCTAACATTCAATATCTTCTCATGATTGCAACAAACGAGCAGAAAAGCGTTTAAGTGCAAAGTTTGCCCAAAATAAGAGACGACTCGCTCTCCTATTGGCCTAGTAATGAACACTATAAAAACTAATATTTCGTAATTAACAGGCGCATTTTTAAAAGTAAATATGTTTAAAAAAATGTTGCTTAGATACTTAAAGAAGTTTTTTAATGACATTTCGGAAAAGTAAAACCTTTTATTGGCGTTGTGTGTCTATGCATTTTTACTACTATGGTTTTTGCACACTGCATTCGCGCGAAAGTCGTCTGCGCACACACGAACAGAGTTTTCGGAATGAAACATCTCAGTAGTGCCACTCTGTGTTCCCGAAAAACTACAACTGCCCCGCAGCAAGTAGCTCACCGCCCCATGATGCTTTGAGCGTCCATGGTGGCTGAAGGGCAGCGCCGCCAGCTTTCCCTCTAGGTAATAGTAAGAAACTCTATGCATAAATACCCCCCAAAACAGAAGATCGCACAGCTGCCACCGTAGCTCAGTTGGTAGAGCACCTGACGGGAAAGTGGAAGGTCGCGAGTTTCGGATCCCACCGGTGGTGTGTGGTTATGTCTTCTGCTTTATCAATTATCTTGAAGTGATTGAATATTTGCACCATTAATCTCCAGCTACGCAACACCACAAATTGTAAAAAAATGACAGTGGCTTAGCTCGGCTATGCCAGGATATACGTAGTGAAAGCGGCCATGCGACACAGCTGGCGAAGCAAGTGGAGGCGAGCGCGACAACGAGGCAAGCGGTGTGACGTCATACCAAACGGTGGCGGCGGCTCCGCGGAGTGACGTCATGCCAGATGGCGCGGCCAGCGCGCGGCGTCCGCCAGCTGTGGCGGTTGCTAGGGAACGTCTCAAGGTCGGTCTCAGTGCTTCCGCAGAGCAACGCCACAGTGAAATCGCAAGTTCGTGGCCAATGTAGCTTTCGCTGCAAAAAACATCCCTCATGCTCCTTGGTTCCGGTGGCTGTTAGCTTCCGTCATGTATGTCATAGCAAGCACCTCTTCTCCCTTCTCTTGTATGTTTACCCGCATACAGACATTCAAGTGAGCGATAGGGCATTGCATTAGGAATGCCACAACCTACCTACAAGTGTTCCCAAAGGGATCTGAGCAGAAAGAGTATGAAATAGTCATTTATTTTCTGGTTCAATAGACATGCCTTGCTGTCCATCCAGTCCATCCAACCTAACAAATTCCTGTGAACGCACAACAGAATTATACGGCCTCCTACCTGCATGCAGACGCATGTGAACCCTGTGATAGCCCTTGTCAGCGAAGGACGTGAGCACATGTTGCACTTGAATGGCTTCTCCCCCAAATGCTGGCGTCGTATGTGGATAGAGAGGGTTGCCTTATCAGCAAAGCTACTCTCGCACAGTTGGCACTTGTGTGGCTTTTCGACAGTGTGCCGACGCATATGTCTAGCGAGAGTGCTTAAAGACGCAAACGAACTCAAGCACAGGTGACACAAGAATGACTTCTCTTTTGTGTGCTGGCGCATGTGGCGGTCCAGGCCCTGCTTTTTGATAAATGAGCACGAGCAGATGGCGCATTTGAATGGCTTCACGCTGAGGTGCGACAAAATGTGAATCAAGATGCTGCTTCCTCTGAAGACGATCGAGCAAACCGGACACTGTGTTGGCGGTTCGCTGATGTGGCAAGATATGTGTCTTCTCATGGAGGCCTGGTCGGTAAATGTACGAGTGCACAAAGAACACGGATATGGCTCTGGCCAAACACATGCTGGGAGGTGAGAATTCAAACTGCGTAGAATGGGGAAGGTGCGAGAGCAGAACCCACACGCAAACACGTTCTTTCAGCAGCCTGTAGGCTCCTGAGAAGAGGGCGAAACTTCCTCTGCACTTGGGCCAGTGTTGTCGCCCGGACTCCTTTTCTCTTCTTCGCTGCTGCTTTCAGATTCATCACTTGAATCGAGAAACACTGTTGAAGGACAAGAGGAGAAGAGGCTTAATACACAGTCTCTCAAAACCACCTGATGATGATGATGATATTTTATGGTGCAAGGGCAGCTTACAAACCTACTGTGGCCATCACTGCTGCTAAACGTTCCATTGATTACAACCGCCGTGGCAAAGATTGCTACTAACCGCTAGTAAAACAAAACATTATATCTGCACTGTGTTGCCAACATGCAAAGCAATTAAACAATTACTGCTGACACAATAGTTGTCAAAAGAATGTGCGATGTATCGCAAGAACTACTAATCCAGGGTTCATGCTGGTACCGCGCTACGACATTCAAGGGTTCTGAAGAACTTTCAAGGACTAGTCAACATTTTTTTAAAAATGAACAAACATAGCGTCATATCAAAACAATATTTTCTACATATCCTTCTATTCTACCTTAATAAAGCTTAATTATCTGAATGAACAAATATCGACTTTAGACAACAAATTGGATTTTCAAAGTTGTAGAGCACCTTCAGAAATCCCCATTCCATCATTTACGATAAGGAAACCCTCACGTGTGTCATTTTTTTCTAGCTCCAAAGAAAGCCCACGAAATACAAAAAAAAAACTCTTGTGTCTAACGCATTCGCGCACCACGATCGTGCTGCTCTAAAGCATGGTTTGAGCAAACGAAATCAGCTGCAGCCTTCATTCGACGGCCCCGCAGCAGCGGCAGGCCCATATGCTGGTGGTGGTCTCTCGCCAGTGTCAGCCAGTTGGCACGCACGCGTGACAGTGAAAGTTGCAGCGAACGTGCCGGGTTTTGCAGTCGCGATAGAGACTACCAAGCTCGAAGAATACAAATAGGAGAACGTTATCTGCTGCGTTGCTTGCACTGCTCATCTTTTACCAAACGTAGGTGCTTTCAGTAAGCCCCAGCTTACCCCTGCCGCGTCCTCAGCGTCGCTTGAAGTCTGGCGCTGATGATAGCGAGAATCGGCACTCAAAAGTGCGTTGGAGAGTCGAGTCCTGTGCCGTTGTTTTCTTAATGCGAGCATTAAAGCACCGGTTCAAGCATCGCGCATTATGATGGCTATTTTATTGTCAGGTGGACGCGAATTGATCTGGTAGGGTAGCGAGCAATTATTTCGTGCTGAGTGCCCAGATGTGTTGACAGACTCCTGTGACAGTGTGAACTTTCGTTTGCGCTGATATCAGGAGCTTCGTGCATTGCAGTATAATCACACAGGGCCCTTGACCAGCTGCGTAATGCCATTTCTTTACTGCAATATGCAATGCACATCCACGGTTTTCAACGTCACAGTTCCAGAGCCCAGCGCCGGTTGATTTTTGCCAAAATTCGTTGAAACCATGTCTTGCTTAAGATGCAATTGAAGCTAGTATTGCGATGTTATCAATCGATATTAACAAGAGGAAAGTATACGCACATATAATTCAAAATATTGCAAGCAAAGACGCAGTTATTTATTTTTTCAGATTTCGTACTTGCGATATTGAATCGAACTATATCCTTATTTTGCAACAGTATGTTGCGAGAGAGGGAGGAAAAAAGTTGCGTAAAGAAGAAATCGTGATCTCTCAACCTGTTTAAATAATAGCACTGACGGTAGCACGGATCGTTACTCCCCGCTGCCATGTAGCGCGCACTTGATTGTATGGTTTGGTTCATGAACGTTTAACGTCCCAAAGCGACTCAGGATATGAGGGACGCCGTATTGAAGGGCTCCGGAAATTTCGCCCACCTGTGGTTATTTAGCGTGCACTGACATCGCACAGTACATGGGCCTCTAGAATTTTGCCTCCATCGAAATTCGACTGCCATGGCCGGGATCGGACCCGTGTCTTTCGGGTGAGCAGTCGAGCGCCATAAGCACTGATCCACCGGGGCGGCTTGATTACAGAAAGATGTTACAGCTGTAGGTGCATGCGCCGACTGGATACGCTGGTCAAACAGTGTACGCAGGGATGAAATTCGCATGTTCGGTTGCTTCCGACACTTCATTAGCTTGCTCCCAAACGTGGACAGATGGCTTTGTTGTGAAGCAAGCTGTTGGAGCTTGACAATGATACCGTATTTACTGGCATAATGATCGCACTTTAAAAAAAATTGACGCAAATTTAGGGGTGCGATCATTACGCGGGGTAAATTTTTGACGAAAAATTTTTGAGCACCGAAGACGCAAACAAGTTGCAGGCAGACAACCCTTGTCACACGGGCGTGCTACCCGCGGTTACGCCGCTAAACGCGGTTATCACGAACCGAGCTCGGCGATCTCGGCTTACGTCGTTCACCGACAATGTACTGTGCGAAAAGCGCACGAGCTGGCCCGCTTCAAGAACGTACTTCCTTCGCAATAAATCACGTTCCAAGAGCAACGCATCAAAATAGGCAACGTGTATAGTGCTGCGCAGCGGTGCTTTTATGCAGCCTTCGATCTCGTCCGATGGCGCAGCAACAGCGTATGACAGCAACGCCCCGCGGCTCTAATAAGGCTACGCATTTTACCGCCGTTACGCCGAAAAATGTCCAGTCCCTGCCGCATCTTTGATGTACTTAGGTGACACGTTCGCAACGCTCGGAGCACTGGATTCCGCGCGCTTACCGCAATGGTGCCGCCCGCGAGCGCGGCGGACAACGGGTCTCTGTACTCCCTAGTCGTCGCTAGGCCTAACTTGTTTCGTATCGAAGCCACAGTGGACGGCATTTTTGAATTGACCAACGCTATAACGAATGTACTACTTATGGTGCTGCCTTACTGACAACCTAATTGTTTCATATTAAAAGAAATATATACGTTCGATTCCAGTAGCGGAGCTGGCGTGCAAGCAGATCGGGTCACTCGCGCTGCTACGGCGGCAGTTGCTACGCGGCTGCGAACGTAACGTAAAACTAGCTTGTATCGCAGTTATTACTCCTACCAGCAACTCGATATAGGCCAGCGATCCTTAAGGAGGATTCATTTTTGACGTTCCCATATCCCAGGGCTTATTATTTACAAGAACAATAAAGTTTAGCCGGATCACCGCGTCACTTCGTTGCATCGCAACCCAGAATGGTGGCGAGCCTTACGACAACGGCGAACCGTGATTCGAGATAACCGCAGTCAAGTTTGGTATCCGCGATCAAGCATAACCGCATTTAGACTGCCTGTGTGACCGCAGGTCAACCAACAGGCGGCTGCCGCTATAATGCTGACAGAGCAAGATGGTCATCTGCACGTGCCATCTGTCAGACAGATAGCAAGCACGATCATCGTCGACTAGGCTCGACATCGTCGACAAAAATGCAGCGGCAAATTCGGGGTGCGATCAATATGCGAGTAAATACGGTAATAAAATAAGCCAGCCTGAAGCACATTCAGAACACTGTTGCACGAACTTATTAGCTTGGAAAGGCGTTGCTCCTTCACAATAAAGTAGATACATTATTCATTTATTTTTTCACAGACTTTCATCACCACCGACATCGACTGTAGGAGTCCTGAAAAAATAAAGCATTCGCGCCTTAGTTTTTATACATAGGTTGTACTGCTTCAAAAAAAAAATGCATGGGATATTGCAACAACGGCATGATCCGGAGAGCTTACTAGCCCTTCTAAAACTAATTGAACACGGGAAAAACTTAACTGAACACGTAGCAAACTAAGCAGTGATCGGCGTATGGTTCTTCGAGTGCACTTAGTTCACGACGGCACAAGCTATCGAGGTTTGTTGATGGTGCGCACTGAGTGCACATGGCCACGACTTGCCTACACATTAATGAACGCGCTTCTTTGCGACTGGAATACATGCTTGAGGAACACAGGTGCAGGCTGGCTAAAAAAATTGCCTTTGCTATTATGTTGTTCAAGTATGTGTCGATATATATTCTCGTCAACCGACTCTACGCTATCGGAGAGTTAATAAATGCATAACATTGGCTTCTAATTTTTAATCAGCAAAACCCGATTGGCAGGTGTGTCTGATACGCGAGTAAAACACTAAGTAGAAGTGCGCGCACCCTTCCTCCCCTTGTGTCGTTGTGCCCCCGGCAGAGTGCGATAGTAGTCTTCTGGGTGTCCCAGCTGCGTTGCCCTGTGCACCTTCGGTGGCAGGCTGCAGGACTGCGTCGACTTGGACACGGCCTCGGCGATGCAACTCGTCGACTTGGTGGCAATGCTCACCGGGCGGTTGCACTGCACCGCCGCCTCTGCCGTCCTGAGTCCCCCCGACTGCTCCATCCTGGCCTGTAGAGAGGACGGCAGATGGAAAGAGGAGTTTCAGATGGGCTACCAAGCTAAGCATGGCAGGTGCGAGAACACGGGAACCGAGATTCCCGGTCACATTAAAGGGATTCTAAAATTATTTGGGTCGTCGTATTCCAAAGCAACAAATATGTACAGGTGGTCTTTGTGAGCACTGGAGTTAATTAGTGGTCTCTATAACTTGCAAGTAATTTTTAAAACTTGGTGCTCGATGCCGGCCAGGCCCCTGACACTTCACCAAGCGTTCTTAGCCTCTCCTACCGCGATGACGTGAATGCGGAATTTGGGCGAGCCTTCTCATTGGGCACGCCCAACCGATGTGGGTGAGATATGGGGTGTGGCGGGGTGCAGTTCGGATCTATTCATTTTTGAAGCGAAAAGCTTCACTAGGCTCGTCAACACCGCGCTTCGCGTGAGCCACTCCTCGGCGCCGCCGCGGCGCGCGCTACCTCGCCACTTCTCCTCGCCACCGGTTTAGCCCTCGCCGCCGCCGCACGGTCGCCGCCGCCGTCCCAAGAGGAGACGGTTCTTTCGCAAGGCGTTGCGAGAGCGCGTGAGCGGCGGCGGCGGCCTTAACTGAACTGCAAACACACTTGCGCCGCGCGTCACCGACTCACCGCGCGCCAGGCGTCACGTGCGTCAGCCAGAACCAGTCTGCGCATGCGCGCGACGTCACACGCGAGCAGCGCGAACGTCGACGCTCCGATCTGTCCCTGCCAGATATTTGGCGCGCCGCGCGCGCCGCACGCGAGCACAGAGCGAGCGAGTGTCGATGGCGCTGCGGGTTTTGCGATACAGCATCACAGTGAAAAGGCGTGCTTAATTGTTTGTGTACCAAATACATTCCACATGTTTTAAAATCATTTATTTACCCGAATTACTACCTCTCACCACTCTTGGCAGTCGAACTGCTTTTAGCAACATCAACCCAGACGCGAGCGGCGCGAGCCAGTTCCCGGAGAATGGAGATGTGTACCTCTCTCGACGCCCGACGCGGCGCGGCGCTCAGCGCGCTAGCGCGTGGTGCGACGCCTCGGAAGTGGGATTGGAGTTGGGCCTTTAGAAGAGGCGCAGATATTCGCCATGGAAGGAGGAAAAGAAGACCCAGAAGTGGTAGCGAGGGAGTTGGCTACTGCGCGCTCGCCTCGTCGCCACCGTTTGCCCTTTCGTTGCAGCCGCGTGTTTACCACAGTTGCTACGCATGCGGAAGGAGGGCTAATAACGCGCTTGCCTACACAGTTATAGTGGTGCTCCCAGTGCATTGTGAGCGAACTACGACAGCCATGGCGGCAAACAAAGCATAACTGAAGTTTTTCGCTTGTATATCCAGGCTTAACCACAGCTAAGCCACTGCCAGTTTTTTTCTTTGTCTGGTGTGTCGGTGCCTATGAGAGTTGAGAGGGAAGACGAGGAGCATCATTTTAGCCACCAATATATTCGATGGTAACGAAGCTTGCTTAAAAATTTTTGTGGTCCGGTGATGAGTGATGGATTAACCATCATTCTTGCTCCTTTCCTAACCTTAGTAAATTTTGTTTCATGGTCTCCTTAACGAGATCGTACTGTTAACTGCACTTGCGCAAAGTAGGGACGACATTACCAGACATGAAGAGAGCATGGAGTGCAGGGAAGAAATTGGGGTTATTGATATTCTAGCAAATATAAGGAAGAGGAAATGGGCTTGGGAAAGGCTTGTAATGCAGAGAGAAGATTAATGATCCCGTACGTGCTTGCGGGAACAGAGTACACTTCAAGCAAAGGCAAACATAGCAGCGGGAGACCAAAGACTCAAGTGGCAGATGAGATTAAGAAGTTTGCAGGGATGGGATGGCAACAGCCGATGTGGGCCAGGGTTACTTGGAGGCCAGTGGGCATGGCCCTTTGTCCTGCACTGGATACACACTCTTAACACAAATATGCCCACATGGGAGTAAAGAGGGAGTAGCTTATGCTCTAGCACACCCCCTTTTATAAAAGGGAGTGTGCTAGAAGACAGCTTGGTCCATTTTTACTCCTTTCTGCTCAGAGTGCATAGTTGGGCCGACGATAATGACAATTATTATGCACCTCCAAGCTGGTCCTGTGCTTCTTTGTATGGTATGGAATAAATAGCTCATGTCCGCTCCTTCAATAATGCTTAAGTGGGCCACGGAATAAAAACTTGCAAACAATCTGTGCGAGCCGAGTGCACACCTCTTGCTGGGTGTTGCTACGCCCGACCTGCTTGACATTAAATCTGCAGTGGAAGATGGTTTAGAACTAGTTACTGCCTATCATAAGATTCCTCATCCTGTGGCCGGTAAACTCTAAATGCAGTAATCTCATAAAGCTAAGATACCATTGGCTTCAGCAACGACTCCGGCAGCGAAGCATGCCAGGTGTGGGCCGCCGCAACAGCTTAGTCAGGTTTGCTTCACCATATGACAGCGTTGTGGTGTGGAAAAATTGGTACAGAAGACCGCATGTCACCCTCAAATAGTCACATTCACCTCGTCACTCGGTTTCACAGTGCCAGCACTGTCAGCAGTTGCCCAAGGCTGCGCTGTCCACTCATCTCCGTGTGTGAAAAGGGTTGGAAGAGCGTCGTTACACGAAGCGGAACTTATGGGTCGCGGACTCGCGACGCACTCTTTGATAGATTGTTCAGCTCAACGAGAGTTCGATGTACGTGAACAACAGTGCCATACTTTTACATGGGATTTTCAAAGGGATATTCTGACTAGTAATGTAGAAGAACTTCTTGCTGGGCGAGTTGGTGCATATCTTTCTTGGGATGGCGTTGCGCACATGAACTAACATACACAGGAAGGAGCAGAAGACAGAAAGAGCGCAAACTATCAACTAGATTTATTGCTTTCGCCACAGAATATATAAGCAGCATTCACACGTGCAAAACAGAATAGGGAGAGGAAAAACAGGGAAGTCCGGCTTGCATAGGTCAGCAAAAGCCATGTATAAAATTCCTTTCCCTTTAATATAAGGTGACCGAGGTATCGCTAATACAATTGCCGCCTTTTCCCCCTTTTTTTCTCTCTCCCTATTCTGTTTTGCACGTGTGAATGCTGCATATATATTCTGTTGCGAAAGCAATAAATCTAGTTTTTAATTTGCGCTCTTTCTGTCTTCTTCTCCTTCCTGTGCATGTTTGTTCGTGTGCGCAACGCCATCCCAAGAAAGATATTTTCTGTTCGATATAAACAATTCGGTATACCAGGGTTCTATATATCCGGGCTCTGCTGTACAAATCTGCGCCGTCAAACTGCTTGATATTTATCTGCAAAGCTGGTGTTTTTTATGTTAGCTAGGGAGCGCAGTAAATAAGATATCCTAAAACACTGAGCTGCTCAGCACATGCATTTGCTGCTGGACAGGCCGATTTTATCACGTTATATTATTCGGGGTTTTACACTTTGAATGCTGCTGCGAAAGAAGAGTAAGGAATTACACGGTCCCTTAGAGCATATTTTCTACACTCGTCACAGACAGATTACAGCTGAGCAAACATTGTCATAATTTTTATCATGTACAAAACCAAACAGCAAGTGTTTCATGGCTCAAGAGGCACAAACAGGCTTTTTATAGCCTACATATGCTAATTTTAAGCCGAAAAAATATTCCTGGAACAGAAATAGCAATCACCACTAGACAGGTCAACCGAACAACTAAAGGGAACAATGATCAATCCTTATGCACTTACGTCAGGGTTATCACTGCTGTCACGGTTGTTGTCATAAACAGATAACCCCGGGCTGTCAGGCACACTGAAAGGGGACTCGGCCGCTATCCCGGGACCTCCAACACTACCGACTTTCCGGTACACCATGGACACGTCACCGGCTTCTGGATACAGTGTGGGCACAGCACCGATTTTGAGGGTCCTCTCGACGACGTGGACGCCGGGGCACACCTCTCGGTCTGTGAACCGGAAGAAGAAGGGCCTGAAGTGCAGTGAGCATACGAAGCTCTGGCCGTGCTCCGATGGCATCCAGCCCAGCATGTTGGCGCCGGGGCAACGTTGCACAAAACTGATCCAAGCCTCGGACTGGGGCCCCCTGATGGGCACGGGGTACAGCGTCGTGTGGGGACCCGGTTGCCTGCCACAAGTTGGTAGGGCACAGTGCGGGGATGCTGGCATCGCGGGGTGAC
This sequence comes from Amblyomma mixtum, assembly GCF_055824585.1. Lineage (NCBI taxonomy): Eukaryota > Metazoa > Arthropoda > Arachnida > Ixodida > Ixodidae > Amblyomma > Amblyomma mixtum. The sequence continues at coordinate 113,360,850 of NC_143018.1, forward strand.
GAAGTCCGACCACAGGTTTCTGTGCTTGGATCCTGGCCTGCTGTGCGGCTGCATTCCACACATCGCCTGCAAGACCCAGACATGGTGTGAATTTCATGTTGCACTCAGCTGAAAGGTGTTGCCATAAGCTACCTGAATTACGAAAAAGCTGAATCCCACGCTAGTATATTAAATTCTCTCAGAAACTTAAAGGTGTACCGAAGAGGAATCTGAACTCGTTTTTTTTTTTTGCCACGGCAACTCGATCTACACGTTTCGAGCGTTCGTAGAAACTTCGATTTATTGCATTGTGCGGCCGATTTCCCCAATGAAATCGGATTAACGTCCGGCTCGCACAATTTTTTTTTCATTCCCCGCATACGATGGGAGAAGTCGACCAACGCATGGAGTGCCGTTCAGGCAGTCGCGTAGCGGCTTAGCTTCTGCTTTTACTTTGTTTCTTTTAGGTTTCCGTAAATAAATAGGTCTAGTAAGAGACTACATAGCTGCAAATCAGGCCCAAAGAGATAAAAATACGCGTGGACTCTCTGCTTTCACCGATCACTACGTATCACTCCGCCGATGGCAGAGCCACGGGACTGGGTGAAAGGGTAGTTGATTTCTCCCACCGTTTGCCGGGAATTAAATATAAAGGCGGTAGCCCGACGTTAATCCGATTTAAATTAGGGAAATCGGCCGCACAGGGCATTAATTCGAAGTTTCCAAGAATGCTCGGAACGTGTAGATGGGGTTCCAGCGGTAAAAATAAGAGTTCAGATTCCTCTTCAATGCACCTTTAGGCTTCGTTTGAATCATAGTGCGGCAACGATCTGTTATGAATGCACCTGGAAGGTTTCCAATGCTCCTTTCTCCTTCATATGTTTTACTGTGGGGATTGGCCTTACAGACTGTGCTCAAGAAATTTCACTGCTTACTAGAACTGCATTAAGAACAACAGGAACTTGATGCTTGATCGTGCTTTCTGTTGTTGGTGTTAATGTCCACCATTTGAGTTTATTTGTAGTATTTTTTTCCTCAATGTTTCTTTCCATGCAATGGCCCTCTAGAGAGGCCTACAGTTCTGGCAATTTTCATGACCATGGCAATATGGTACACTAAGGAGGACTCCTCCTGTGATCAGCTAGAGTAGACTAGCTTTTGTTCCTCGATATCATAACTGCCTTTGGTGTTTTATCCATGGTGGCCGCCTCATATGACAAATCACTTTTTTTTTCTTAATAATATGAAGAGAATTATTAGGTAACAAAGAAGTAGTAGCTTCACAGTTATTTTTGCTTGAACCCTTTGTCGTGCAAGCAGCACAGCAAATGGTCAAAGTGCACTTCGTTTGGCTTATGGTTTATGGATGTTTAACGTCCGAAAGCGACTCAGGATATGAGGGACGCCGTGGTGAAGGGCTCTGCAAATTTCAACCACCTGGGGTTCTTTAACGTGCACTGACATCGCACTGTACATGGGCCTCTAGGATTTCACCTCCATCGAAATTCGACCGGCACGGCCGGGATCGGACCCGCGTATTTGGGGTCAGCAGCATACGAGCGCCATAACCACTCAGCCACCGCGGCAGCAATGTGCACCTCTGAGAGAATTAAGTCAATACTTTTGACTGACAACCCGTGTTTAAAGTAAATAAGGCCTGAAACTATTATTGCGCTTGCAAGGAAAAAGGCAAGCTAAAAAGGTTCCACAGCCTCGCTATCGCCTGATTTTTAGTTTTTTAAAACTACTACTTTTCAGGTTCAGCTATGCCCATGAATTTCATTGAACAAGCACACCTTTGAAACTAACTTACCATCGCTAACTGTGCATTGCCACAGTTAAAACTACCCGCTACACTTCCATCACTGTTCCCAGATACAATTCCTTGCACGCCCAACTTGCTCGCTTTGAATTGTTATTTGTAGTTTTGGGATGAAAACTTTAATCTATTCTTACAATCTGCTTGTCCAAGTGGGTGATGCCAATGATACCCGAGGGGCAAGCTCGTGAAAGGGGCAGGATCCAAGAACCAGAAATAAAAATATACTTCAAATAAAGATACTATACAATCAGTGCTCTGGAGAGCACAACCTATCAGGCTTGCTGCTACTGTCATCAACGAAATTCCATGTTACCAAATCACTCATTTGCTACACATTTCTGGCTGCAAGGGGCTCACAAAAGGCCCCTATCATGTCGTTTAGAAAAGAAAAGAATTTGCTTGTCGTTAAATTTCCACTACCCAGCTTCACAGTCCATATTTACACGAACATGTGGCAAGGTTGCAAAGTCTCAGGCATGAGCGGCGGGGAAATTCTACAACATGAATGAACACGCGACAGATCAACAACACAGCAACTGGAAACAGCAACCCATAACCCGCACCGTGCTGTATTACTGTGCTAGGTAATCGCAGCAGTAAACGAAATAAAGATTCTGATACTTCACTCTCTTGAAGAAGTCACGTTTGTAGATTCATCCTGTGATCAGCATTTTTTTCAGGTAAAAAGAAAAGATTTAGCACCGGATTATGTGCATACAGCAGAACAACCTGCGGAAGTCATGGATGTAAATGGAGCTTCATTGCACACTTGAGCTGAACCTGATTAAAGTAGAATGATGATTTAGGATCCCGCAGTCTTATCTTAAAGATGGAGGAGGGTCATGGTTTGATTGTACCTGATTGTCTTTAGACAACAGTTGGCTAACCAGCGTTCATACCTGCAACAGCACAAATACTGTAGCTTTATCGTTTTCATGACCACAAAGATTCCACTGTTTTGTTCCTCTTTTGTATTGATTATGCCAAGTTTTACACCCTTCACATAATAATGCCGCGCTTTGTTGCTTCGACTAGCATGTTCAATTGCTAACTTTTTTTTCTTCTTGCATGCCAACAAACACTCCAATAGCTGACAGAAGCTGACAATAGCTGACACAGCACACTCAATGAGCACTCTTTCATCGCTGTGCCGGCGCTTCACCTGTTTGAACATGGAAGCACATGTCCTATCAAACAGTTAAATCACAGCAAGTTGCTTTTCTATGCAAAAAAATGTGCCCTTGTTGAAATATTTTACACAGCACAGAGCGAAGGGGAAAATTGAACTGTGGGGGTTTAAAATTTCGAAGTGACACATAGGCTCTAAGGAATTAATTTAGACCACCTAGGCCCTGGATTAATTTAGACCACTTGCGATTCTTTAACATGCGCTTCCACTGCACAGCACATGAGCATTTTACAATGAGAGCTTAGTTAAAGAGCCAATTATAGGAGGTACAATAGCGGAGTTGATCTCACAGTTAAGCGTAATGCGTGCAACATGTGAAAGGAGGAAAGGCGCATAAGTGCCTCACTTTGTAAGTGGACACCACTACCATCTCACAGCATGATTCAAGTGTCCACTGACCCAGTTGTGCGTCTTTCCTTTTCTCAAAGCCAACGGAGGCAGTAACACTGGGAACTGGACTGTTTAATTTGTAAGCAGGCCCTGGAGTCCATGAAGTGTGCCGGGAATGCGATAAAACTGAAGACTGCAACAAGTGGACGGAGGCTGAGTATGCACGTGAGCTTACAGGCACCAAGACAGGCATGTGAGATGCTCAACTGGGTAGTTGCCTGCGAATCATTAAAATGTGCCTGGCACTCCAGACCTCTCAACCGCTAATGCCAATCAGCTTTCGCTGATTAATGCGCTAAGCTGGGGACGTTAGATTTACTAGTTTTTTTTTGTATTTTGCCTGCATCAAAATACCACCAAAGTGGCCATGATACAACCCAAGACATTGGGATCAGCAGCTGAACACCAACACTGGGCCACCATGGCGGGTAGACAGGAAAAGCATGCACCTGTCCATGCCAGCTGAAGGCATCGTCAGCTGAATGAAAGCAACTCTGTGCGATCTCACCTGATGCTCAGTGGTCTTCAAGTAGTCTAGAAAACTCGAGACAAACTTCGCGAGTAGAACACTGACTTGAACAAATGCTACCAATCTAAGAAAAACAATTTCGAGTATTAGAAAGGTAGTTGTACTACCACACAGAACGACTCAAATGTAAAGCTGACAAAAAAAAATTGGCAGGGGCTTAGCTTTGGCTAAGCCTGGTAGGTTGTGAAAACGAGCGTAGCACCTCTAACGGAAGGAACGCGGCGCGCCGCGCCTCCAACTGAAGGAACGGAGTGCGCCGCATCTACAGGGCACGCGTGGCTACCGGCCGCCGCTGCGCCACGACTCGGCTTGCTAGCCCATCTCTCGCCCTGGTATGACGTCAGAGGTCTTTTTAAAGGTTAAACGTGGCTACCGGCCGCCGCTACGCGAAAGGCCGTTCATGAGCGTAGTATTGCTTTCGCAATAAAAGACGAATCTGGGCTATCCGGCCTCGAACTGTACTGCTTTCACTGTAAGGTGCTGCTTTTGATGTTCTTTATACTGTAAAAACAATGGCATGGAGACCAGTACAGCACATAGATAGGCAATGCTTACACTCAAACCAGTGCTCTGCTTTCTGCTCAATAAAAGAAGGAAACAGAACAGCCGCACCCCTTCATATATGTTAGCTGGTGCTGCGCCCTTCACAAACATTCCCCGGCAAGCATGGTAATCAACCGGCCTGTTTCATCGTAGCTTCACCAAGAGTGCCGTTCAGTTTAACGGGGACTTACCTCCACCACTGTGTGCTGTAGGACCGACAGCGACATCCACATTCCTGCCCAGTGGCATTGGTGTGCATGCGGGACCAACAGGTGAGACCTTAGCGGCAGGCACAGGGGATCCACTTTTGGTGGCAAGCTTCTCCACCTGTGTTGCAAAAGACCCAGAGGGAGAAAGCAGGTACAGTCGAGCCCACTCATAACGGCCGCAGACATAACGAACGCTCGCTTATCATGTACGAACTAGTGCGGTGCTACCATCTAAATATGCATTACGGCAATGGTGTCTATACTTCGTCTCACAAGATGTTTGCAGCACTACGGAAGGTAGAGCTCTCTCGTCCAATCAGGGCTCCAGAAACGCAGAAAATAGTCCCTCGAATATTTGAGGAGTGTTTCAATCACTGGTGAAATTACCAGACAAAGCCCGTACGGACACAGCTCTGCGGAGGCCTGCTGCGAGGTAGTGATGCATCGCCACTTTCCAACATGGCGTCGGTCGAGTCTGTTGTGTCTCCTGTGTGCTCTACACCGACAGTGCGCTGTTTCCCCAAGCAGGCGAAGCAGGTGGCTTTAAACGTTCTTGAAGCGCTTCGCGTCGAGTGCGGGGGCAGTTGGAGTACAAATGCGCTCATCAAGAGGACGGCAAAACTCACGCAGGTGAGCGAGCGAACGCTTTACAAGTGGACAACGGAGACGTTGAACGCGGGCCGAGTGTTGTTGAACACGGGCCGTTTAACGTGCGTTGCCTCTCGGGCAGCACATGGGCTTGTTTTGCATTTCGCCAACATCGACACTCGGCTGCCTCGGCACGCTGGAGTAAATAAATTTATATGCACATGACACGATTACTGAAATTTACTGCGACGCGACAACAGAGGAACTGATGAGAACAGGTTGCGACAAAAAAAAAAAGTGGGGCTAGTCCCTTTCGAACGGGCGTCCGCCTGTCAATAAACAAACCAAAAAAAGAATAAAAAGACATCAAGCGCCACCTGCTATAGGTAGAAAGAAGCCACCTGGACATCAGGTGGATCGAACCACAGGCGCGTAGGAACACGCGCCATCCTGATTGGACGAGAGAGCTGTACCTTTCGTAGTGCTGCAAACAGCTTGTGAGACGGAGTATAGTCACAGATACAGTGAACATCTGAACGCACAACTCTGTTATAGCAAACGAGAAGGCATCTTACACGAGACCCCGAAGTTAGAAAACTCGCGTGTCCAGCAAGCGTGGAGACAAAAGGTTATCGTTCAGCCTCCTGCCGCTACTGCACCAAAGAGAAAACAAAAGCCGGAACTGAAACTGAAGGTAACCACAGGTCGAGCACACTCCAATCATCTACATGATCAGTCATTTTCTGCATGTGCATTGGTTGGTCAAAGCATCAGAAGTGGAAACATTAGTTACTGTGCATGGTTGTGGATCAAGTAACGAATGCGATTTGAGACGTTTCAATGCCTTAGCAGCTACGCTTTGGTATGCACCACCTGCCCAGTCGGTGCTACCTTTTGTGTTGCTACCACGTACAGGCAGCGCCACATAGCAGACAGTGTAGCTGATACAATTAGTGCACAAGTGCGCTACGCTGCTTTCGTCGCTGCATGTGACCAGCAACGATAGATGATGCTGTCGAAAACAGACACGATGAAACGCATGTAGATTTCTGGCAACGCGACGCTGACTAGGATAACTACATTCATGCGGAGACCACAAATCTGATGGAGTCGTACGCAAAGCATGGTCGCTGTCCAACCACTGCGAATCTGATTAATTTAGCCGACCTGCCACCATTTTCCCTGGACGCTTGAACCACGATTAGTTATAGCCTGCTGTTAAAGCAGATTTTCAGCAGCAAGGGTCACAGCGAGGAGAATATGACTGCCTTAGAGAGCATAGAAAGTGCCGCAGCAGGTTATGCTTTCATGAAGTAAACATGCATGAAGCAGATTTTACGAAAGTAACGCCACTTTTCACGGACAGTAATTTGGGCACTTGCTACTAACATTGGTCACAACGAACGCGACACATGTGACTGTCATAAGGAAGTAATTACTCATTGGCATCCACCCGAGCACAGCCACACGGCTACAAAGGAAATATACACAGCTTTCTCAGAAACTTTGTAATTAAAGAAAAATTCGTCCTGGTCCGTGGTTCGAACCCAGGACAACCGGTTCACCGGAGCAGTCGCTCTACCAATTGAGCTAACCAGGACGGCAAGCCTATGGTAGGACGAGAGCGAATTGATAAATAACTCGAAGTGGGAACTGTGTTGGTCAAATGTTTAGGGGAATCCCCCAAGGTGGAGTAGATTGTACAGCAAGAGTCTTGTAGTAGACGTGTTGGTGCGTAGTGAGTGATGAAGACATACTGCAGTTAAATTGAGTGTGTTGTGAATTATCTGATAAATTAAGGAAGCGGTATTATAAGTTACTGGGACGTATACATTTAGGGTACCCAGAACGGCAAATAATTCATCCGGATGAGCATGCTTAATGTTTTGCGCGACAATTTCAAGAGGTCTTTTTTGAAAAGCATATAAAGGGGCCATGTAAGAGGAATATGTGCATCACCAAACAGATATACAGTAATTAATATGTGAATGAACAAAGGCGTAATAAACGTTAACAAGTAAATCATTGGGGAAGACATTTCGGCATTTGGAAAGTGCATACAGGCCGTATGAGGCTTTTTTAATCGTTGAACGGACGTGTAAATCAAACTTGAGATAATTATCTATCACAATACCCAAAAATTAACGAGGAACTTTAGCAGCTAAAGTGGTGAAAGACGAAAAGCCTGAGTGCTGCATTCTGCTACGCGATTGTTCACTTCACATTATGTTGGTGCATTAATTAACTGCCAATTAATGCCTTTAGGAGTGGAACGCGACAGCGTGTTGTAGCGCTGCCAGGCGATCCACGGAACGCCACCACCCGTTCGGCGCGATGCGTTGCCCTTTGAATGCAACGCTTTTTGAGGAAAGGTTCTGCGTCTTGCTCGTCGGTAAATTGGTTTTTGAGGAAAGGAAATGTATCTGTCTCTCATATCTCGGTGGACACCTAAACCTCGCCTAACAGGAGGGGAGGAAGATGGGAGTGAACGAAGACACCGTATTCACTAGACGCGCCTTTGTTCATTCCAAACCATCGAGCTGGCATGGCTGGTTCGGCATCGAGCTGGCATGGCGGAGGAGAAAGACGAAGACGGCGTTCCGAACGGTCGCGTTTTTGATGCTCTCCGCAGAAATGGATAAATCGGCCCTAGGCCGAGGTACTGTTGCGGCTTCTGCTGCCAGTAATTCTTACCGTACTGTTCTTCCCCGTCTGCCTGCTGGTAAGCTGGTTTTTAACTCCGTATTTCTGCATGCGGACCTTGCTGGCCGTCCCTATCGTGCCCAGGACTTTAGAGATGCCTTATGGGGTGTCATTGACCTCTGTGACATCAGCTCTATCGGACAGTTTCAGATGTCTCACGTATGGATGATAACATGCAAGACAGCGTTAGCGAAAGCTAAGCTCGTGAGCACTCTGGAGTTACAAGTGAATAACCGCCGTTGTCTAGTGATTTACCCGGAACCGAAGACAGTAAAGCTCAAGATACTTTGGCTCCCAGAACATCTTGAAGATTTTTACATTCGAGACGCCCTTCGCGCTTGCGGAACGATTACGTCCATCACAGTCGAGCACTGCAGGGTTCCAGAAATGGAGGGCATGCGCACCTTGAATCGAGACGTTGCCTTGACTTGCTGATGGCGTCACTGTCAACGACGTGCCTCACATTTTGACAATTTGCGGTGTACAATGTCTGGTTTTAGTGCCAGGAAGGCCACCACTGTGTCTCCGTTGCCACAACGTTGCCCACATACGCCGTCATTGCCGCACTCCTCGGTGTGATGATTGTCGGCGTTTCAGCCACACTACAGAGGAGTGCGTACTGTATGCTGATAAGCTACGCGGTGGCACCCGTGCCATGAACGACGCATTGCAGGAGCACTTGATGGACGCAACAGAAGTTTTGGATGCTGCTGGTGGCACGACAGCCGTTGCGCCCATTGACTCAGCGACTACTGACCCGCTGTCTGGCCCCGTTCCTGCTGTGCAGCATGAGCCTACCCAGCCTTCACAGATGGAGCAGCTGTCTGCAGATGATGAGCGTCGATGCTTGGCGGAGCAGGCTCCAGCTATATGCAGGGTCACTGATGGCACTCTTGGCGCACGTGCCTGTGCTGTGCGCGGGCCAGAGGAAAACAAGGACGACGGTGTGGCTCCGGCGCCGAGTGCCTGCACTGCTACATCTTCTGAGGCTCCTGTCGGATGTGCCACACAGGTAACAGAGGGCCAACCTGGCACTTCACTCCCCGACGGGAACTGGGATGCCGATGAGCAAATTTTAAGTGTGGCCTCGAAGCGCGGTGTGTCTGAGTACTGCCTCCTCTGAGGAGGACAGTGTCCCCGCCAAGCACAAGTCCCGCCGTCGAAAGTAAAATAATAAGAAACCACCTCGGCGCTCCAGATCAAGGAGAAAGGGCGTCAACTCTAGGGAGGTCTCACCTTCCGGAGTGATGCCCCCAGACATCGTGGATGCCTGATTGAAGCTCAAGTTAGCCACCATGGCGTCTAACCAGCAGTTGACTGTCGCAACACTCAACATATATGGACTCCGTTCAAGGCAGGAACAGGTACAGTTACGCCGATTGCTTTGGGGCAATCGGTAGACATTGTCGCTATTCAAGAAACTAAGATAGAAAGTGAAGTGGATACAGAGATAGCCCTGCGATCTTTCCTAACAGATTACAACGTCTGTGTGTCGCACTCAGTGAGTCTTTCGGCAGGTTGCTTTCTTTTCTTAAAGATGAGTCTACCTATTTCTGACATTAAGTACCAGGTTGACATAGAAGGGCGTCTGATATGTTGTGACTTTCGACTGCATGGCGAGTCGTGGAGGGTTATCAATGTGTATGCTTCAAATAATCCGGTGCAATGAGCAGTTTTTTGTCATGCAATTGTAACTCTCCTAGGATGTGATCGTTATGTCGTTTTCATGGGTGATTTCAACTGTGTGTGCGACCCACGCGATCGCACAGGTCCTAAGCAAAATGCCGATAAGAGCTCTGGTATATTATTGTCTATTACCGAAAACGCAGGTTTAATTGATGCCGGATTGTCATCCGCCTTCACATACATCAGAGGAGCCTCACATTCACGCCTTGATCGCATTTACGTTTCCGTAGATCTCCTTAAACGGCACATTTCATTTGATGTCAAGCCTGTTTCTTTCTCAGATCATGCTATGGTCATTGCGCGGATTGGAGAATGCGCCCGTCCCAAATTTCAGCCGCAGTGGGAACTGTGGAAGCTTAATACCGAGCTTCTAAATGATGAGCATTTTCAGCAGCGAGTGATGACAGCTTTGGAACCTTGCTTGGTCATGGATGTCCCATTATTTGCAGCTTGGGAGATGTTTAAGCTAGAAGTTCGTAGCATAGCTATTGAGATCGGCTCCGTGAAGTCTTATCTTAAGCATGGTGAGGAGAAACAGTTACTTCAGAGTCTTTATAATCTGCATGCGCTTGAATGTGAGGCTCCTGGCTTGTACACAGAGGAAATTGGTGCTGTTAAGTGCAACCTTCAGAAATTTGATGCAGAACGCTATCGTGCGGCCCGTGTACGATCCCGCAGCAACCGTGCTCTGCACTCTGAGGAGCCTACTAGACAGGCTATGCTAGATGAGCGTCGTCATGTGGCTGCCAAGCGAATTTCTGAGCTCTACTGTGGTGGTGCCCTGGTCACAAGTACAGATGTCATAGTTACCGCGTTTGAAAACCACTATAGCTCTCTGTTTGCTGCCACGTCTAACACTGCTGATGATGATCATATAGCGCGATTGGTGTCCATGATTAACCCACTCAATGAGAATGAGTGCAAGGCAATAAGTGGCTCTTTAAGCTTGGGTGAATTGCAAGATGCAATTGATCAATTGCCGCTTTCGAAAACCCCGGGGCCTGACGGCCTCTCAGGAGAATTTTACAAGGCATTTAAATCCGTTCTAGCCCCTGTCCTGCTCCAAATTTTTGAGACAAGTATTGATGTTGAATTTCTGCCTCCGTCATTTATGAAAAGTCATATTGTCTTTATACCAAAGACCGAGGATTAGGAAAAACTTCGATTTGTAGATGGCTACAGACCAATCACGCTTTCTAATGTAGATTATAAGATTTTTGCTAAAGTACTGTCAAATCGGCTGCAGCTTGCAATGTCTACTTTGATTGGGCCTCATCAAACATGTGGCTTGCGGGGACGATCAATACAATCTAACCTACATGTAGCGCGTACGGTGTTGCAGTATTGCAGTGACGCTCAAGAACAATTAGCAATGCTGCAAATTGACCTGGCAAAGGCATTTGATCGAGTGTGCCATTCATTTCTTTTTGCACTTTTAAATCACGTCAATCTCGGTTCAATACTTTCTACTGGCATACGCCTTTGTTACAAATCCTGTACCACGCGCTTGATTGTTAATGGATGTCTCTCGCAACCAGTCCCAATTCAGTCTTCGGTGAAACAAGGGTGCCCACTGTCTCCGCTCCTGTTCGCATTATACTTGGAGAAACTTTGCATAAGTGTTATAAACAGCAGAGCAGTCAGTGGTTTCCGAATAATGGGCCACGAACTGAAGGTATTGGCTTATGCAGATGACTTGCGTTTTTTTGTACTGATAAGCCTAGCATCGATGAGGTTATTCGTTTAACGGATGACTTTGGTTCGGTGTCAGGAAGTCGGATTAATCGCTCTAAGAGTTGCGGTCTTTGGTTTGGTAGCTGGGGTACGACACCTGCTGAATATGCTGGTATAACATGGACATGCAGGCCACCAAAGTACCTTGGCGTCCCTTTGAGTGCTTATAAGCATAGCGCACATTATTGGAAAGACCGCGTGTCAACTCTTCAGCGCTATGCTCAAACGTTTGTCCCCCATGGCCTCTCAATTTTTGGCAGGGCGACCGCCTGTAATCTGTTTCTCGCCACTAAAATATATTATGTACTGCAAATTATTTATTGCGCAAGACTTCCTATCCAGTGTTTTCACAGGGTTTTCGCTACTTTTGTGTGGGATTCGTCTTTTGAATCCATGAGGCGTGATAACCTTTTTCAGCCTGTAAGCGCTGGTGGCCTTGGTCTAGTTCACCTGTATGTCCGACAGTGTCACGTTTCATGTTTTTCCGTGACACTACACACCCAATAGTACGTTCATTCCTGCAAACAAATTTAGTTTATGTTTTACCCAACCTCATTGTGTCTTCCAATGTTTGTGACCCTCCGTGTTTGTGGGCCATAATGCAAGAGGAGTATTTGGCTGTCCGTTTCCTACTTGTTCGTTTTTCTCCTGAGTTCCTTTCTTTAGTGTCGAGGAAAAAGTTGTATAAGGATTTGATTAGTATGCTCTTCCCTCCGCCCATGTACCGCTCTCTGTATTTTGGTTTACCTGGGCATGACGTACTCAAAAAAGTACGTAAGATTCCAGTCTCGCCGTGTACAAAGATCTTTTTCTTTAAGTTACACACCGGCACGTTGCCCGTTAGAACATGGTTAGTGAAAGAGGGCATTTTTGTGTCTACCGTTAATTGCCGCCTTTGTGACGAACCAGAAACAATTGAGCATTGTTTCATCAGTTGCAAAGATGCAGTACTCTTCTGGGATATCCTGCAACGCACATTAAAAGAAAGAATGCATCTGACTCCACATTCTGTTCGCTATCTCACTGCGCTGCCATTTGTTTATGAACCCCTTGACATGTTCTTTCTGACTGGACTGCACAACCCCTGGAAAATCCGCATGATGGACAGACACTGTGAACCTGTTGTGTCTACAAAGGATCACTTCAGTCGAATGGTTGTTCATCTAAGAGACGTGTATGCCCAGACTGAGTACGAACCGGAGTGACACTCACTATTAGTGATGTGTTCTGCATTTTCCCCTTTTCTAGTGCATGGTCTTTTCAATATGTATTGTTTAAAACTGTTTTCATAATGGCTTGTATACAGTTCAAGTGGAAACCTCAGCTGTCATGCAGGCATTGCGGAATCAGGGTGTTGAAGAGTGCTTTGTGAAAATATTGGAAGATATTTGTAACGATTGCACAGCTACTATAGTTCTCCAGGGAGACACGATCTCGCCAATGCTCGTCACTGCCTGCTTACAGGAGGTATTCCGGGGCCTGGAATGGGAAGAGTTGGGGATAAGAGTTAATGGAGAATACCTGCGTAATTTGCGATTCGCTGATGACATTGCCTTGCTAAGCCACTCAGGACAAGAACTGCAAAGCATGATCAATCAGCTAGACAGGCAGAGTAGAACGGTGGGGCTAAGAATTAACATGCAGAAAACCAAAGTAATGTTCAATAGCCTTGCAAGGGAACAGCAGTTCGCAATTGGTAGCGAGGTGCTAGAAGTAGTAAGAGAATATGTCTACTTAGGGCAGGTAGTGACCGCAGATCCGGATCGTGAGAGGGAAATAACTAGAAGAATCAGAATGGGGTGGAGCGCGTATGGCAGGTTCTCTCAGGTCATGAATGGTAGCTTACCAATATCCATGAAGAGAAAAGTATACAACAGCTGTATCATACCGGTACTCACCTGAGGGGCAGAAACGTGGAGGCTAACAAAGAGGGTTCAGCTTAAGTTAAGAACAACGCAGCGAGCTATGGAAAGGAAAATGATAGGTGTAACGTTAAGAGATCGGAAGAGGGCGGAGTGGGTGAGGGAACAAACGCGGATTAATGACATCCTAGTTGAAATCAAGAGGAAGAAGTGGGCTTGGGCAGGGCATGTAATGCGAAGGCAAGATAACCGCTGGTCCTTAAGGGTAACGGAGTGGATTCCAAGAGAAAGCAAACGTAGCAGGGGACGGCAGAAAGTTAGGTGGGCGGATGAGATTAAGAAGTTTGCGGGGATACAGTGGCGGCAACTAGCAAAGGACAGGGTTAATTGGAGAGACATGGGAGAGGCCTTTGCCCTGCAGTGGGTGTAGTCAGGCTGATGATGATGAAGATGATGATATAGTTCATGTACATAGAACATTACATCACTGTAATAAATACCATGTTGAAGAAAAAAAAGCTGGCATGGCGGAGTGGTAGCGTGCTCGTCTCGCACACCGTAAACGGGGGTTCGATTCGCGAGCTCGGCCAATTTCCTAGTCGGTTTTATTTATCTTGTCTGACTAGAAAGGTTAGTTAGGCTAATTGGTTAAGTAAGTCCAACTAACTTGGAGCATCACTATACGATCCCTTTAATTGGTTGCATGGTTAATTAAAACTGTTGTGTTGGTAGCATGCTGATTAGGCCGGTTATTGTAAATTACATCGTTATGCTGAGAAACAATTCTTCTGCCAGAGTGAAAAAGGATAAAAATGGTTTTATTAGGATTAAGGTTGATTACCATGCACCATTTACTACAGACAACAGCTAGGTCACATGCAATTATTAAGGCGGAAGCCTTTAATGTCTCATCGTTGTAAGCAGCAGTTGTCGACAGAAATGTCAAGCTTTTCCATTAGTCAAAACGGTCGTGACATCACAAGGCGCGAATTTCAAACGGGGCCAATTGTACTTTGGCTAGTAATCATGCAACCAATTGAAGGGATCGTATCGTGATGCTCCAAGTAAGTGGGACTGAGCTTAGTTACCCAATTAGCCTAATTAACTTTTCTAGTCTGGCCATTGCAGGGTAGCCAACCGGAATCCTTTCTGGTTAACATCCCTGCCTTTCCCTCTCTCTCTCTCTCTAGTCTGGTCATATAAATAAATAAAACCGAGTACGAAATTGGTCGAGCTCTGGAATCGAACCCCGGTCTTCGGCGTGCGAGACCAGTATGCCATCCACTCCGCCATGCCAGCTCGATGGTTTGGAATGAACAAAGGCGCGTCTAGTGAATACGGTGTCTTCGCTCACTCTCATCCTCCTCCCTTCCCTTCCTGCGAGGTTTAGGTGTCCACCGAGATGTGAGAGGCAGATACATTTCCTGTCCTCAAACACCAATTTACCGACGAGCGAGGCGTAGAACCGAATGGGCGATGGCGTTCTATGGACTCCCTGGCAGCGTTGCAAGACGCTATCGCGTTGCACTCTTAGAGGCGAAGCTTAACATCTTAACCACACATCAGTGACCACACTTTACGTCAAAAAAGTCCCCCCCCCTGAATTTTGACGGGTGTCCACCGAGATATGTGAGACAGTTACTGCGTAATTTTCTTTCCTCAAATACAATTTTCATTTTCTTCATTACGGGCCCTCTTTGTCTTCTTTCACTCCCACTTCCTCTCTTCCTCTACGGTGCGGTTCAGGCGTTCACCGAGATGACAGAGAATTACTGCGCCATTTCCTCTTCTAAAAAAAAAAAGATAAAAGGGCGGAGCATATGTACAGCAGCAGAAAACACAGGCTGCGAGCTACTTACGGATGGGAGCCAACCCACAAGGCAAGGCGACAGCTTAAGCGTAGACACGTGTCCCGACCTAACCTTTGTCAGAGGAGCTAAACAAGCAGAGTGGGAAAACACACAGGAGAACCTAGGCAGCGACCACTATATAATCAGAGTGGCCATTGAAGCCGAAAGCATCAGAAGGAAAATAGGCAAGGCAAGACTGACAGACTGGGACGCCTTCCGCACCTACTGCAAAAGCATCAAAGGCGACATCACGTCTTTAGAAGAATGGAGCCAACAACTTAAACAAATAAGAGCTACATATACCAAAGATGTTAACCGCACAGAACAGGCACCAGAGGTAGACAAACGAATCCTCGGCCTATGGGAGGCAAGGAAAAGCCTAACCAAACGCTGGAAGAAACAGAAGCTTAACAGGAAACTGAAAAAGAAGACAGCAGAAATCACCAAGCGAGCGGAAGAATACGCAACACAACTGGCTCATGGACCCATCGAAGAACAAAGCAGAAAGTAACAAATCGATACAAAGACTGATCCACCAATACGAAGGGACGGAGGAGCAGCTAATCCAAGCAGTAAAGGAGAAATGCTACGGAAAAGAACAGGTGAAAGCCTACCAGGGAGAATACCAAGGGAAAGAAAACCAGGACATGGACAAACCGATAACAAGGGAAGAAGATATTCAAGCCATAAGGGCAACGACAAAACACGGCAGGGGGGGGGGGGGGGGGGGGGGGGGGGGGGCGGACAAGACCCAGAACTCGTTGATAAGAAATCTCAGCGCTGAAGCGGTAGAACAGCTCACAAAATACTTAAACTCGGGGAAGAGGGAACGGTTCCGAAAGAGTGGAAACACGCGGAAGTCGTTATGATACCGAAACCAGGCAAAAAACTGCAGATAGAAAATCCCAGACCTATCTCGCTAACATCGTGTCTGGGCAAGCTTTTCGAAAGAATCATCACCAAAAGAATACAAAGACACCTAGAAGACGGAGGATGGTACCCCAACACCATGTTCGGCTTCAGGGAACACCTATCGACCCAAGACGTGCTGCTTCAGCTCAAGGAAGAAGTACTAGAAATAATGCCAAGCAAAGCGGAAAACTTAGTCATGGCCGTGGACATCAAATGGGCCTTCGACAACGTATCCCACGCAGCAATCATGGAAGGCATCAACGCCGCCAACTGCGCAAAGAAAACACACGACTACGTGAGAAGCTTCCCCACAAACAGAACTGCAACGGTGGGTTAGGGAGACCTACTAAGCGAGGTCTTTCAAACACCATGCAGGGGAACTACACAAGGCTCAGTGATATCACCAGTGCTCTTCAACATATCAATGATCATCCTAGCCAAAGAGCTCAGCCAGATACAAGGGATCAGACACGCAATGTATGCGGACGACATCACCATATGGATCAGCGAAGGCTCGTTAGGAAGCAAACAAGAAAGTCTACAAGCGGCAGCCACCTGCATTGAAGGATACATGAAGAAGAGGGTACTAAGGTGTTCCACCGAAAAGTCCGAACTTCTCAGAGTAGGAAGGCACCCTAAAGAGGCTAACCTCGAGGTGAAACTAGAAGGGCAGAACACACCGGAACAAAGAATGATAAGAATACTTGGTATGTGGCTGCAAGGTAGGAGGAAATGCAGTCACACACTCAGCCTGCTACGCAAAGCGGCGGAGCAAGTAGGCCGAATGATAAATAGAGTAGCCAGCAAAAAGCATGGCATGAAGGAAGAAGACACAATAAGACTGGTGAACAGCCTGATAGTCAGTCGAATAACATACTCACTACCATACCACGCAACCACCAAAGCTTAAAGAGAGCAAGCAGAGTTATCCTTCGCAAAGCATACAAGATAGCCTTACATCTACCAAGGAACACGTCCAACGAGAAGCTAATGCAACTAGGGCTTAACAACACTTTTGAAGAGCTGAGTGAATGCCAAATAAAGGCACAACTTCGAAGACTCAGAGACACAAGAACCGGAAGAGCACTTCTGACTAGGTTGGGTCGGGAGACGGAGAACCATCAGAACAACAGGGCAAACATACCAGACGCACTAAGAAGAAACATAAGCATACAACCCATCCCCTGTAACATGAACCCAAACCTCCATGCCAGCAGGAGGAGAGCGAGGGCAGAACACTATGAAAAAACAACAGGGCACAGGGACAGCACGGTATACACCGACGTCTCCCCGTACTATGGTGAACGAGGAAATAAAATGGTGGCGGTAGTCGTCAACCACCAGGGAGAACACATAATGAGCCTCACGGCCAGGGCATCAAATGTAGCAGAGGCGGAGGAGATAGCGATAGCCCTAGCAATGAGGGAGGGAGATAGAAAGGGGAGACCCCTGAATATCCTAACAGACTCACAAGAAGCGTGTCGAAATTACACAAAAGGAAGGGTAGGCAAAACGACACTCAGGATCCTCAGCGAGGGGACACCCTCGGGGAGGAGAGAGAAACATAACATAATTTGGATACCAGGCCACGCGGGGGTCTGGCGCAACGAAAGGGCGGACGAGCTAGCTCGAGGGCTTACTATCCGAGCTGGGGGGTCACAAGCCCCGGAGGAGCTCTGGACTAGCCTAGGGGCTGGGTACTCTGAAACACTAAGTTTATACAGGGGGCTAAGATACAAATACCCCCCACCACACAAAGAGCTAAGCAAGGAAGAAGCCGCAAAATGGCGGAAGCTACAGACAGGCTCCTTCCCCAACTTATATATACTAAGCAAGATGTTCCCGACACAATACCGCGCCACATGCCCTTGGTGCGAAGCGAGGCCAACACTATACCACATAACACGGGAATGCGATAGAAACATATCGTTTCACAAACACGACACACCAAGTGCGGAGCAATGGGAGAGCCGGCTCACCAGCTGTGAGCTAGAGGCCCAAAGGGCACTCAAGGCACACGCAAGCGAGGTGGCCAGACTCAGTGGAGCCCTGGACTAGGGGACCACCCAAGGCTAAGGAGGCAACCTCAAGACTTGAAGACTTGAAGACGACCTCCACCGCAAGCTAAATCTTAGAAATCAATAAAGTTTCTACTCACTCTACTCCTCAAAAAGCGTTGCGTTCAAAGGGCAAGGCATCGCGCCGAACGGGTGGTGGAGTTCCGTGGACTCCCTGGCAGCGCTACAACACGCTGTCGCATTCCACTCCTAAACGCGAAGCTCAAGCGTCATTAATTAGCAGTTAATTAGTATTCAGGCATTATTAAGTAATTAACCTTTAATTAATGATTTGCCATCACTTAGTAATTAGTACTCATTATATGTGACGCCACCAGTGCCACAGAAACAGCGAAAGTGGTGCGGAAAACGCTTTCGCCTCTACGCACTTTCGACAGTCAAAGTGCCCCCTGATTTTTTAATTATCAGCCAGGTACACCGCATCACGAACCGCACAAACCATGGGAAGGCCCCTGCCCAGATATCTGCACATTTCTCTTCTTCATACAGGAACGGACTGGAATGACCTGCCAAAAACCACAGTGCATCAGCTCAACATCCATGGACAGAATAAAGTACCGAGTGTTCTGCCCCCTGAAGCAATGGGGCCACTAAGGTTCATATAAATGAATAAATAAAATTTATAACAATCCTCTCCAAATCCTCTCTAAGAGCTTTTGATTATATGTCAACATCCATTATTCGTTGTCTGTAAACAATCTAATTTCACCCATCTACATACCAAATGCCGGAATAAACCAAGTCCGAAGAAGCCGGCCATGTACTGTACATCTACTTAACTGTGTTCACACCAGTGGAGAACCACACCTGAAGACCAACGCTTTCAGTTCCACCACATTCCTTATTTAAGAACTGTGTATAATGTGTCTGCAGAGATGGACACTTTTGAACTAAGCCTGAAGACTCCCTTATCATTGCCACGCATCAAATCTGGAAAGAATAAAGTATGCTGTATCTTATCGGTACTCACTTCAGGGGCACAAACATGTAGGATAATGAAAAGGACTCAGCGTATACAGAGGATAATGCAGGGCGCTTTGGAACGAAAAATGATAGGTTTAATGTTAAGGGACAGGACAAGGACAGAATGGGTCGGCGAACAAACGCGTGTTAATGACATCCAAGTTTAAACGAAGAAGAAATAGGCATGGGCAGGGCATGTAATGCAAAGGCAAGATAGACTGTTGTTAAGGGTAACGGAGTGGATTCCAAGAGAAGGCTAGTGTAGCAGGCGGTGGCAGAAAGTTAGGTTAGGATGAAGTTAAGAGGTTTGTGGCAGCAAGGTGGCCGCAACTGGCGCAGAACGGGTTAGTTGCAGAGATATTACAGAAGCTTTTGTCCTGCAATGGGAGTCATCAGGCGCATGATGCAGATTATTTTTAAAACACACCTTTTGCTTTTTGCCTCTATGTGTTTATCACTGTAAATTTAAGGCCCCAAACAGTCGCAATTTCACAATTTCCATCCACAGCACTGAACACTGGGTAGCCATCATTTAAATATCCATAAAGCTTCATTCAGTAGCTTCACAAGATGGGGATCCTTCAGTTACATTGAAATGTGACAAAAATACAAGGCATTAGTGGCTAGAACAGAGCTCCTAGCTCAACCACCTTATATTTAAAGGGACAGAAGCCTGAATTTTTAGCACCCCATTTTTTCTAATGGAAAGCAAAGCTTGTTGTCAAAGGTGCTCGGTTCTGCAACAGTTTGTACTGAGAATTCATCTATCAGTGTTTGTACCCAATTTTATGTAGGCCAATGGTGTAAATTATGCTTTGCAAATGCGATGGAGACTGCACTTTGGCAAAAGTAATGTACCAAAGATTAATATACATCTCACCCACTTGACAATAATTAGATATTTTTAATGTAAAGTAGTATCCTTTTCAGTGTCCAGGCCCAAACCTATTGTGGCACAGTGATGTACACCTCATAGATGAACGTTTTAGTGGATCGTGGTTGCCGCTTCATCCAAGAAATGCGAAACACAGTGTACCATCTAGTGATAAAAGCTAAAAGCACGTCTTCAGCGATGCGAAGTGTGCATTTTTTAAGGCGGAAGCCTTTAATTTCGCATCGTTGTAAGGAGCAGCTGACAGAAATGTCACGCTTTTCAATTAGTCAAAACGGTCGTGACGTCACAAGGCGCGAATTTCAAACGGGGCCAATTTTACTTTGGCTAGTAACCATGCAACCAATTGAAGGGATCGTATAGTGATGCTCCAAGTAAGTGGGACTGAGCTTAGTTAATTGCTTAATTACCCAATTAGCCTAATTAACTTTTCTAGTCTGGCCATATAAATAAATAAAACCGAGTACGAAATTGGTCGAGCTCTGGAATCGAACCCCGGTCTTCGGCGTGCGAGACGAGCATGCTATCCACTCCGCCATGCCAGCTTTTTTTTTTCATTATTGCCTGGCTTTTGCAAAGAAAATTGGACAAAACAAACAATCAACAAAACACAATAAACGCTATGTACATACGACTCGTGGTCAGCCGGCATGAATCTGGATTCGTCTAATTAAAATTCAGGCAATGTACAGAGCGGCTCTAGTTTTGAGAGCAACTCCGGAGGGTCCGCAGCGGCCTTCTGAATGACCAGAAACATGTCCATATTTTCGCAAAAGTAAATCCTGGCAGGTCTTGCGTCTCGGTCACAATGGTAGCCTGCCATTCTGGAGCGCCATATACAGTGGAGGCCTGTCAGCATTATTAAGTCGAGAAGCACCCCATCCTCATTTTCAACAGATAAGAACCGAATGCCATACGGGTCTAGCGGAAATTCTTTCTTTAAGGTTCGCTGCAGCACATCCCAAAAATAAACCTTTTCCCAAGAGTGTAAAAAAACATGGTCTATTGTTTCCGGCTTCCTGCAAATCAAACAGTGAGATCCCCAGGGTAAAAAGAATTCCTTTCCCTCTGAACATTTTTTAACCGGTAAGGTTCCGGTGTGCAGCTTAAAAAAGGTTTTTGTTCCTGGCGGCACCTGCATTATTTTCACTCTCTTTAAAACATCTTTGCCTGGGCCTCCACTGTACAAGGCCCTGTACAAGGGCACGGGGAAAACTACATCGCACAAAGCACGGTACAGTTTCGTTTGTTTCACAGTGGACAGAAAGTCATTCGAAAACCGCGCGGAAAGAAACCTTACACTAGCAACGATTTCCCGGTAAAAACCGCTGGCCCTACTGTAAACCTCAGCAGTTCCGACTACGTACTCCGGCAGCAGGCGCCGCAGCCTAACTTGGCATACGGTGCGCAAAAACGGGTCTCTTGTGTCCCGAAAAAACAAGAAACGATTCACCAGCTGCCGAACAAACAAATAGCCCAGTCCCAGCCCACCTTCCTGTACCCGTCTGAACAGGTTGGTCCGGCTGCAGCGCTCCCAGTCAGACGACCAGTTGAAGACGGCGAAAATTCTGTGCAGCTTTTGAATGCTAACCGGGAACAGTGCAACACCTGCATGACGTACCAGAGCCTGCTGATGAAGAACAGGTTGCAAACAGTGGCTCTGGCAAAAATTGACAAGGTCGTCCCTTTCCACTTATCCGCTCTCTCCCGTATCTCTTTGACCTGCCCTGTCCAATACTGTTCGCTGTCACGGTACGCATCGAGCGGAACGCCCAAGTACTTATCTGGTGTCGTCGTCCAAGGCACACTGGCGAACCGTTCAGGCGTAGACGCCCACCCGCCATGCTACAGCCCGAGGCACTTCGACCAGTTAACCCCGCTTCCCGTAGCTTGGCTGAAATCGCGTACACATTTAACTGCCTCGCTTATGCCTCCCTCGTCCACGGCAAACACTGCAATGTCATCAGCGTACACTAAGAGCTTAACTTCGGCTGCTTGCAAACTGAATCCGTTTATACTCCTGCTTTTCAGTATCTTCAAACAAAGGGTCTCCACATAAATACAAAATAAAAGGGGGCTGAGGGGATAGCCCTGGCGCACCGAACGCTGCACGCTAATGGGGGTCCCCAGACTCTTGCTAACGATCAATCTCGTCGTGCAGTTCCGGTACGCCAGGGCCACACCGTCGCGAATAACAGAACCAACATTAACATGGCCAATACTGCAAACAAAAGTTCGTGGGCGACGCAGTCAAATGCCTTTTCTAAATCGATCTGGAGAATTGCCACCTGGCCACCAGTGTCATCACAGCATTATAAGACACTGCGCGCAACGTGAATATTTGTAAAAATAGACCGCCCTTTAATCCCGCAGGTCTGATGCGGACCAACTAAGTAATGAATCACGGTCTGCAACCTTCGCGCCAGAACCTTCATGTAAATTTTGTACTCGACATTCGTGAGTGCTATCGTTCGGTATGCTGTTACCAACCGCAATCTGTCTATGTCGTCCGTTTTGGGAATCAGCACAGTATGGGACGAACCATAGGATGGATGCAGTGCTTTTATTTTAAAGGCTTCATTAAAGATTACCTTTAAGACCGGGGAAATTACAAGTTTAAATTCTTTGTAGAATGCCGCGCTGAACCCGTCGGGTCCAGGCGACTTACCTGGGTTCAAACTGTCTATTGCTTGCGCAACTTCTCCTTGAGTTATCTCCTGCTCTAGTCTTTCTTTAGTTTCGTCGTCCAGACGTGGCATCTCGGCTAGAAACGCCTCCTTAAATGTGATAGCACCTACCGGATGCGATGCGAAGAGCGCCTGGTAATGCTCGAAAAAAGCTGCTTTGATGTGGTCAATGTCCGTTTTTGAAACACCTGCCCATTCTATTTCGTTAATGTGATTTCTTTCGGCACAGGCCTTTTCTAAACCAAGCGCTCGTTCGTTGGCGCTTCCCCTACAGCCATGTCTTCTGCCCTTGCCCTCACCAATGCTCCCCGATAACGTTCTTCTTCGATAAGCTCTAGCTTTTGTTTGGTTTTTTCTTATGTCTTCTATCCATTTACTAGGCGCTCGGCATTCCTGTTTTATCACCTTCTGAAGCATTGCCTTTAGCTCCATTTCCTGTTTTTTTCCTCATGACGTATACAGGTGGCTCTTTCTATGGCTTTTAATTTTAACGTTTCTTTAGTGAGCTCCCACTGCTGCCAAATCCTAATGTTGCTACTTGGTTCTATTTTCGCTATTTCTTCCCTTACAGCTCGGTTAAAAAATTCGTCCTGAAGTAGCTTGTCGTTTAACTTCCACATTTCCCACGAAAAACCATTCCCCTTCTTAACGATTCCTATGCAGCATTGAACCAAACAGTGGTCAGAAAAAGAAACCGGCAGTACTAAATAACTATTGCGTTTAGGTACAGTATCCGCGGATGCATAAATGCGGTCTAGCCGTGCGTGACTTGAGCCCTCCAATCGTGTGCACTTTACAGCACGCGCTCGTTCAAGACACTCGGCCACATCCTCGAGGTTGCAGTTAATCATTCGTAACAGCACTTGAGTGCTCTTATCTCGGAAACTTCGGACGCTTGACCTGTCGCGCGCACTAAGGACACAGTTGTAATCGCCCATAACAATGAGCTGTCTGTCCGTGCGAAGCCGTTCTTCGACCCTTTCAAAAAAACGCGGCTCGGCCATCTACCGCAATAGGTGCGTACAGGCAAACAATGCGCCAGTCAGTGTTGCACAGCGAAAAATCTATCGACACGTATCGACCCGACAAGCACGAATGATGACCGTGTACCACTAGCCCCGGCAACTTCGTAACAAATAGAATACAACCAGCCGATGTGCCCACCGCATGGCTAACAACAGCAAAATATCTAGACTTGAAACGTCGCACCATGCTCCCGGTCCCTTCCTCACCGTCGACTTTAGTCTCCTGCACTGCCAGTATATCACTATCTTGCTCCGTTATAAGTCGGTACAGCTGGCTTTGTTTTCTTTTACCTGCCAGGCCTCTGACGTTTAGGGTGGCGACTTTAAACGGAGTCGCAGAAGCCAGTTTAACTTAGGAAGAAGAGACCGAAAGCATGGTGCATACCTCCCGCGCCTAGCATGTCGCTAGACGATGCCGTCGCCGCCGGTGTCATCCGGCGCGAGCACGTGCTCCTGGTCAGGAGGCGCCTTTTCGACGCCACACTTCTCAGCCGGAACCTTTGGCCGCGGCCGCAGACTGGCCCGTCGTGCTTGCGGCGTCTTTGCAGGCGGTTCTTCGACGCTGGGCTCTGCTGCCTTTTCCCCGTCGGCCTTGGTCTCGGCGTGCGGACGCTTAGCAGGGGTAGTCACGCCGGTGTTCATGCGGGCGTGGGCGTACTCGTCGTGGTTATCGCTGGCCGCCTTTGTTTCCGCGTCCACGTGAGCTGGCGGGCTTGCTCCAACTTCGGGCGTCTCCACAGGCGTCGAAGATGGGTCTGTAGTTGGCGACCCGCTCTCCTGTGCGCCAGCAGCGTCGGTGTTGCTGCTCGAAACAGCAGGCTCAGCCCCCGCCGTTTTGCCCGTGTCGTCGATGCCGCTGGCTGCTTCCTCCGCTTCGACGACGTCCATGAGCTCTGCGGAGTCGCTCGCCGCTACACGCCCGGTAGCCGACGCGTAGGTGCGCACGCAGTCAGTCTCGGAGTGTCCGTAGCGTCGGCACTTCGAGCACCTGGGCACCTTGCAATCACAGCGCACGTGCCCCGTGCCGCCGCAGCGCAGGCACTGCATCGGCCGCCCGGGCACCACCACTAGAGCCAACTCGCCAGCGATACGAACCTGATGGGGCAAGTCGTCCACCTTCATGCCAGGCTTCATTTTTAGCAGCACGGTCCTCGTGGTGGACCCCTTCTCCTTCATGCCGGCGACGCGCCAACGCTCCCGGGTGACCTCGGTCACGTTGCCGAACGCCGCGAAAGCTGTCCGGATGTCCTCGTCGGAGACGCCGTGTAGCACCCAGTGCAGGCGCAGCTTCACCTGGTGGTCTTCTGGGTCGAAGACGATGCATCGGCGTCCCTTGACTTCCAGCTCCTTCATGGCGGCCAGTTTCTTTGCGGCGTCAGCGCTGCTGAAGGTCACCGCCCACACGTGGTTTATCTGGTACGCCCCCTACGCCACGACGTCGGGGAGCGCACCAACGTTTGCGAGGGCGTCTCTGAAGTATTCGACCCGGTAGGGTCGCACACGCACGTCACCGTGCAGAAAAACCGTGTTTAAAACAACACGTCCGGTGGGCAGGGTAGGCAGAACGATCTCGTAGTCCTTATCAGCGTCGCTGGCAAACCTGTTTCCGCGGCCGGCAACGGCCGCTATCGTCGCTCCGTGGGAGCCCATGATTCTGCGACCGTCCGCTATCGCGTCTGGAAGCAGAATCGATCCGCCAGGCCTCTCCTCAATTGCACGTACTGAACTTTCGCCTTTTTTTTTCTCCGCCATGCCAGCTCGATGGTTTGCAATGTTGTTGTTGTTGTTGTGACTGAGAGAAGGATGAAAAGGAAATTGCACGGGCCTGCTACTGGCTGGAGCCAAGCCACCACCGCTGCCACGTGCAGATAGAGGAGAGTTAAAAGATCAGAGGAAGGAGAGAGAGGAAAGGAAAGACGCGCGTCGCAGCAACAACTGCGTCCGCCGGAGCGGACGCTGCTCAAAAAACAGATAAGCGGCCGAAGCCGCGCTCGCCGAAGCGAGAACAGATAACAAAGGCGCGTCTATTATAGTGAATACGGTGCCTTCGCTCACTCTCATCCTCCTCCCTTCCCTTCCTGCGAGGTTTAGGTGTCCACGGAGATATGAGAGACAGATACATTTCCTGTCCTCAAAAACCAATTTACCGACGAGGGAGGCGTAGAACCGAATGGGCGATGGCGTTCTATGGACTCCCTGGCAGCGTTGCAAGACGCTGTCGCGTTCCACTCTAACTTAACCACACATCAGTGACCACACTTTACACCAAAAAAGTCCCCCCCCCCCCACCTGAATTTTGACGGGTGTCCACCGAGATATGTGCGACAGTTACTGCGTAATTTTAAGGCGGAAGCCTTTAATGTCTCATCGTTGTAAGCAGCAATTGTCGACAGAAAATGTCACGCTTTTCAATTGGTGGAAACGGTCGTGACGTCACAGTGCGCGAATTTCAAACGGGGCCAATTGCACTTTGGCTAGTAACCATGCAACCAATTGAAGGGATCGTATAGTGATGCTCCAAGTAAGTGGGACTGAGCTTAGTTAATTGCTTAATTACCCAATTAGCCTAATTAGGTTTACTAGTCAGGCCATATAAATAAATAAAACCGATTTAGAAATTGGTCGAGCTCAGGAATCGAACCTCGGTCTTCGGCGTGAGAGACGAGCATGCTATCCACTCAGCCATGCCAGCTCGATGGTTTGGAATGAACAAAGGCGCGTCTAGAGAATACGGTGTCTTCACTCACTCTCATCCTCCTCCATTTCCTTCCGGCGAGGTTTAGGTGTCCACCGACAAATGAGAGACAGATACATTTCCTTTCCTCAAAAACCAATTTACCGACGAGCGAGGCGTAGAACCGAATGGGCGATGGCGTTCTATGGACTCCTTGGCAGCGTTGCAAGACGCTGTCGCGTTCCACTCTTAGGGGTGAAGCTTAACATCTTAACCACATATCAGTGATCACACTTTAGGTCAAAAAAGTGTCCCCCTGAATTTTGACGGGTGTCCACCTGGATATGTGAGACAGTTACTGCGTAATTTCCTTTCCTCAAATACAATTTTCATTTTCTTCATTACGGCTCCTCTTTATCTATCTTCTTTCACTCCCACTTCCTCCCTTTCTCTACGGTGCGGTTCAGGTGTCCACCGAAATGACAGAGAATTACTGCGCCATTTCCTTTCCTCAAAAAGCGTTTCGTTCAAAGGGCAAGGCATCGCGCCGAACGGGTGGTGGCGTTAGGTGGACTCCCTGGCAGCGCTACAACGCGCTGTCGCGTTCCACTCCTTAAGGCGGAGCTTAAGCGTCAGTAATTAGCAGTTAATTAGTATTCAGGCATTAATAACTAATTAACAACTAATTAGTGATTTGCCATCACTTAGTAATTAGTACTCAATTATATGTGACGCCAGCAGTGCCACAGAAACAGCGAAGGTGGTGCGGAAAACACTTCCGCCTCTACCCACTTTAGACAGCCAAAGTGCCCCCTGAATTTTTCTTTCCTCGAATACAATTTTCATTTTCGTCATTACGGGCCCTCTTTCTCTTCTTTCACTCCCACTTCCTGTCTTCCTCTACGGTGCGGTTCAGGCGTCCACCGAGATGACAGAGAATTACTGCGCCATTTCCTTTCCTCAAAAAGCGTTGCGTTCAAAGGGCAAGGCATCGCGCCGAACGGGTGGTGGCGTTCCGTGGACTCCCTGGCAGCGCTACAACACGCTGTCGCGTTCCACTCCTAAACGCGAAGCTTAAGCGTCATTAATTAGCAGTTAATTAGTATTCAGGCATTAATAAGTAATTAACAATTAATGATTTGCCATCATTTAGTAATTAGTACTCATTATATGTGACGCCACCAGTGCTACAGAAGCAGCGAAAGTGGTGTAGAAAACGCTTTCGCCTCTACGCACTTTAGACAGTCAAAGTGCCCCCTAATTTTTTTTTCATTAAAGGGCGCACTGGAGAGAGCGTGAACTTTAATAAGAGGCAAGGAACACCTCTGAAAGAAGAAAGCATTGTGCATTTAAAACAAGTCAGCGATATTTACCGAAATGTGGTCCCGTAGTGTACTAAATTAACAACGGCAGCATTTCACCGCAAGATGGCCGTTTATATGATTTTCAGTACCATATTAAAAGTATACATTCTTCTTTCTGTGATATTGCAGTGCTCAATTCCCACAATATAAGGCATGCTCATTTCATTTCTTCCATAAATTCACATGCTTTAGCCAGTACCTTGAAGCATGACTCAATGGCTTCTCTGCCGCTAACAGTTATTTCGGAAAATCGCAGGTAGCCCCATGGACGCTAAATGTGCAGAGGCAGAATAGCCTGAGTTGCTTTGGGACGTTAAACCCCCAATAAACCAAACCAACTAGATTCAAGAGAGTTGCTAATCCTTTCCTCGAGTGCCTAGGCTACCAAGGTATCGTGCCTTTCTTTCCCCAGGTTGCTGCCAGATTATGCAGAATGTGAGCAGAAACAAAAAGGACCCAAGGAACACTACAATTTTAACGCAATATCATTAATGGCCCCATTCATCAGAAAATCCGGCGTCGGCGTTGTCGATAGATCACGGGCATGGCTCTGGCAGCTAGGTGGTCCCCAGAGAGCAACCTACGAGGCAGGTGGGCCACCTATGTCACGTGACCTTATGACGTCACCCCAACCTGCCCACAGGATAGTGAGCAAACTGTCCACCGTGGGTGGTAGCAGTTAAATTAACGATTGGTCGCTCAGGAAGTGCAACTTTGGCTCCACAAGGACCACCACTGGGAGCACCTGCTATCTGAAGGCAGTGGCGTGCACATTGCTTAACCGTTGCACAACTACGCCAAGAGGGATACGAGGACTCGCAGGGATCTATGAATGTAAAGTAAGGAATGACCTTCTGCGTATATGGGAATCAACTCATTACTCTATCGCGTCATACCAGCGGTGGAGCAAGCCGCCGCGGTGGCTCAGTGGTTATGGTGCTTGGCTGCTCACCTAAAGATGCAGGTTTGATCTGAGCCGTGGCGGTCGCATTTCGGTGAAGGCAAAATTCTAGAAGCCCGTGCAATGTGCGATGTCAGTGCACGCTAAAGAATCCCAGGCGGTCGAAATTTCCGGAGCCCTTCAATATGGCGTCCCTCACAGCCTGAGTTGATTCGGAATACTAAACCATCATAAACCAAACCAAACTTTATGGTGGGACTTAAGTGTTCCCTACTATAGTATTCCAAGTGCTAGCTGGCTCATTACTATCTGTATTCTTAGCATAAGTAAACAGAATACAAGCACTTATGCCCTATCTACTTCTGTAAATATCTTGCATTATAATCGACTAACTACCTTGACTTCACTGCTCACAGCCGATAAACTCCTGGTCTGCTATGTCCCATTTCTTAACTCTGGCTCATTTCACCAAGGGACTGAGCCAACAAACAGCTTATGTGCCTTGACGTGGGTAACCATCTTGCTTGATAAAGGTAAAGACCTGGCTGAATTGGCACGGATTTGCTATGTGCCACAGCATAAGAACACTTCACACAAGTACAGCATGTCATTGTTGCACTGTTATGCATAATGCATCTGTTCTGAGCTGAGGCGCACCCCTGCTCATGACATTTTTCTATATTACCTAGATGAGAAGCAGTTCGCATGTTAAAGAACCCCTGGTGGTCAAAATTTGCGGAACTCTTCACTACGGCGTCTTTCACATCCTGAACCGCTTTGGGACGTAAAACCCCATAAACCAAACCAAACCAAAACCCAAGCAAGAATGGACACTTCAAAAGTGCTTACCACACTGCCTGGGTCGCTTTTGGTCACGGTCGGTTCGGTAGTAGCGCTCAAAGAGACGGTAGCGTTCGGATAAAGAGTCGGCACAGCTCCCGTCCGCATGAATCTGCACATAATGTCTACTCTGTTGACGCGCACCCGCACGGTACTCGTGAAGCACTGCGACGCGAAGTGCAGCGAGCACACGTAACACCGCTCGTTCCCCGGCGGCGTCCAAGCGAGCATGTCGGCACCGGGACACTGACGCACGAAGTCTATCCACGCCTGGCGCTGGGGGGTACCCTCGGCGGGAAGAGGATGGAGCACGGCGTTGCGAGCACACCCTGGACCGCAAAACGGGACGGCGCAGCGCGCTTTCGCCGTTTCTGCAGCCATGTCAGTAGTTCCGAAAAACACAAACTGAGCACACAAAAGCTACGTTACGGTAGCTGTAGCCACTGTTGCTGTGTCGCTGGCCTTCGACGCATACCGATGCAGAGGCGCGGTGACACACGATTCACACTGGCCAGCTGATAAGCAAAACGGAAACCACTCCACAGCAGACCGCCACCACCGCAGCTGATACCGTCCTGTCGCATCGCCAGCCTATCACAGCGAAAGCCAGACTCGTAACGATGCACGCGTCCGCAAAAAAACAGACTGGCTGCGTTCTCTTTAGCGAGACGGATTGAGATGCAAGCATTTGTGGGAATGCACTCGAAGTAGAAAAAACTAGCTGCCGAAAGTGCGCCGATGGATCCACGGTAAATGCTGAACAGCTAAACTGGTGATTCAAGTGAGGCGCCCAGACATGCGCAGACATGCACGGTTACACGCCGCGAGGGGCAGCACCCGTTCCATACACAGATAGGTCGCACCACTGCCGCGGTGGCTCAGTGGCTATGGTGCTCGGCTGCTGGCCCGAAAGACGCGGGTTCGATCCCGGCCGCGGCGGCTGAATTTCTTTGGAGGAGAAATTCGAGGCCCGTGTACTGTGCGATGTCAGTGCACGTTAAAGAACCCCAGGTGGTCAAAATTTCCGGAGCCCTCCACTACGGCGTCCCTCATAGCCTTAGTCGCTTTGGGACGTTAAACCCCATAAACCAACCAAACCAACTGGTTAGTGGGTGGCACATCTGAACTTTTTAAAAAATTCTCAAAAATAAACGCTTCGAGAAAAAAGAGAAAATCTCCCCAGGAGGAAACTGACAGCTGCGGCAGACTTAATTGTGAAAATGTGTCAATCAGCTAGGCAATTAGGAAATACGGGTTTTTTAATTCACGAAGTGGACGTTATTGTCAGTGGCGAGTTTGTAACCACGAAGAATATGATACCATACCAGTTTTTAAAACGAATAACGAATGATTCGCTAGATCTCTAAAACCCCTCAGTGCGAGGAAATATTGTGTTTTTTTTTTCACATACGAAACCAAAACTCAGCGCATGAAGAGCGCCGGAAATCTATAATCGCATACAACCTAAAATATTATGCACGCCCAATTTTTGTTATAAGCTTTCTTCTTTTAAACGATATGTTAGACATCCGTGGCATTTGCCTAAGACCACTAAATAAATTTTTAACGTTGTTTCGGTTTCAGTTTCATCACTCGAACGATGGCTGCGATTTTGTCCACTATCGAAAAGTAGTGCATAGATAAAACTTTTTCTTGTTTCCAAAAGCAAGGAGCTATGTACAAGAAAAAATTATGAGGTCTAAAACTTGAATACCTGGCTTGTTTAGGGACGTCAAACGTTAAAAGGCTGATTTCGTTTACGGTTGTGATTGGTAAGGGGAGTAAAAATTCAGGGGAACTTTGACTGTCTAAAGTGCGTAGAGGCGAAAGTGTTTTCTGCAACACTTTCACTGCCTCTGTGGCATGGAGGAAAAAAAAATTGCTGAAGCTTAGCTAAGGTTAAGCCTAGTCAGATGCGAAGCATATTGATGGCTAGGCTTGGTAATACATGGCTTTCCTTGGTTGACGTTCATCCCGCTCTTCATCGGTCTCTGTGGCACGCTGTAGCTTTCGCTTCTCGTTCAAATCAGCCCTGCTTCTAGGCGGCATCCCAACACCTGGCCGCCTCGTAAGTGCCCGGAGAGTTGTTGTTGTTGTGACTGAGAGAAGAATGAAAAGGAAATTGCACGGGCCTGCTACTGGCTCGAGCCAAGCCACCACCGCTGCCACGTGCAGATAGAGGAGAGTTAAAAGATCAGAGGAAGGAGAGAGAGGAAAGAAAAGACGCGCGTCGCAGCAACAACTGCGTCCGCCGGAGCGGACGCTGCTCAAAAAACAGATAAGCGGCCGAAGCCGCGCTCGCCGAAGCGAGAACAGATACTCGAGATTCCACGTGCCCGGAGAGCGAGGCAAGCTCAGCTTTATACCGCTGCTGTAGCGTCACGTGGTCAGCTGCAGCGCCTCTGATGTGGAGCCTCCACCGCCGCGGCCGACCGCGCGAGCCGGCAGCCCATCTCTCTTCTGCTGTGACGTCATGTTGTCACGTGGTCAGCCGCCGCGCCTCTGATGTGGAGCCTCCACCGCCGCGACCGACCGCGCGAGCCGGCAGCCCACCTCTCTTCTGCTGTGACGTCATGGTGTCACGTGGTCACGCTAAAGGTCAATGGTAGCTCCACCGCCGCGCTCGACGGGCTGTAGTGTAGCTCTAGTAATATGCTTCGCATAAAAAACTGAGGAGGGAGCGGCCGCCGCGGTGGCTCAGTGCTAACGGCGCTTGTCTACCGAGCCAGAGTACCCGGTTTCGAACCCGACCGAGGCGGCCGCGTTTCGATGGAGGCGAAACGCAAGAGGCGCCCGTGTGCTGTGCGATGTCAGTGCACTTTGAAGAACCCCAGGGGGTCGAAATTATTCCGGAGAAATCCACTACGGCACCTCTTTCTCTCCTTCTTCTTTCACTCCCATCTTCACCTCTTCCCTTACGGCGCGGTTCAGGTGTCCGCCGAGATATGTGAGACACATACTGCGCCATTTCCTTTCCTCAAAAAACCAATTTACCAATTTAATTTTGGAGCGTCCGGCGACAACCTTGAAGCCTAGTCTTAACAAGTAAATACAGAGTAAAAAAAGAGAGTTTGTCCCCCTGTGATCAAACCACGTGAAAGCGTGCGGTAAAATCTAGTGGTAAAATCTGCGCGCATGCGCAGATTAGCACGGCAAACTGACTGTAGATCAACCTCCTTGCTGTAGATGCCCCGCGCCGCGGACCGCGCATACGTGCGCACTAAAACATACCAAAAACAAAACATACAGGACTGACTCGGAGAGCGAAAAACTGAGGGAGAAAACGGCTTCGTAAACACTCGGCTTGCGAACGCTGGCCGCGTAACGTCACGCTCCCTCCTCAGTTTTTTCCTCCATGCTCTTGTGGCACTGGTGACGTCAGACATAATTAGTGACTAATTACTATGCAATCGCTAATTACTAAAAATTACCAGTTACTAATTGATGACTATTTACTGATAAATAATGCTTAAGTTTCGCCTTTAGGAGTGGAACGCGACAGCGTGTCGCAGCGCTACCGGGAGTCCAAGGAACACCATCGCTCGTTCGGCGCGATGCCTTGACCGTTGGAAACACCTTTGAACACAACAAATTTCTGAGGAAAGCAAATGGCGCAGTAATTCTCCATCATCTCGGTGGTCACCCGACTGACGAGGTCGGCAGCTTTCGGGCTACGGCCGTGTATCTGTTTTTATGCGAAGCATATTACAATAGGTAACCCAGGCCCTTCGTGACGGTTACACGCCGTGCACACCACGTGACGCAATGACGTCACGACAGATGAGAGACGGGGCTCCAACTTGTGCCATCGCTGCGGTTGCACGCCGTGCAGACCACGTGGTATGGTGACGTCACACCACGTGACACAATGACGTCACGACAGATGAGAGACGGGGCTCCAACTTGTGCCATCGCTGCGGTTGCTCGCCGTGCAGACCACGTGGTATGGAGACGTCGCACCACATGACACAGTGACGTCACGACAGATGACAGACGGGGCTTCAACTTGTGCCGCCGCTGCGGTTGCACGCCGTGCAGACCACGTGGTATGGTGACGTCACACCACGTGACACAATGACGTCACGACAGATGACAGACGGGGCTCCAACTTGTGCCGTCGCTGCGGTTGCACGCCGTGCAGACCACGTGGTATGGTGAGGTCACAACACGTGACACAATGACGTCACGACAGATCGCCGTCACGCGCTGGGAGAGGGAGAACGATGCCATCGCACAGACGCCGGAATGTCCTCGAGCGGCATTCCCGCGCGTTTCGAACGCGCGTTCACACTCGGTGTAGGTGCAACGCTCGCTCCACCGGGCAGGCGGACGCGGCTTCCGTGGCAATCCAGGCGCTCACCCAACGCGCGTCTCGGGGTTAGTCGGCGTTCCGCTGTAGCCATGCCGTTGCCTTCCCCCACGACGAAGGCTTCTAGTGGTTGTATTAAAATGACCAAGTATTCAACCAAGGAAAGCCATGTATTACCAAGCCTAGCCATCAATATGCTTCGCATCTGACCAGGGTTAACCAAGTTAAGCCTCAGCCATATTTTTCAGCCAGCGTCCGCTCCGGCGGACGCGGTTGTTGCGACGCGCGTCTTTACTCTCTCTTTTTCTCTTTCCTCTTATCTTTCAACACTATTCTAACTGCATGTGACAGGGGTGGTGGCTTGGCTTGAGCCAGTTGGGAGGCCCGTGCACTTTCCTTTTCATTCTTCTCTCAGTCGCAACCAACCAAACAACCCGAACCACACCGTGCAGGAAGGGAGGAAGTGGGAGTGAAAGAAGAAAGAGTGGCCGTAATGAAGAAAGTGAAAATGATCTTTGAGGAAAGGAAATGGCGCAGTAACTGTCTCGAATATCTCGGTGGGCACCTGTCATGCGTTTGTAGAGGAAGGGAGGAAATGGGAGTGAATAAGAAAGATAAAGAGGTGCCGTAATGAAGAAAATGGAAATTGTATTTGAGGAGAGGAAATGACGCAGTAACTCTCTCACATATCCCGGTGGGCACCCGTCATCTGTTTGATTGGCACCTATAGTGTAGCAGAATTATGGCTGGGCGCGTCCACATAAGCAGTTGTGTACAGAGCCGCGCGGGTTTTGTTTTCCTCCAGTGACAGAACACGGTACGCGCGCGGAATGCTGCCCTCTGCCTCTCCTTTTGTTCCTACTAGCCGCAGCTCAGGTGGTTCAGGTTTCGATGGCAGATATGCCGCGGCTAGCAACAACTTTTCTTTGCTTTACCATTTAAATAATAACAAAAACACCTAATCTACATGGCAGAGTTGTTACAAACTAAATGTGAAGGCGCCATCGCTGGGAGAGCAGCCTGCTTTTTGCTTCACCGTCACAGCACACGATGCGAATACCTCTCCCCTTGCGATCGAATCTAGTGATAAAAGCTAAAAGCACGTCTTCAGCGATGCGAAGTGTGCATTTTTTAAGGCGGAAGCCTTTAATTTCGCATCGTTGTAAGGAGAAGCTGACAGAAATGTCACGCTTTTCAATTGGTGGAAACGGTCGTGACGTCACAGTGCGCGAATTTCAAACGGGGCCAATTGTACTTTGGCTAGTAACCATGCAACCAATTGAAGGGATCGTATAGTGATGCTCCAAGTAAGTGGGACTGAGCTTAGCTAATTTCTTAATTACCCAATTACCCTAATTAGCTTTACTAGTCAGGCCATATAAATAAATAAAACCGATTAAGAAATTGGTCGAGTTCAGGAATCGAACCCCGGTCTTCGGCGTGAGAGACGAGCATGCTATCCACTGCGCCATGCCAGCTCGATGGTTTGGAATGAACAAAGGCGCGTCTAGTGAATACGGTGTCTTCACTTACTCTCATCCTCCTCCATTCCCTTCCGGTGAGGTTTAGGTGTCCACCGACAAATGAGAGACAGATGCATTTCCTTTCCTCAAAAACCAATTTTGCGACGAGCGAGGCGTAGAACCGAACGGGCGATGGCGTTCTATGGACTCCTTTGGCAGCGTTGCAAGACGCTGTCGCGTTCCACTCTTAGGGGCGAAGCTTATCATCCTAACCACGCATCAGTGACCACACTTTAGGTCAAAAAAGTGCCCCCCTGAATTTTGTGAGACAGTTACTGCGTAATTTCCTTTCCTCAAATACAATTTTCATTTTCTTCATTACGGCTCCTCGTTATCTATCTTCTTTCACTCCCACTCCTCCCTTCCTCTACGGTGCGGTTCAGGTGTCCACCGAGATGACAGAGAATTACTGCGCCATTTCCTTTCCTCAAAAAGCGCTGCGTTCAAAGGGCAAGGCATCGCGCCGAACGGGTGGTGGCGTTCCGTGGACTCTGGCAGCGCTACAACGCGTTGTCGCGTACCACTCCTAAAGGCGAAGCTTAAGCGTCATCAATTAGCAGTTAATTAGTATTTAGGCATTAATCAGTAATTAACCATTAATTAGTGATTTGTCATCACTTAGTAACTAGTACTCAATTATATGTGACGCCACCAGTGCCACAGAAACAGCGAAGGTGCGGAAAACGCTTCCGCCTCTACCCACTTTAGACAGTCAAAGTGCCCCCTGAATTTGAAGGCGGAAGCCTTTAATGTCTCATCGTTGTAAGCAGCAGTTGTCGACAGAAAATGTCACGCTTTTCAATTGGCGGAAACAGTCGTGACGTCACAGTGCGCGAATTTCAAACGGGGCCAATTGTACTTTGGCTAGTAATCATGCAACCAATTGATGCTCCAAGTGGGACTGAGCTTAGTTAATTGCTTAATTATCCAGTTAGCTTAATTAGCTTTACTAGTCAGGCTATATCAATAAATAAAACCGATTAAGAAATTGGTCGAGCTCAGGAATCGAACCCCGGTCTTAGGCGTGAGAGACGAGCATGCTATCCACTCCGCCATGCCAGCTCGATGGTTTGGAATGAACAAAGGCGCGTCTAGTGAATAAGGTGTCTTCACTCACTCTCATCCTCCTCCATTCCCTTCCGGCAAGGTTTAGGTGTCCACCGACAAATGAGAGACAGATACATTTCCTTTCCTCAAAAACCAATTTACCGACGAGCGAGGCGTAGAACCGAATGGGCGATGGCGTTCTATGGACTCCTTGGCAGCGTTGCAAGACGCTCTCGCGTTCCACCCTTAGGGGCGAAGCTTAACATCTTAACCACACATCAGTGACCACACTTTAGTTCAAAAAAGTGCCCCTCTGAATTTTATGAGACAGTTAGTGCGTAATTTCCTTTCCTCAAAAAGCGTTGCGTTCAAAGGGCAAGGCATCGCGCCGAACGGGTGGTGCCGTTCCGTGGACTCCCTGGCAGCGCTACAACGCGCTGTCGCGTTCCACTCCTAAAGGCGAAGCTTAAGCCTAATTAATTAGCAGCTAATTAACATTCAGGCATTAATCTGTAATTAACCATTAATTAGTGATTTGTCATCACTTAGTAATTAGTACTCAATTATATGCGACGCCACCAGTGCCACAGAAACAGCGAAGGTGGTGCGGAAAACGCTTCCGCCTCTACCCACTTTAGACAAAGTGCCTTCTGAATTTTTTTTACCTACACTGGCTGCACTAGTGCATCTAGTGTATATGATTTTATAATACATTTGCTACACCAGTGTAGCCAGTGTAGGTAAAAAAGAATGGCCCTAATATTACCGACCAAACGCCATTTCCGCGCGAAATTTGAACACGAACAGTGCACCGCTTTAGCTGACAGAAGCATTCTACGGCGCATTCTATATGACTACAACCCCTGTTATGTTTGTTTGTATGTTTGTTCTTTTTATTGTTATGCATGTTCCCATCATCGCCGTTGTAAACCAATAAGTCCCCCCCCCCCTTATGCAATGCCTTCGGGCCTTTAAGGAAACAATAAATGAAATGAAATAGATGAAGCAAGTTGTATGCCAGAAATATTCTAATCTTAGTATATATTGGCTGACCCCACACTTACGAACGCGAAGCACGGAACATTGTTACTTCTTTAGCTTCAGCGCATCATGAACATAGACGTCATGATACAGCCACGGAACTTTTAGAACATTTTCAACCTGACGCATGTTCGAGTCAGCGACCCTACTGAATGATACTTTCGCGCCATGCTAGGAAAAGTTCATTCGCAGAAATACTCACCAGGACACTTTGGCTCATCGGGGCTTGTTCCTCGGTTCCATCGACGACGGGAAGTCGAAGCGTGGGCATAGCGTTCCAACGGAGGCGGGAGTGATTCACGTCGGGCCGATGGAAAGCGCGCAACTCGAAGTGTTCAGCACAGAAACGGGGAAGCTTTGGTAGCTTCTCGGCGTTATCGAGCCCTGCGCAACGTAGCCATGCGCTACGCCGCGGTTCGTCCGTCGGCAAGGAGAACAAACGTAGGCCCTTTGGGCAGTTTCTTGAAAACCGATTAGGGCACGATCTCACCCTACAAACGTCTGGCATCGCGAAAATTTCACTCGCGAAACGAACAGCACTTGCAAAGAAAACGCGATATGGCGTCCCACAGATCACACATAAAAGTGTAGATATACAGGGATGTCGCGGGATAGCAAAATAAGGAAGTGGGGCAGAAACGGGACCTTCGGGAAAGTAGAACCGCACGCACCAACAACCGACAAGCAAAAGAAGCGAGGCGAGCGCTTCCTCGGAGCAGGCTGAAGCCAGCGCGGTCGGGCGCATCACTCCTGCGGCAGCAGACGAGGAGAAATGTAGTCCGGCTGCTTCGGGCTTGTTTTTTTGGCGATACGTTATATGAGGCACAACTGTGTAGCAGATTTATCAAAATATTGCATTTTGCGGGCTTATTTTGCGGCAATATTATCTGCAACTGAAAGTATTTCTTCACGGAAACCTAAAACAGCAAAACAAAAGCGAAAGCAAAGCCTCCGCACGACTGCCTGAAAGGCACTCCATGCGTTGGCCGACTCCACCCATCGCCGGCGGGGAATTAAAAAAAAGGCGGGAGCCGGACATTAATTCGATTTAAATTAGGGAAATTAGGGCAGCGCAGGGGAATAAATCGATTTTTCTAAGAATGCTCGGAACGTGTAGATCGAGTTCCCGCGGGAAAAAAACGAGTTCAGGTTCCTCTTCGGAGATTTCGGAGATTTCGGAGACCTCCGCTACAGCATCTCCTTCTCCCTTTCTTCTTTCGCTCCCGCCTTTATATCTGCACTTACGGCGGGGTTCAGGTTTCGGTCGATATGCGACACATACTGCGCCATTTCTTTTCCTCTGAAAATCATTTTTTTTTCTACTATACAGAAAACACAACATCCGCTGATGTTGAGCGGCTCGAGCCACGGAATTAGTTGGGTCAGCTTGGACACGGGGGCGGCGATATCTTTTACTTCGTCG
The DNA here is from genome assembly GCF_055824585.1 of Amblyomma mixtum. Taxonomy (NCBI): domain Eukaryota; kingdom Metazoa; phylum Arthropoda; class Arachnida; order Ixodida; family Ixodidae; genus Amblyomma; species Amblyomma mixtum. The sequence continues at coordinate 113,399,613 of NC_143018.1, forward strand.
GCGCAAGAAAAAGAATAGTGATCGCCAACTATGCGACTGTCGATTCTGAGAATCCTGATCGCCGCTTTCTGCAGTCTTCTTTCTTTTACGCGACAGCGTAAAGGGCCTATCGTAGAAAAACCAGTGTCGAAGTGAAAACAAAAATTGCCGACGATTACGTTACGTCCTAATGCGAAATTTGAGCGCAGCTCATCAGCCGTTTCAGCTTTTCGATAGATCGAGGCGAAGAATTCGAGCAAGACACGTATGTACATAATAGAACGTTAAGTTGGGCGAGTTGGTATAGGTTCATGGTTGAAAAACAGCGCACAAAAGACTAGAGACAAGAGTAAAGGCAACGACAGGACAAGCGCTGAACTCAAAACTAAGGCTTTATTGCGAAAACCTGGGTATATAAGGAAGGCATAATACATGAAAACGAAAATTAAACAAATAAAACTAGGGCAATGATAAAACTAGCGTGCGCCCGAAGCCCAAAATCTGCCAAGAAACGTGATCTCGTTATCACTTAAAGCAACCGAAGGTTTGCTAACGCAGCCCCGTTGCTCCGTTGCGATGAGGCATGCTTCTGCTACTTCCCGCGTGGTTTGGTCTCTTTGAGTAAACAGCACCTTTGCTTGACTTAATAAAGCAGTGCACTTTTTCTTCTTGTTTTTCATCACTGTGCACCACTTACAATGAGTAACAAGATAAGATTGGTCATTGCCTTTATTTAAATTGTTATTGTGTTCTTGCAAACGCTTGTTCAAGCAACATCGGACAGACCGGCCGTTGCTTGAACAACCTTGAGCCGTTGCCTAGCAACCGCCGCAGCTGGCGGATGCCGCGTGCTAGCCGCGCTATCTGGCATGACGCCACACTGCGCGCCTCGCCGCACAGCCGCCGCCGCCGCCGTTTGGTATGACGTCGCACCCCTTGCCTCATCGTTTCCTCTCGCCCCGCACTTTTTACGTTTATCGTCCTCGCAGTCCGATCGGGTATGTTTATTTAGTACTGGGTTTGGGTATACTCCAGTCTGCAGGCGTCCACACGCCGTCGCCTCACTCCTATTTAACGCCGTGTTTAGTGGGGAAAACACCTGCGGCATTGCTTGTAGTGTTCTGTAATCTCTTGAAACGAGATTAATCGTCCTTCTCTATCATGTTCGGCCTGAGCCGACCCTTCCTGTACCGCTCGGAGGTAGAGATCTCGAGCTGTACTGTGGGCCGCCTCGTTACCGCTGACAGGTTCGTGCGCCGGGGTCCAGATGATGTTGATCGTCCTATCAATCGCTCCTACCATATAATTTGGGAGTGCACTTCCTCCCCAGGCAGGGCGCAAAACATTATCAGTAGGGAAGCCTGGGAAGACTTGTTGCGGAGCTCGGACCCTGAGCTCCAACTCACCGCCGTCCAACTGGCAGAAGAGGCCGCCGGCGAAACCAACCCGGCCAGCATCGACTGCGACCATCCCGTGCGGCTGGACCGCTCCTAAGTCCCCTCCCCCGTAAGGGGGTGAGACAGAGCGGCCCAGGCGGTGTGTTCCTTATCTGTTGGACAATAGAAGTTTTCAACAACAACAACAACAACATCGTTGTGCTTGCCTCCGCTCGCTTCGCCAGCTGATGTCGCATGTCTGATAACATGTCGGAGGATTGAAACAACAACATAGCTAGACAACCAGATTAACCTGGACTTGCAATCAAAATTAACCAAGGCTAACCAAGCTACGCCTTACCTTTCGCTACGCATATCCAGGCATAGCCGAGCTAAGCCACTGCCAATTTTTGCGTTTCGCCTCCATCCAAACGCTCTGTTATTTTTCCGTTGTGTGCGAGCCAGCGCGCCATCTTACGCAAAGCGTTTAAATTGGTCAATTGGTTTTTGAGGAAAGGAAATGGAGCAGCATCAGTCTCACATATCTCGGTGGACACCTGAAGCACGCCGTAATTGAAGGGAGGTAGGCGGGAGTGAAAGAAGAAAGAGAGAAAGAAGTGGTGTAGTGGAGGTCTCCGGAATAATTTCGACCACCTGGTGATATTTAACGTGCACTGACATCGCACAGCACACGGGCGCCTTGTGCGTTCCTCCTCCATCGAAACGCGGCCGCCGCGGTCGGGTGGTAGTGGTGGAAAACATTTATTTAGGGCTATTTTCAAGAGAGAGTGTGGACTGGCCTTAAGGGTCAGCCCCTTACAAATTCAAGGAGAGGTCTCTAGTCTGGGACCCCTGTGGCTTCTGCCGCAGCTCGGGCCGTAGCGACGAGGGCTCTTTGACTCTCTAACGTAGAGCAGCCGGGCAGGGCAGCCTCCCAGCTCTCTCGCGTAGGTGAGGGGAAGGAGGTATTAGGGGTTAGAGGGGCATGCCCACACCATGTGGTACACGTTCGAGAACGCGCACCCCCAACGCGGGCACTCCCCGTTAAAAGCCGGTCGGGTTCGAACCCGGTTGAAGATAAGCCCTGGTTTTTCTTACACCGAATGAAGAAGCAAAAGATAACGCCAGTCGCGGACTAAACTAAGCGTCGATGTTTTCTTGCTAAGGAGAGTAGCACGAACACGTTACCAGCAGACGGTGCGTTTGCCCTACATTTCCGAAGCTCCACATATGCGGAGTTTCGGTTTTGTGCAGAAGAAAACTACAGAGAATGTATATAAAGTCGGCCACTCCCTTGCAAAATAGTAAACATTTTCTCTATTTTTTTTTGGCACAAAACCGAAACTCCACGCATGAGGAGCTCCGGAAATGTAGGGCAAATGCACCGTCTGCTGGTATCGTGTTCGTGCTACTCTCCCTAGCAGGGACGCATATTTTGCGGAGGAGTGGCCAACATGCATCACATCATCGGAAAATGAGAAGAAGCTCCAGGAAAAAAACAAGCAGGAAGATTATAGAGTATGGAAGGAAGCGGTAAGAAGCCCAGATTCTACGGTGCAAAAGGAACTGACCCAACTGGCAGCTGCAGCATCACTTAAATTTAAGTGTTAGTGAAGTAGTAAATAAACCCCTTACTACTCTCCCGGAGGCCTGTGTGCCGTGCCGGAGAGAGTAGGTAGGGGGGCCGGTTGAAACAATAAAGTTGTTCTGAATCTGAATCTGAATGTTTACTACGTTCGAGTCAGAGCGAAAGCACGGATTTGTGCTATGTAGAAGACGACGATGAGCGAGCAGTGCCGCGGGAAGGAGCACTCGTGCTAAGCTGCAGCTGCGAACAGACAAGAGTGGGTGAGCAAACGTTTATTGAAGAGGATGGTGGCTGAGCGCGCGTGGGCGGGCTGTCAGTCCAGGGCACCGGAGGCTTCTGCCGACCTACTGGCGATGATAAGGAGCGCTGCCTGGTCGTCGATGCGTACCCTGGTCAGCTTTACCGCCCACAGCTCCATGACTTCATTACGCGGCTTTAGATGGTGGGGTTTTTGGGGATATGTCCATGTGATGACCAAATGTTTTTAAGGGAAACCCCCAAGGTGGAGTAGATTTGTAATGAGGGAGTAGTTACTCATTTATTTATTTATTTATTTATTTATTTATTTATTTATTTATTTATTTATTTATTTATTTATTTATTTATTTATTTCAGTACCCTCAGGGCCCGAGGGCATTACAGAGGGGAGTGGGGTACAATAGACAAAATGACAAAAGAACAGCAGTTACAAGTAACACAAAATGAAAAATATGGCTCGCGCAAATCAGTGGGTTACAGCAAATACAATCAAACAAATTAACAGTCATTTAACACGAAATTATGAGCAAAGGATAAAAGTAAGCATACCACGCAAACAAAAAAAACACTAGGAAGTTGTTGAAAATGGCAGGAAATCACTGGTGCACACATTCTGTCATGCCCTTAAACAGCAGAAATTGTGAAGGGAAAAAAAAAACAAAAAAAAACACCAGGTCTGTTTGAACTACAACATATGCTGGAAAGAATAAATGGCAGGGCGCAAGAATTACATGTACTATGTTACCATCAAGTTAGTTAAAGCCGATTTAAACACTGAATGGTCACTTATTTCGACGACTGATCGGGGAAGGTGATTCCATTGTGCCGATGTGCTAGGGATGAATGAGTTGTAAAAGTGGCTTGTTTGGCATGAAAGAATACCAACTTTATGACGATGATCGATCCGAGCTGAAACGTAGCAAGGTGGCGTTATAAATTTTCTCTTAAGGAGTGGGTTATCATAGTAAATCTTATGGAATAGACAAAGGCGGGATATATTTCTACGTTGCGTCAGTAATGGGAGTGATAAGCTTGATTTCATGGCACTGACGCTAGAGTTACGGTGATAATTCGAGAGAATGAAACGGGCCGCACGGTTCTGTATAGATTCGAGTTGGTATATTAGTGTCTCTTGATAGGGGTCCCAGATAGATGCAGCATATTCTAGTTTACTACGAACCAACGACTTGTAGAGAAGCAGTTTTACGGAGCTAGAAGAAAGATTAAAGTTACGGCGTATGTAGCCCAGCATGCGGTTAGCGTTATTGCTTACATGGTCTATGTGTACTTTCCAAGAAAGATTATGGGAAATGAAGACACCTAAATATTTATAAAAGGGCACAGACTCAAGGCTGCAATTATTAAGACGATATGAAGGCAATGTGGTGTTACGACGGGAAACCCGCATGTACTTGCACTTTTTTATGTTTAGTTCCATGTTCCATTTGTTAGTCCATTCAAGAGCATGATCAATATCCGATTGAAGAAGAGCTATATCAGAGTCACTTAATTTCGCGGTATATGACGCAGTCATCAGCAAAAAGATTTATTGTCGAACATAGATTGTCAGGTAAGTCATTGATATATATAAGAAAAAGCAGAGGCCCTAGAACAGAGCCTTGTGGCACTCCAGATTCAACTGGAGAAGTGAAGGAAGAAGCATTATTAACGGTGACAAATTGAGAACGATTAGTGAGAAACGAATGCAGCCACCTAAGAACGTTAGGGTCGAGGTTAAGTTTACTAAGTTTTAAAAAAAGCAGTTGATGAGAGACCTTGTCAAACGCCTTTGAGAAATCTAGGAATATGCAGTCGACAACGGAACTCCTGTCGAGGAATGAGTTTAGATCATGCGTGAAGGTTAAAAGCTGTGTTTCGCAAGAAAACCACTTCCGAAATCCATGTTGACTGTCAGTAACAAAGGCATTAGAATCAAGGAACGATGCAAGGTGAGAGTAAATAACATGCTCCATAATTTAACACGGAATGCTGGTAAGTGAGATGGGTCGATAATTATGCGGGGAATGTTGATCACCAGATTTATGCAAGGGAATCACCTTCCCGACCTTCCAGTCATCAGGTATGCATGCTGTTTCAAGAGATTGCTGAAATAGGTTAGAGAGTATTATTGCGCTGTACACTTTGGTTTTAATCAAGAACTTAGAACTAATTCAACAGGAAAATGGCGCAAAAGACGTGGACAAAAGAGACAAACACGACAGGACCAGCGCCAACCAAGTACAACAAGGAGTCGAAGCCAGTCTTGATACGTTCGGACTTGCCGCCAATACTCAGACTTGAGTATTCTGCAAACACGCCTGACGTGGCCCCAGGATGGCTCCAAAACACCAAAGAGAGAGTGGACTTCCAAGGGAACCAGTTTCCTTTTCAAGCAGTAGGAAACGACTCGGGCCTGGCATGTAGACACGGCGATGAGGTTGACACATACAATGGCTGGTTCGGTGCGAGAGCTTCGAGACAGTAAAGGGCCCAGTGTAGAAGAAATATGCTCAAGAAGAACTCTAGTTTGGGCTAATTGGTTCATGATTCAACAGGAAAATGGCGCAAAAGACGTGGACAAAAGAGACAAACACGACAGGACCAGCGCCAACCAAGTACAACAAGGAGTCGAAGCCAGTCTTGATACCGGGAAATTATCGAGGCTTCGAATATCAAGAAGTATGGTGATACATGTGTAAGTGCTGCATCAGTGTCTTTATCACAAAAAGAACTTCGCTTCCTGAATCGCACTTCTTAGTTTGTGTTTGCTTGCAGGGATCCTGGTGCATGAATGAGCTCTATGCGTTTTTTATTTTGGTGGCTGAATGTATTTATACGTGCCAAATAAATGTCAGTTGCTAGTTCAGCGCTGTGTTGTCCTTTTCCTCCTTTCCTCTGCTCTCTTTTTTTGGCCTTCGGCCTTGCGCTGTTTCAATCAATCATATCATGTACAACCAACTCGCCCATCAGCTCGTGCTTTCAGTCTTGATACGTTCGGACTTACCGCCAATACTCAGACTTGAGTATTCTGCAAACACGCCTGACGTGGCCCCAGGATGGCTCCAAAACACCAAAGAGAGAGTGGACCTCCAAGGGAACCAGTTTCCTTTTCAAGCAGTAGGAAACCACTCTCTCTTTGGTGTTTTGGAGCCATCCTGGGGCCACGTCAGGCGTGTTTGCAGAATACTCAAGTCTGAGTATTGGCGGCAAGTCCGAACGTATCAAGACTGGCTTCGACTCCTTGTTGTACTTGGTTGGCGCTGGTCCTGTCGTGTTTGTCTCTTTTGTCCACGTCTTTTGCGCCATTTTCCTGTTGAATCATGAACCAACTAGCCCAAACTAGAGTTCTTCTTGAGCATATTTCTTCTACACTGGGCCCTTTACTGTCTCGAAGCTCTCGCACCGAACCAGCCATTGTGTGTGTCAACCTCATCGCCGTGTCTACATGCCAGGCCCGAGTCGTTTCCTACTGCTTGAAAAGGAAACTGGTTCCCTTGGAAGTCCACTCTCTCTTTGGTGTTTTGGAGCCATCCTGGGGCCACGTCAGGCGTGTTTGCAGAATATCAAGTCTGAGTATTGGCGGCAAGTCCGAACGTATCAAGACTGGCTTCGACTCCTTGTTGTACTTGGTTGGCGCTGGTCCTGTCGTGTTTGTCTCTTTTGTCCACGTCTTTTGCGCCATTTCCTGTTGAATCATGAACCAACTAGCCCAAACTAGAGTTCTTTTTTAGAACTAATGTTATCAACACCACATGATAAAGAAACCTTTTGTTTTTCGATTATTTTTTCCACTCCAGCAGGATCAAAGATAATAGAATCCATCGGTAAAAAGTCAGCACTGTTATATGCAGGGGTTACCGAACACTGATTTTTGGAAAAAGCTGAAACGAATACACTGTTTAGAACATTTGCACATTCATTAGGATGAATTTGTTAGTCACTGGAGTCTTTAAGGCTGATGGATGAATTGTCTTTTTTGTTAACTACGCTCCAAAATTGCCTAGGGTTATTTATCAAAAGGGAAGGTAATGTGTCATTGAAAAAATTACCGACGAATACGTTACTTCCTAATGCGAAATTTGAGCGCAGCAAATAAGCTGTTTCACCTTTTCGATAGATTGAGGCAAAGAAATCGAGCAACACATGTATGCGCTATCACATAATTTTTTTTCATTTTTCACACGTATTCGCAATTTCGGCTCGGGCGGTGCACATATACAGATCCGCCGCCACCGATCTGGCTCTCTGATTGCCACCGCACAGGGGTTGCATTGGAGGAGGAGCGAATAAAGGAATTAAGTTCGAGCCGGCGCTTTGACAACCGGAGACTCGCAGGAAGAGGGGGGAGGGGGGCGGCGTGTACACCCAGCGGCAAACGATGGGGGCAGAAGCGCGCGCAGCAAGCGGACAACACGATAAAGGGAGGAGGGAAGAGATAGCAGCGACTGACTGATGCCGCTGACGCCGATAGCGCTCGGGGGATGAAAGGGGGCCGGAGCTGGTTACGAGGCCGACGACAACGCCGACGCCGACGACGACGCGAAACCCAGGAACGGACGCCAAAGAGCTGCGCTCTAAAACAAATCTTTGGCATCCTTCAGTGCACTTTTATATTCAAGGGCCGCGGCCTGATAAGCAGTCCAACGTTCTTGGGAACCTTAGTTTTGCAGAGCGGAACATGGGTTTTTTCTTATTACAGAGCCGTTTTAACGATTTAGTGAACCATGGTGATTGACGGTTAGAGGTGATGACTAAGCGTGGAACATATTTTTCAGTGAGCGCAGCAACTTTTTCTTTAAACAGGCTCCAGTTAGCATTCACGCTGCGATCATGAAAGCTTAGCAAGTAATGGTCTAGAAAAACAGACAGTTCATGGTTAATAGCATCAAAATCAGCATTTTTGTAATCATGGATATATTTACTGTGGTTGCGTTGATGGGGAACTGCGCAGGTCAAAGCAAAATGAAGGAGTAGGTGATCACTTAACCCTGGCAAGTATGATATGGGCTGGAAAAAATCAGGCGATGTGGTGAGTACCAGATCGAGGATATTAGACGCAGTAGGTGAAATTCGAGTTGCCTGCGTTACAAGCTGGGATAAGTTAAAATCACTGCACAAATTCAAGAACATGTCGCATTCACTTGAAAAAGGTTCGCAATAAGAACTCACATTAGACCACACTATGTTGGGGAAATTAAAATCGCCCAGTAAAATAAAGGGACTGCTCGGATAACGGACTGTAATCATATGAATGACATCATGAAGATCGTTTACAAAGGTGGGGGAGGTAGACGGCGGACGATAGCAAACGCCCACTATCAGTTTCCTAGAGCATGTGCGAATTTCAACCAGTACAAGTTCCAACGCGCTTACAAAATGGATTGGAAAAGACATAACAGTATCAGCAACAGCTACAAGCACGCCTCCGCCACATCTAGAACCCCTGTCGCACCGATAAATGTTATATCTCTTTTTACAGGTAAGAAGTAAACAGCTATCTATCTTCGCCGATAGCCAGGTTTCAGTGAGACATACAATGTCAGCATCGCAAGCATCAATTACAGAACAAAGATCATCGCGTTTAGGTATTATGCTACGAATATTTGTGAACAAAAAAGAAAGTGGGGTAATGGCCGGGGATTTAGTTCCACTGCCCCTCGCGCAGTGCTAATCGGTAGCAGGTTCGGTCGGTGGCGCGGAGGCGCTGTGGGTATTATTCGTAGGGTCCTCAGAACGGTCGGTTGGCAACGGGAAGGCGCTTGGGATTTCATGAACGGAGTCATCGGAGTGATTGTAGGAGTGGCATTTATTTTTTATGTAAAGCTTATTGAAGCGAAGCTTGAAAGTGAGTGGCTGGGACTTGCCAAATTCGATCAGTTTTTTTCTAGCGTGACGGGTGGCGAAAGAATAATCCTCGCTAAGCGTAATTTTTTCATCCTTGAGCTTAGAACAGTTAAGCAGTATTCTCTGCTTTACCTTGAAAGATGAAAATTTGGCAATAATTGGTCGACATTTTTCCGATGCGAACCCACCGAGCCTGTGCGCTCTATCGATCAAAATTTCAGAGGACGGAATTTCCAAGCAGGATGAAAGAACCTTGACTAGCTTTTCTTCTGACTGAGCCCAGGACTCTGATTGCGTGTCAGGTATGCCATAGAACAGAAGGTTATCGCGTCGCTGCCTGTCTTCAAGTTCAGACAGGCGCGCGCGCAGCTGAGAGTTTTCACTAGAAAGTTGGGCAACTAACTGCTGAAAAGGATGTACTTCCTTCTCGATTTCGTCAATGGTAACAGTTTTGCGCTCAACGTCAGTGAATCTTTTGTTCATTTCGCTCAAAGTTTCTTCTAACTTCAGCTGGGACTTCTTAAGATCATCAATAGACTTTATGAAAGCCTTTTGGTCCAGTTGCATTTTCGCAGTTCGCGTGTTCAAAGTCTCTAGTATTGCAAACATATCTTCTAACTGCTTAGACTGGACGTCAGGAAGAGAGTCCTGTACCTGATGCCTCGTGTTAGGCCCAGGGTTGAGCTCGACGTCCCCGGACAACGCTAGCAGTTGGTTTACAATATCAAAGCATTCACTGAACACACAAAGCAAAACTCCCGGGCGTGGGAACAGCAACAGGCACACATCATTTGATTTCTTAGCGTACAGGGAAGTAACAGAACTAACCTGGACGAAGAAGCAGAGCGGATTAGGTGGCCGCATCCTGGTGCTGTTCTCACGCCCACTAAGGGCACGGGGGCCCGCCAGCTGTTCATATAGGCAGCAAATGATATCGCTGTTGATCTGGATCTTTCATGCGATGGAGGGACGGCGATGAAAATGTGCCGGTCTTGCGGGCATGCGGCATCACACGTGTCGTTGAAGTGGCAGGGCAGCTTGCTGATCTCATGGGTAGATGACGATAGCGAGGCATTGCTGAACAGAGCCCATGCTGTAACCTGGACGAAGAAGCAGAGCGGATTAGGTGGCCGCATCCTGGTGCTGTTCTCACGCCCACTCCTGGCGATGGTCCCGGGTTCGAACCCCGGACCAGCACGAATTTTTCTTTAACTACGAAGTTTCTGATAAAGCGGTCTAGCTTTCCTTTGTAACCGTATGGCTGCGCTCGGGTGGACGTCAATGAGTAGTTACTCCCTTATTATGTCCATGTGATATGTGTTGGGGTTGGGGTGCCGCAGCACCATGGACTTTTGCCTTCGCAAAGTGCTGGGTGTACGAGATGTAAGTAGTGTAGGTTGGGATAGAGGCTTGGTTGAAGACGCCGTAGGAGGCAGGAGTCTTCAGGGGAGAGGAAGAGGGTGGAGGCGCCTATTAACGTGCTGCGTTTCGAGCCGGGTGGAAAATTGAGAGGATAGGAGGTATATAGCAGGAGGGGATGGCCTCGCTCATTGAGTGTTTTTTGAACTAAGGAGTTCGTCCTGAAGTTGCCATCAAGGCCCTCGTGGCGGGGTCCTATGATGAGGACGTGGTCTGGAGGGAGAGGCTCGGAGGGCTCGGGTAAAGGTGGGTGCGGATGATGGGAAGTTGTATTACTCTGAGGGCGAGTGTTTGGGTTGCTTGGGGATCCCCGATGTGTTGGAGGGTGACCCGTCCCGCTGAGGTAGTGAGTAAGCGTGTGTGTTGGCAGGGGAGGACCGCATCTCGGATTTCATCGAAGGTATTGTGGTTTCCCAGAATCACCAGTCGTGATGACGTGCTCATGGGGAGTCCGAGAGCGCTTTTAAAAAGTGTGCAGATTAAGACCTGAGCCTTGCATTGGTTGGTCTATGTAAGGTGGAAGGGGGGGGGGAGGCGGCTGATAGGCCGCTGAATGCAGCTGATAGGAAGGACCTTGACGAGTAAGAGAGTGTCCTCTTTGCGCATGCCTTTTCTGTGCTCCGATATATGCGGCGGATCATGCGGGTGATGTGATAAACGAGGGGCGGATTGTCTGGAGGGTGCGGGAGGGTTTGCCGTCGTGTTGAGCCCAGAAGCCAAGGACTCGGATTAGCAGGCGTTCCCCAATGGGACGATCATGTATTCGGATGCACATAGGGCCAGGTGACCTGCAGCCAGTCAAATAAGGGCGTGGCGGAATCAAGGTACAGAAGTGTCTGATGTGAAAATACTGGAAGGTATCTATAACGAGTGCGCAGCTGCCATATAGTGCTTCAAAAAGTCAGGAAAAAAATTCTAATAAGGCAGGGAGACACGATATCACCAATGCTATTCACCACCTTTTTACACGAGGTGTTTTGAGGCCTGGATTAAGAACAGTTGGGAATAAGAGTTAATGGAGAATACTTCATTAATTTTCTATTCGCTGATGACATTGCCTTGCTGAGTCGCTGAGGAGATGAGCTGCTAAGCATCATCAATGAGTTAGGCAGGCAGAACAAAATGGTAGGTCTCGAAATTAACATTCAGAAAACCGAAGTAATGTTCAGCAGTCTCACAAGGGAGCAGCAGTTGACAATTGGTAGGGAGGTGCTGGACTGGAAGTGGTAAGGCACTACGTCTAGTTAGTGGAGGTAGTGGCTGCTGATCCGGGTCATGAGAGGGAAATAACTAGGAGAATAAGAACGGGTGGGGCGCATATTTGAGGTTTCTTTAGATCATGAATGACAGTTTACCAATATGCCTCAGGAGAAAAGTATACAACAGTCGTATCTTTGGAGAGTTCGGGGATGCTATCTGCATCTTTCCCTGCACGTTCTTAACCTTGGTTCGTTTTTCCTAACTCCTTTCCCTTTTTAGTTTTTGTGTCCCTCTTCCCTACATCTTGATACGGAATGAAACGGATGTGTTGCCAGCCTTCCATCCCACCCTCTGCTTTCAGTCTCCCTGTGCGCAGGAGTGCGTGCAGAAGGTATGTTGAATAAGGTCACCAAGAAGACGCCGGGCACACTAGGCTAAGCGAAAAAAAATAGATAGTTTTATGGCAACATTGGCACAATTTTAACTACTTAACGTTAACGTGCAAAAATAAATGTGCAGAAAGCACTGCTTCTAAAATATACATGCTAGTGTGATGTGACGTGGCACGATATCATGTGGTGAATTATCCGACTAGTCTTTTGTTACTGGAGCTAGTAACTATATTTGTTTCAGAATGCGTACAGTGTGGACAAAACATAATGAAGACTGGGTGACAGTGAAGGCGTATGCTCTGCTGTTTCGCCTTCCTTTGGACGGAAGAGCCGCATCTGCGGATTCTTTACCGCATACACCTAAATACACTGCTTACTCCTGCCCGTTCTTTTCTGTACCGTATCCAACACTCTTCCGTATGCCCCGAACGCTATCAACTCTGCGCTAATTGAGAACATTCCCATTCTCCTGCCCCATTGCCGTTCAGTCCTGTCATTTCCCATACCCTTCTCTCTCAAAGTGGCGGGTGTGGCTAGGCTCGGATCAGCTGATGAACCGGTTTGTTTTGGTCACCAAGTCCCAAGACCTCCTCGACGTTTAAAATTGTTCTAAAATAATGTTTTTTCTTTCTAATATGCTAATGATGAAAAATTGCAGTCATGTTGGTTCGCTTTGACTTGCAGGCGTTGCTGGTTTTTGCAGCAGTAAAGCCGTTGTTTTTAGGCTTTTGAGGTGCAAGGTTAACAGAGTGTATCTTGTTCTGTTGCAGTTGCCGCCAATGCTTTATTATTCGCTTCCAGGCTCTTCTCTCCATTTGCTGAGGTCGATATCCGGCAGGTCGTTGCATTTCACTCCATCCGCCCTGTAATGAATCGCACAAGGTATGCATGATTGATTTTCGAGTCTAGAGCGCATGTAACAAGTGATAATTGTGATCTGTTCGGTTATGACCAGAATCGAAATTCTTTTATTTACAGCAGTGCGCTCTACAAAATGTCGTACCACGTAGTAATGCAAAGTTGCGCAACTTGAAGAGCTGAAAACGTAGTAAGAAAGCTGAAAAGCTGAGAGCGCTATGCGCATTGATAAAAATTGTTGCCGAGTATATAGTAAAGGACATTTGCAGATAAATGTCACGAGCGATCAAAGCCAGCGTTACGAATTATGATGCTCGCACAGCATCGAAGTGGACAGTCAGAGGATGCGCTGGCGCCATACAATCAATGGCTAAGATCACTTCAGCATGGCATGTACTATCGGGGACAAAAGTGGTACACTCCACGCGGCATGAGCCGGAGCAACGGACGGACGGACGGACGGACGGACGGACGGACGGACGGATGGATGGATGGATGGATGGATAGGAGCGCCCCCTTTGAAACAGGGTGGTGGCAATTGCCACCATCCTCAGCTTTTTCTTTATTTTTGTTCAACTGAGTTGTTAATTCAATTCTCATTATGATTCGCCATCTTCTTTCTCTACTGTTTCCTACACTTCTAACCTTATGTCACATCTCTGCTTTTCAGCCACCAGTCCTCCAATCGCTTTTTGCTAACTTCCACTGCAGATTTATTTACATGACCATTGTTATTCCTCGACACATTCATACCCCCCTCGTTGTGAAACCCCTTCCCCGGAACGTTCATCCCCAGTACCACATCCCTCGCCGCATGGCTCGCGCTAAGGCCCTACACAAGTATTATGGACAAGCCCAGGACGCCATTTGGGTAGACGCCGCGTGTACAACTCATGAAGCTGTAGCTGTTGGTTACAATCCAGCCCTAGCACAGCCCCTCACACCCCGCCTTCCCTCGGGCTGTACGCCTGAGGAGGCAGAGGAAACCGCCATCGCCCTAGCCCTTGTACATTCCAATGCAAACTACATCTTTAGCGATTCCAAAACGGCTCTGTTCAACTTCGCGAGAGGCAGGATTCACGCCCCTGCTTGGGAGTTGTTGAACACCCCCACCAAAAACTTACCACGCAGGGTAGAGCTCCAGTGGGTGCCGGCTCACTCTGGGAATCCAGGAAACGAGGCTGCCGATAAATTGGCCCGAGGTTTGATTTGCCGGGCTCAGGACGGCCTCGATCCAGGTTTCTCGAGAGAACGGGCGCACACCTTTGCAGAGCTCACGCAAATGCCCCGCTTGGACCGTCGGACTTACCCTCCTCCACACCCCTCCCTTACCCATTCCCAACAGATCCTCTGGAGACGCCTCCAGACCCGCTCTCTCTCATCCCCTCAGCTGCTATCCCACTACTTTGGCACCTCCCCTGCATGCACCCTGTGCGGCGACCCTCACGCCACACTCTCCCACATCCTTTTCGGCTGCCCTGCTGATCCTCCCCCGCAGGGACAGCCCGCGTTATCAAGTTGGGAGGACTGGGAGGTCGTGCTCTCGTCTCCGGACCCGCCATCGCAGCTTGCTGCGGTACTTCGGGGTGCCGACGTCATGGACAAACACCACATGAACGTTCCGACGTAGAGTGGGACCGTGCGGTGGTCCAGGGACCCAAGGGGGTCTAACACACTTGCCATAATAAAGTTTTCTCTCTCTCTCTGACCATTGTTATCTTTAAACCCCAGGGCCTCAGGAAGAGTGACTGTGCCTGCATCGACATCCGGATGGATACCATCACATTTGGGTATGAGGTGCTCAATTTTTTCCACACATCTACCACACAATGCACATGTGTCGTCATCATCGTTGATTTTTTTTTGTAGCTGCGTGTTCTAACACACCCTGACCTAGCTACAAAGAGTAAGGCACTGCCTCTTTAGTTACCACAGCAAATTATTTTCCTGATCGGACACACACACACACACACACACACACACACACGCACACGCACACGCACACACGCGCACACACACACACGCGCACACACGCGCGCAGACGCGCACACGCGCACACGCGCGCGCAGACGCGCACACGCGCACACGCGCACACACGCACACACACACGCGCACACGCACGCGCACGCACACACACGCACACACACACACACACACACACGCACGCACGCACGCGCACACGCACGCACGCGCACACGCACACACGCACACACACGCGCACACGCGCACACGCGCGCACACGCACACACGCACACACGCACACACACGCACACGCACGCGCACGCACGCGCACGCACGCGCACGCACGCACGCAAGCACGCACGCACGCAAGCACGCACGCACGCACGCGCACACACGCACGCACACGCACGCACACACGCACGCACGCACACGCACGCACGCACACGCACGCACGCACGCACACGCACGCACGCACACACACACACACGCACGCACGCACGCACACGCACGCACACACACACACACACGCACACACACGCACACACACACGCACACACACGCACAAGCACACACACACACGCACACACACGCATACGCATACACACGCACACACACGCACACGCATACACACGCATACACACGCACACACACGCACACGCATACACACGCACACACACACATACAGACGCACGCACACACACACACACACGCACATACACACACACACACACGCATACACACGCATACACACACGCATACACACGCATACACACACACACACGCATACACACGCATACACACACACACACACACACACACACACACACACACACACACACACACACACACACACACACAGGACACCCGCTAGACGTAGACAGAAACTTCGTTAAAACATTAAGTTGGGTCAGTTGGTAACGGCTTGAAGGAATCATATTCTTAGCGGTAAGAAGCAGACGCAACACCAAGACACACACACACAGGGCACCCGCTAGACCTAGACAGAAACTTCCTTAAAACATTAAGTTTGTCTAGGTCTACCGGATGTCCTGTGTGTGTGTGTCTTGGTGTAGCGTCTGTTTCTTACCGCTAAGAATATGATTCCTTCATTACTGGTTAGTTTCCTAGTGCTTTTCACCTACTGGGAGTCAACGCTCTTTATGTGTAAGTAGTTAAATACCTTAGCTGCGCACCTGTTATCGTCCAATTTTCTCAGGCGTTCTTCATATAGTATTTTACTCTTAGCTTCCCGCGCTTCGAACGATGCCCAGCCCATATCCCCTTGTACTGCCTCGTTTGTGGTTTTGCCGTGGGCACCTGGTGCTAATCTTACAACAACTCTCTGATTTACGTCTAATCTCGACTGAACTTCTGCCGTTAAGCACAGAACCGCATTCCAGAAAGTAAGCTTCGGCACCATTATTCCTTTCCAAATACCTCTCAGTACTTCATATTTGTTGTACACCCCTAATGCCATATGTTTCATTACCCTGGCGTCTGTTCGTCCTTTTGCCGTAAGAGACTCTTCGTTTAGCCATATCCCGAGGTATTTGTATTGCGCCACTTTGGGTATTTCGTGACAAAATACCGAGTTTTCGTGACGGAAAATTGCGTTGCAACGCCATCTACAGGCGGCGTCAGGGATCGAGACAGCCAATGCGGGTTCTTTATTATGCGGTGGGATGTCGCTTGGGTCGTTTCAATGTTTCGGGCTATAGCTCGTCAAAATGGCGCAGTTTTCCATTGCTCCGGCTCCAGCTGCCTGAAGTATACCACTTTTTTCCCCGATAGTACATAAAAAAGGAGGAGAAGAAGCCATTTGAGACGGTTTTGACGAGCCCTCGGGCTCGTAGGGTGACAGAATAAAGCCGGGAGATGTACCCCTCACATTTACGAATATCATTAAGCAAACTAGTTAGGATCGTGAGGAAGAATGATACAAAAAGCCAGAGTCGATGATGCAGAGAATAAAAAGAAGAATCACTGAAGTACGCTAGCAAGATGGTATAATGATCGGCACGGTTATGCTACGCAGTTGCTGCCTTGAGACTTTCGTTCATTTCTCGCCATTATCACACAGCAGATAGCACAAGCAGCGAAACAGGCCGCGGTAGACTTAACGTAAAGAATTGTAGCATCAAGATATGGCTCGCGCAGTGTGCCGTGCTGTTGATGACCGACTCTCGACAAGCAGTGACTTTACCGGTGACAAGATGCTTAACCATCTTGAAGACGCAGAAAAACATTACGATTCAGGGTGGTGCTGTCCAGTCCACGGACGTTCTCGCACATAAGTTTGGCCATTGTTGTTTTCCTAATGGTGTCCAATTGTTCTGAAAGAGTAGCCAGAAATGTTTTGCGTTCTGCACGATGTGCACCTTACATTATCACCGAATGAGCATTGCGGTCATCACTCCTTTATCACTTTTTTCATAAAAAATGCCATCAATACTAATCTTCAAGAAAAAAAAACGAAAACACGAGAGTATGTACTTGCAAACGCTCCAGGAAATAGTGCTTTCATATCGCAATAATGATTTTTCTTTGCTTTCTGTATCTTTAGAGATTTCCTGCATATTTAACACATCTTATCGCTTTGTATAGGTTGCTCGGAGCCCAAGGCGTTCTTATGTTGAACATAAGTTCGCAACATTTCATACCAACCGCAGCGGCCTCATTTCGGTGGAGACGAAACGCAAAAACGTCCGTATGAAGCGCGGTACCATTTGTACTTTAAAAACTAAAAAACGAAAAAACGTATGCTATATGCTGAGTTATTCTATATCTCAGCTATAGCTGTTACGTTTTGCTACGTAACGCCCTCTTGCTCTTTACACACTGCGCCGGCATTGCAGCGCCCTCTTTTAGAGGGTTCACAAATGTCTCCTTATCTTCTAAAAGAAAGCTTTTCTGGCTTCGACTGTTCACAATAAATGGCGCCACTCACTGATAGGGCGAGTGTCCTGATGAAAATTAGCTGAGATTGGTATTCCTGCAATTAGCAAAAGGCTAAACAGTTGTCTCACTTAGTAGAAGAACATTTTTACTAGAATACAGCTGCTATAGATGCTTTGTAGAAAATAGAAAACTGCTGATATAGATGCTTTGTAGACCGAGAAACGAACCATTACGCAACTCTGCTTCCGTTAGGAGCTTCACAGTAATTCTATGGAACGCGCTGGGTTGTAGCTAATAGTTATAGGTGCGTTGTAGCGCCACACCGCGGCTGCCAAATTCCTCGCACTGCCCGCAACGTCTTCTCAGTGCCGTGCCGCCCCATCAGTCTTGCCGCCCTAAGCAGTGCCGCTCCAGCCTTGCTTTGTGGCACCTGCTATTAAAGCGAAAGGTCTATTACTACATGCTTCCCAACTATGGTTGCCAGTCATCCCGGATTTTGCTGGACTGACTTTCATCTTCATGTGAAGTCCCGAGGATTGACTGGCCCTTGTCGGGACAGCGATATGTCCCGGATTGAAGTCTGAGCAGTTCCGTAGCTCAGAATGTGAAGCGACGAAAGTGACTCGCGCTTTCGGCCCGATTACAGCACTAGCAGGAAACGCGCTAGCGTCGCTGAGCGCGCTGCAGAAGAATTGGGCAGGCCGCGGTGCGGTGCAGGTACCATATGCTGACGTGGGATGGTGCGCCATCCCATGAACTCATCATCATCATCATCATCACCATCACTGCAGCGGCGTTACGGCGATATTACTATAGCGCTGTGGCAGGCAGTGCCTGATAGCATTTCTCTATGTTTAATTTGCACGGTGACAACTGTAGTGACTGAGGTGACGGCTCCATTGCTTCACACGTACGGCGGCTTTGTCGTGGGAGAAGAAATGTGCTACTGTTCGTTCTGAATTTTGTGAAAAACACGAAACGGAAATATTTAGTCAGCGAAGTGAATTGAAACGAGCTTTGGCAACGGTGATGGTGTGGAAGCTGACAACAAACTTAGAAGCTGCTTAAGAAGGACAACAAAAAAGCTAAACGAGTTTGCACGTTCAACAACGAGCGGTTCGCAGACGCGGCGTTCAAGCTGTGGTCATTCCGAGGCGAAAACGCTGAATGACAAGATGCAATGTGCGCCCGTCAGAATTCTCGGTGAAAACTGCAGGCATTGGGGCCATCAAGTGGCACATGCAGTCAAGCAAGCACAAGAGATCTGTTTACGCCAGAGACCAGACTCAAAGTATCGGGTACTTTCTTGTCCCTAGACATTCCATTGAAGAGAAGTTGACTGCAGTTACTGAGGTCAATTTTGTCTATCATGGAGTTGTTCACCACCAAAGCTACGTCACGGGCTGAACACTATCCAGCGGACTGAAGTCCGTGCGGGTCAAGAACTTTCTGGGCACCGAGGACGTTTCTGCATATTGTGCTGGCAATGCGCCAGCTAATTACGGAAAACACCAATCGGTGTTTGAGAATCTGAATGTGTCTAAGCCTCGTCTGATTCACGCTAACTGCAGCTTGCACAACATGACAAAGTTCTCGCGCAGGCTTCTAGAATACGATGTAGAAGGCCTTGTCATTAAAATCTACAATGAGTTTTCCTCATCAGCAAAGAAGGTGGAAGAACTCGAAAGTTGCTCTGAATTGATAGACGAGGATGAGTACAGCAATCTTCTGAGGCATCTTCCAATTCCTTGGTTGTCGCTATTTCCTGCCCTTGATTAGTTAATTAAAAACTGGAAGGCTGTCCGTTTTTGCTTTCTATCACATGAAGAGCGGGAGACGAATATCATAATTTGGAAGTTGATCTCCAACCACGAGAATGAGCTCTGTGGAGAGGATGATATCTCCCTTCCAGAGTGCTACATGCACTTTTTTGCACCATTTCATGCACTGGTCCTGACGAACATTAAGAACAGGTCCACTTATTCCACTGATGTGTATCGCATTATGAATTTTATGAGGACAAGCGTGAGGACTCGAGCAAGCGACAAGTTGTAGGGCTTCAAAGTACACGAGACTTTAAAGAAACTGACAGCATATGAGCAATGCGTATTCACAACAGACGAACAGGCGCAGCAAGAGTGTACGAGTGAAGTCTTCAGTATCTCGAAGAATGGTTCCCATTTGAGAAGTCACCACTGATGGCCCTTTCAGTGCTGAGGCTAAAACGAGTTTTTTTTCGACGACCCCATATGTGCGGTAAAGGCCGTAGGCTTGAACGTCGACTGTTAAGAACCCCACAACAAGTGCGACATTCTTTGTGCTACGATAGCAAAGTCTGCAAGCCAGCAGTACCTTCCGATTTGAAGTGGGTGGAGTTACTCAAGTGTTCCCGAAGCAGCCCAAACCTCTCGAATCTTATTGAATTTGTTGGCTTCTCCGCATGGCAGCGATATGGCTCGGAATATTAGTACAAGAGACTGAAGGCGTTAGCGCTGCCAGCTGGTATCCAAGGCCGCGCAGCCCAGCCGTGTCCGCGCGCGGATGGTTAAAAAAGCGTCGTTAGGAAGAGCCCCACTTGCAGGGTCGTGGCGCGCAGTTAGATATATTGAACGGACGGCGAAATTGTAGTTCGACAGACAGCCCGACTTTCTACGCAGGAATTTCAAGGGGATAATCTGTGTGTTCGATATATCCAATGATTAGAAATATCCGGGCTTCGCTATATTCATCTCGTGAGTCTAAAGTGTGCCTAGAGAAGCTTCATTTCACTATCATAGTGTATCTCCCGGCTGTTGACAGGAACGGAAAAAACTGGTGCCTTCTTATTCGCATTCCCAAAGAAAATACAATAGCATTTAGTCTAATATTCTCTAAAGTCCAATTAGTGTCTAATGTTCTTCTAGGGATTTTCCTGCCCAAACTGTGGTTCAACCATTTCCATTGTCCTTATAAGGTAAGCATCAGTCATCAGCTTGTAAAATGTTCAAGGTACGCACATTCCATTAGATTATGAACGCCACTAAACCCAACACCACACAACACATTAGATTATGAAGTCGATTTATACTAATCTGACCCACTAATACACCTTGATCCATTTTCTGGAGCGGGCCTACATCCAAAGTTTTGAGGATCCTTGAAAATTTTTGGCGGTGAGTCAAATTTCAAATTTTTGGAGTCTTTATATTTTCTACTTTGGCGGTGCCCTACTATCGGTCGACCGTTGGTCACGTGGTGTTGATGGCGTCACGACGCTCTCAACAGCGTTCATATGTCGCGGGGAGTTTTCGTGCCCTTATTGGCGCAGCGGCGCAGCGGCTAAGCGATGCTCCATTGCCTCGGCAGGTGGCTGCTTAAAACACAGCCACCAGGTAGACTTGTGAGACCCCGGTTGCTCTTCTCTAGGTCCCGTAAAAGCTCATGGGCGGCGCCACTGTGGTCACGTGGAAGCTTTAATAACAAAATTTGGTAACGGTGGACAGTTTTCTCACTGTCCGGTGGGTAGATTGGGATGACGTCACAAGTTCACGTGATCTCTTTCGATCAGTCAGGAAATTTCGTGGGGTATTTCAAATTTCGCGATGCACTCTGGTCTATCGATGTCCCGTGGCCATCGTGACGTCACGAGGAAATTGACCAAACATAGGATATGGCTACACAGAACCAGGAAACTATAACGATAGCCTAAATGAGATCGCAATAATATCTCCATGAGTGCATATACCGCGGCCCTCTGTGCTTTACAACGTCCCGCCCCTTGGTCAAGAAAGTGGTGCCAGAGTTCTGAATCGTTGACTATTTAACTTAGTGTTCACATCCAGTGGAAAGTTGGTCACCTGTTTCATGCAAGAGAGAGAGATAGAGACAAGCCCTTTGGTGAAAAAGCAGAGAATTTAGCCGGCGTCTAAAAATCGCGGGCATGCTACTCTCCGTGGGGAAGGAAGTTTGGGAGATAAAGGCGCAAGTAGAGCGGCGCAGAAAGGGCTAAAAAAGAGGAAAAGATAAAATTTTGGTCAATAAATGTGTACTACGATGCATCGGCTAGTAGTGACGTCACATATGAAATGATGAAGTGCATAGTTCGACATATGAGCTAACAAAGTTCACCGCGTAAAGAATGGTTGAGGCTAACATGAAAGGTGAAATTATAGCTGGTCAATATGTCCAATATCGTTTAAATACGCAAATAAAAAGTTCATTGCACGAACATTGCATGGAAAAGCTCTCCCTAGGGCCTCTTACAACGGACAGTGTTTTAGGTCCCTCAGCCTTCCCTAGGCAGCAGCCTTTCTCAAGCTCAGTCAGGCGCACGCATCAACCAGTGCTAAAGCTTTCCCAACAACAGCAGCAGTGGAATGACCATGAGCATTTCACCTTGCAGTAATGAAAGTTCACGCAAAGGTGAACATTTTCTAATTTTTTCTTTATATACTTGTGAGACTTCCCCATTGCATACAAAGTTCAGCACGTCCATGAAAACTGACTGCCCATTAAAAACATGTTCTCCGCGCTAGATGTTTCATTATGAACCACTTACCATCGCTGAATGATCCCGACTGGTATGCGTGCTCGTAGTAGAACCTGTCGGCGTACTTGAGTATGCGGAACTGTTTCCCCACACCGCAGGCAAAGGTGGCTCCAAGCTGTGCTCCTTCGATTCGCGCCTCGGATATTCCTCCAGAAAAAAGGTCTATGTCTCGGACATCCCTGCAAGAATCATAGGATGAGCTAAACTCACCGACGTGACAGCCGTCGCTAGGTCGATGTGCAGTAGAGCGGCATTTGCTTTAATAAGACAGCTCTCATTTCCAGGCAGTGCACCAAGAGATTATAATCCCACTTAAAGCTTCGGTATAGAGGGATAGGGTAGATGACTCTGCCGTGCAGTGGGTGCAGTAAGGCTGATGATGATGAATATTTAGTGTTATGGTACTTGATGATATACGCTTACTGAAGGCCTTCCTGCACGAAAGTGTTATTTCATTAAGTTGACACTGTATGCTTCCAGCCAGAAAGACCAATGAGAAAAGTCTAGGGACCCTAGGGCATGGTAGTGAGCGCTGTAATTGGGTAGTTACGGCACACCCCTAAATGCCAACCAAATCTCTTGAAGGAGAAGAAGCCTTTTGTTCTCACCTCTCCAGACTTTTCGAACTTCAAGGGTGTTGAAGGTGCCCAGCTACACGGCTCATAAGCAAGTCCTGTCGCCTGAAGAGATTTGACTTAGGATATGTGTCCATGGATATGCGTACATACATAACATGCACGCTCACCTTTACCAGGGGCATGCTTGGAAAGGGAACCAGGATCGATCTCTTTGCGTCTTGTCTTTGCGAGAGGAAGAGAGAGGGAGAGAAGCCCTTTAGTGAAAAAGCTGAGAATTTAACCGGCGTCTAAAAATCACTGGCATGCTACTCTGCGTGGGGAGGGGAATTTGGGAGATAAAGGCGCAAGGAGAGTCGTGCGCAAAAGGTAAAATGAAAAAAAGGGCAAAAGATGAAATGCGGCCATCAAGTGCGTACTACGATGCATCGGCGAGTAGTGAGGTCACATATGAAATGATGAAGTCCATAGTCTGATATATGAGCTAACAAAGTTCAGTGCGTGAAGAATGAGTGAGGCTAACACGCAAGGTGATATTACAGCTTGTCAAGATGTCCAATGTCATTTAGATATGCGAACAAAAAGTTCATTGCAATTCTTTGTTGCCGAAGGCAGAATAAGGGACTTAGAACACTGCCCATTGTCAGAAGCACTGGGAAGAGCTCCTCCGTGCAATGTTGATAGTGCGCTCGCTCGTCGGCATATGCAGGGCAATCAAGCAGAATATGCTCCACAGTTTCGACCGAGCCGCAGTTGTCACAAAGCGGACTGCTTATTTGACCGAAGTGGTATCGTAAGTCGCTTGTAAATGCAGTGTTCAGGCGAAGTCAGTGATAAAGTGTTTCCAGATGGCGAGGAACTTTGAGTGGAAGTCTTGCTCTGAGGTGTGTGGGAACTGCAGGGAGCAGACAAATGGAGAGCAGCTTCCGTGTATCAAGCCACCGCCTGCTCGTCTTGTCTATGCGGCCTCGCCACCAGCTGAACCGCGCATACCACCTCCATCGAGGATCGATTTGGGACGTAGTCTTAGACGACAGACTGCCGCCCAACCCCACTCTTTGTTTGTTTTACTTCATTGTTCAGATTCTATGGCTTCGGACTGGTTGTAGTTATAATCGGCTGAAGTGATCATTTGTTGAAATCTACCGCTGCATATATTAACTGCTTTTTTAAATGATGTTCTTCCGCCTGCTTGTACGATTGCCACTGAATGCGTGCCCTTTATCTTTTAACCCTTTCAGCCCTGAGTTTTCTTGTACTACAACTGAAATTTTGTTGACTTATTTAGCCTCTCTAACAGCCGTGCAACTGAAAAGAATAATACACGGGTGCTGAATAATGGCGCGATGGCCTGATATGAGGGTGGCAGTGCTGAGTGGTTAGAACAGGCTTGAAGTCAGCACACGATATTTTATGCATGCCTATTAAGGGGCTAATATCTTCATGCGACAGAAATTACCTCTTCATTAGCAAGAGCGTAACTGAATTTGAGGGCAAATATTTGCGCACGTGAAAAACCTCGAAGCAATTGTGTTTTCATCTGCTCAAGCACCCATTTTCAAAATCTGTCTTCCAATAGATTCTCAGAGTTTGGAACAAGCTTCTATAGCTTGCACCGCATCCAAAACTTTCCAGAAATAGGGAACGGCCGACTTGGTCATACCAAACATTCTCGACCGTTGAGCACCCAAAAAACCTTTTCCTTTCGCGTTGGTACAGTCGGAAGTACGGTCATCTTCAGCTACTTCCAAGTAAGCGAACACGAGTAACTGTTCCTAATGCGTCCCCTGTATTCCCGTTAAATGTGAACAAGGCGAGTTTTCTACTTCTTCTTTTCTGCTATTTCTTCTAGTCACCCCACCTTCGCTTCCAGCTATCAATAGCAAGCACATATTTAGTCATAGTTAAATGAAGGATCTCCAGGTACACTTCAGACGTACTATTATATATTAGCCGATGTACACAAAATAATGGCTGGAGCCGCCGCGGTGGCTCAGTGGTTGTGACGCTAGGCTGCTGGCCCAAAAGACGCGGGTGCGGTTCCGGCCGCGGCGGTCGGATTTAGATGGAGGCGAAATTCTAGACGGCCGTGTACTGTGCGATGTCAGTACAGGTTAAAGAACCCCAGGTGGTCGAAATTTCCGGAACCCTTCACTATGGCTTCCCTCATAGCCTGAGTCGCTTTGGTAGGTTAAGCTCCCATGAACCCATAAACCCATAAACAAAATGATGGTTGTGTTTGGTTTTATTCCACTTAGGCGACTAAAGCCACCATACGCCAAACGCAAGGGTCTTCACTGAGGGAAGGAAAAGGAAGAATTAGCTGAATCCGTGCTTACCTTAAAAACGAATAAAATAGGAAACCTCACGAAGTGGTTTTTTCTCCCAGGAATAGCCTAGTGTGTAACGGGATCTGTTCATAATAAAATTGTGGGAAATGCTGTTTTTTAGCCTCTCAAGTTTAGGGCACCAGTATAAAAAGAGCTTTGTGGTGACTACATCTAAGCACAGTTCGCATGTTTTCCCGTGCCTTGAAAGGATAAAATTGTGTGGAAGGTAAGTGTGCGCAACACAAAGGCAACATATCACATAAATGAAGCGTCCATGATGTGTAGAGAACTTCGATTCCCCCAAGATGTGTTTTACCAATTGCAGCTCATTATTTACTTCATTACATCAAGTATACTGCCGTTTTTCTCAGTTTACAGTGTAATAACAGCATATAATTTCTATGGGGCATGCTCATTTTTATAATTTTTGTTGTAGCAAGCTTGTGTGGCGCACATGCCCACTCTCTCATTGGCGTTAATCAGACCTCACTCTAGACCAAGAAAAAAATTACGCCATATCGTTATGTTCTGAAGTTTTTATATTGCGTATTACACCTCAAAGTAACGGCAAGACTCCTTTTCTGGAATGTAGTATTGTGAGTGTGTGAAGGGAATCGATGTAGATAAAACTTTCCTCGATGCTGTCATTCATGATTTTTCTACAGCAATAAACATAACATTCAGCAAAGCATAACAAAGCATTGCATTTGGCTGTAATTATTGAACAGCACTGAAGAAGTCCTTTTTTCTCCCTTTCCATATGCTCTACTGGATTCCTAACGTAAACTGCAGTTTTCAAATCATTTGTGAAATCTCAATGTAGCAGTCATATTTTCTTCTAATCTGAGATTTTCTTCTATGATATGTTCTGATGGGGTTTTTCCTTTCGCAACTGTGTAAGAGGGAGATCACAGACTTTTGTAAAACTAGACCATGAAGGTAGTGACTCACTTCTCTGGACAATGCCAGGTAACATGCCCAGTATGCCGACATTCTAGCACATGTGCTAAGATCGCAAGAGCAGTGGCCTGGTAGCTTGAATTTTATTGAATATTGATGTAGACAGATCATTCGTTATAGGTGAACAGGTGATATTTTTCGGTAGAGAGTTCACTTTGGGAAGATGAGCACAAGAGCGGTTTTTATAATTTCTAGTGGGGGTTCATTTGTTTTCACCAGGGCATTTAAACAGGGCGAAAAAGACCTGAGGTGATATTTCACGGCTTTAAACACAAATAAAGCGATTTTATGACGAGCGCTTTCCTAGCTTCACTTCCGATAAACACTATCTCCCATAGCCTGGAAATATTGGCACACTGCATTTATTGTTCTTGCCAGGACTAAAACAGTTTAGTTGTATTGTCATCCTCATTAAATTTGAAAAACACATTAAACTATCAGCCCCGCCAAGTAAGCAGTTAAAGAATCAAAAATCGTAGAAACATGCAAATTCCATGGCGTCCTTAATCCGTGTTGTACGCCATCTTTATCATCATTTATAACTACAGCGGAGAGGAATGAAAGAAGCGGAAAAGTGTGGAAAGTAGACCGCATAGAGCGCATACCAATTTCTTCTCTGTGAAAGCTAGGGTTTGACGGAAACCCGTTTGGTCGGTAAAATTCGTGGCAGAAAATTTTGAGCGAACAATTATTGAAAAACAATGCTTCCGTAGTGGGGTCAAATGGCTTTTGTTTGGGGGATTGGTCAGCGGTGGCTACTTTACAGTGAATTTTGTTTCTTACCTTAACGATTTTTATGAATATAAGACTTAAAAAAATACAGACTGTCAGTCCTCATTACAGGATTCTAGCGCCAAAAGGATAAAAAGTGAGCGCTTAGTTCTTTCCTTTTCAAAATGACTCAGCTTTACTACTAGCTAAGCTAACCGGCTTTGCCGGACATACCAAATGCCGAATTCAGTTGCCCTTTGTCAGCCCCTCCTGGGCAGATATACTGAGGATTTGACGGATTTGCTCTCTAAAACACTTGAAGATTCTCTGTAAGCCTGCTTCCTTCCTAGGTGAACTTTGCATTTCGGCTAGATTTGAATGACTATGCAAAGCTCCACTAAAACTTCATATCTGCTTCCACCAAGGCGAGCAAGAGCTGTCCGTTCGGTGTACAGAGCGTGTGTACAGTCAGGGACAAAATTCCCCGGACCACGTGTTCCTCAAACGAAGCTTATAGCTCTACTATCAGACAGCGGCTGGAGACCGCACTTGTGGTGATGAAAGAACAAAAAATTAACTTTTACCTCCACAAGTGTGATGTCCATCCGCCGACTAATAACAGAGCTATCGGCTTCGTTAGAGGAACATGTGGTCCGGAGACTTTTGTCCCCGACTGTACGGTACAGCACAGAACGGCGCTAGCGAACTGCGGCCGAGGTAACGCGTCCGTGAGGCTCGTATGCCTATATGGCTGCTTCAGGCACGATGATTGTGCCTGAACGCTGATGATTGTGTTATTTACACAGAAGTAAGAAAGGTTTCCGATCAGCTATTACTTAATAGTGCGTTGCAAACAATGTTCGCATGGTGTGAAGCATGGCAAATGTCCATTAATTTTGACAAAACTGTACTAATGAGAATCATCCACAAAAAGAAAGTCTTACCTTTCAGTTATTGCCTTAACGGCATGACAATGACAGAAGTAACCGAATATGAATATCTAGGGCTCTTGGTCATTAACACTCTTAGTTGGAATAAACACATTGACTTCATAACGTGTAACGCTTTTCGTAAACTGTTTTTCTTGGGACAGGTATTGCGATTGTCTACCCCATCTGTACGCCTACTTGCTTACAAATGTATTGTTCTGCCTACCTTAGATTATGCTTCTATCATTTGGGACCCATTCACGCAAATTAACATGTATAATTTAGAGAAGGTTCAAAAGGGGGCGGTACGATACATATAAAACAATTACCGACGTACATCAGTAACACATCTTTTAATCCAAGCTGGCCTTCCGACAATATCGGAGCGAAATCGTTGTGCACGACTTAAATTTATGTACCAGTTAATCAAGCGACACTACAGAACAGAACTCACCAATTTGCTTGTTTTTTCGCCTGGTTATGCGACTCGACAACGACACCAGCTAACTTTAACTCCTTATCGCGTTCGAAATAACTGCTTTACATACTCATTCCTTCCACGAACTATTTCCGATTGGAATAACCTTACTAACACTGAAGTGCTGCAGCCGTCGCTGACGTTGTTCTCGCAACGTATCACCTAGATTTTATATCATTTGCTATTTCACTGTTCTGTTGTATATGTTTAATTGTTGCATTCCCAACGGTGCAGAACAGCTTCAACTTGCACTGTTACTTTTTGTTTACTTTTGCCTGTTTTGTTCAACTGCTTAATTTGTATCCCCACCCTGCTAAAATCCCAACTACGGGATTGCAGTATCAATAAATAAATAAATAAATAAATAAATAAATAAATAAATAAATAAATAAATAAATAAATAAATAAATAAATAAATAAATAAATAAATAAATAAATAAATAAATAAATAAAATAATTGTCTTAGCTTCCGCCTGATGTCTCTCTCTCTTGTTCCGATGATGAAAAGCTGCCGCACTTTAGCTTTAATCGTGGTTACAGAGATACGATCGCGGTTTCGAAGGTACGGGCCAGTTCCTTACTCGTAGACTTTAGCGTAAAGCATAGCCGTCTCCTCAGGCATGACTTTTCTCAGGTCACTGAAGTCGGCAATGGTGATGTTTTGGCAGAGGCGGACCCAGTCCACGTAGGGGCGAATGCCGTGGTCGCGGCCCCTCTGGATATCCACGGCAAAAAGGTCGTCGCCATGCTCTTCCCATGGATTCCGGAACAGGTAGTGCGTCACGGCATGGTCGCCGAACCTGCGATGAGTGCGAAGTTTAAGTAGCGGTCGAGCTACGAACATAGTTCCAAGCATTCATACGAACATGAATGGGTCAAGCGTTAAGCCGCCTTGTCCGAAGTGCTCGACGATTATACGACGAGGTGCTCCGTGATTATAGTGTTCCACCCGTTCAACATTAAACGAACAGCGTGACACTACGAGCAAAAGCGAACAAGATAGCGCCGTTTGCCGTTTGCATCCCTTCTGCGGTTTCACTCAGCAACGCAGGTTAACATGTGCGACCACTATTAGTGAAAGCCAGGCAGGTGTACGGAAACGGCTGTTCCTGAATATAGGTGAGTAGTATCTTACAGATAAAGCGCCGCTTGAAGCAGTGGTATGGAACAGTTCCTTGTCTTGCGAAACACGAAAGGAAAACTTCTATGAAAACTGGGGTCAAGTTTAAAAATTCTCTGGGCACAGTGATCGTGGTTTCACGAGCTCCCAGCGAGGAAGTTGCAGCGCTAAGTTTGGTCCTAGAGGCTCAGCACGTTTGTTAAATACGCAGCCGTCATAACTCCATCAATCTAGCAAAAGAAGGGACTTGTGCACCTTAGCGCACCCGGCAGCCTCCAACTTCTCCTCAACTTCTCATGCCATCGAAATACAAATCCTGTGGCAGAGAACGCGAACATAAATTTCTTTGTGTTCGGATGTCCTTGTGGTCAGTATTGATTGAGAGGAAAAGGTGTGCGTACGCGAGATTCAGCCAGGATGACCTCTTACTCAATCTGTCTGTTATAGGTGAGAGGCCAGCCTTTGCCGAAGACCAAGATAGGCATGACAGACATGTCCGTAGTGTTTTGCCAGACATTAGTGATGCGCGACAACCCTCGCTGGTATGCTCAGCGATGGATTCAATGCACGTACACTTCCCCCGGTGTGGGCCTCCAGCTAAGCTGCCAATCCAATTTTTCAAGTGGATACTGGGTCACCACGATGAAGACTCTTTCTGCAGGTTGTCTGCGAAAGCGGACTTCGTTAATTGCTATAAATTTCAGACTTTCATCTTCATCTCCGCCTCTTAACTTGAGCTGAGTGATATGCTTGTTGAATTAAAAGAAAGAGAGGACCAATTTTAACCACTTGTTTGGAGTACTCAGGTTTTCGGTGAAATGTTCCTCGACTGTGATATGCGTTAACAGCTCTTTGGCTCGTTCCGCTTAAGCCGGTGTTCTTCGTAGCTTTCACCCACATTCACTATACTGTCGCCTCTGGACTGGCTCCATTTACCTACTGTCTGGTGAATGCGCGCCTTCCTGAAGACAAGAGCCGTCCCTGTTATTACATGCTGCGTCTTGTTCTATACCACAGCCGGCTCAATTGCCAGCCCCCAATTTGCCAGTGAGCTTCGTAGATCTTCTCAGAGCATGCCCGTCGCCAGGAAGAAATACTCCTTAACATCCCTTAGTGCGGTGACTTTGAAACTCTTCCAGCTGGAAGACTGAGAGAGCAGGTTCAATCACTGTACAGTACTGTAATATTGTCCTTTTAAGCATGCTGCGGATGGCTTCTGTGATATCAGCCGTCTTAGCTAGCGGTGGTAGTGGTGAACTTAACTCAGTGAAGAGCTCTATGGTCCCCGAACTAGGAGGAACCGTTACCAGGACTCCTACGGCCTTAGCTGTTTGCTACTCCCGCTGAAGCTGCTTTTGTCCTCTAGGTTCGAGCTAGACACAGCGGCCTGCATGCGTCGGCAAGCGCATGCAGTGTGATACAGTGTTGAGTGTCCTTCTCAGGTGTCTAATTATATATCAGCATTGCGTTGGTCATTGCTGAATGCGTACCGGTAAGAATAAATCATTCTTTCGAGGCAATGAAGGCATCAACGCAGCATGCGATCGGGCGTGAAAGCAGAATTGAAATGACTATTCAATCTAGCAAACACTGGCTAGGAAGAAAGGGTGCACGTCTTAGCTCCAGACTGCGCATCCTTCCATGTGGTTTACCTGTTGAAGGGTTTCATTGGCTGGAGGACAGATCCGCGAAGGACGCTGTCTATGGGTCTGAAAGTGGCGTTCATCGGAATAAAGTAGGCGTCCTTCAGCTCGAGCATGGTGTGGTTTACACCTTCCTTGTCAATCCTGAAAAAGAGGGGCATCGGATTTCAGGTTATTCAGATGAGTGCGGAATGTTCGCCGTAATGTTGGTGTACTTCAATGTTTTAACACATGCCATGATATTTTCTCTACTTCAAGTATACCTCTGCTTTTATTATGTTTAGTTGTGTTAGCGGGCGCCATTTTGACGTGTTTTCTATTTGTTTCTGCGAGGACCGTCCGTCCCGTTTTTTTCTTTTTTTTTTACGAGCGACGTGGTGCGTGTCTTACACCCCCGTGCGAGAGTCGGTGGGCGGCAGCTGCGGCGGTGCGTGCTGTGCCCCGAAGCAGTGTTCCCGTTTCGGAGGGGCGGTCGAGGCTCGGACGCTGGACCGCTCCCACTCCCCGGCGTTTCTTGGAAGAGAGGCTCTCGCACGTGTTCGTCTTTTCTCTGTGTGTTTACGTGTTTTCTGAGCGTATTTGTGTGTTTGTAACTGTGAGAGTGTCAACTTTGATACAGAGCAGATGCCCTTTGTGGGGCCCAGAAACAGAGCGGAAAACGAGCGAGACGGGTTTTTTCAGTGCGGCAGTGTGTGCCCGAGCGTGTGCGCGTGCGGTTCGTTGAGCGGAACGTTGTTCTTAGTGTGTGTATAAGTAGGCTTTGTAAATTGTGTATATATTAAACTTGCATATTCTTAAGTGTAATTTATAGTCCGTCTTTCTATCTGTAGATATTCCTTCATTGTATATTAGTTAGCCGAATAAGCTAACAGTTGCATGAAAAGGAGGATTACATTATGCTTAGTGGCGAGAAGGAGAGAAGCAAGAAGAGTTAAGTAACCATTTCTGCGTATCCAGAGAGTAAGCTGATAATGTACAGTCGGGGACAAAAGCTCTGCACCGCGCGCTCCGTAAAAGAAGCTGACAGCTTTATTATTAGCCGCTGGCTGCAGACCAAACTTGTGCAGGTCAGAGAACAGGATTTTTGCTTTCACCTCTAAAAGTGTGTTCTCCAACTGGCACCTACTACTACAGCTGGCGGCTTCATGAACGCATCACGCAGTCCAGAGACTTTTGTCTCCAACAGCACCTTTTTCAAAGAGGCCCTTTGCAATTGTTTTTGTGTGGTGTGTTGAGACAACCGGTGGATACGGAGCGTATGAAAAGTTGAGCTGGCTACAGAATCACACGAGGCCCACATAAACGAAGGAACGGTCAGCTGTCGTTCTTAGAATATTTAGAACTGATTTATGCTGCCATGCAGCACGGGCCTGCATGAGGAAGAGTCGCGAACAGCATGCTCATGTGTTTGCGTCTGTGTAGTAGCGCAAGCACGGTGACGACCACCAACAGCTGCCATTTGAAGCCTTTGCAGGTGAGGCGCGATTCCCGCCAAGTTGAGGAAAAAAGGGAGGATTTTATGTTAAGCGAAACCGCGAACCTAAACGCTGCATCTGTAGCTCATCCGCTCCTCTGCGCTAGGCGAAAATTCGTTCGTAAGACGCCAGTAGCGGCCCCCATGAGCTTTGTACAGTCAGGGAAGAGATATTCTGATATCCATTTGACTTGTTTGAATGAATAAGCATGCGCATTGCACACTGTGGCTGCCTTCGCGCACAAGCACAACTTCAGTAGCCCTAAGAATTTTTATACAGTCGAGCAGGGCTGTCGCTAAGTTAACATGGAAACCCAAATCACAACCTGCAAGTAATTACTCGTTGGCATCCACGCAATTGGAGCTACTCTATTCTTCTACATCCTGGTGAATTCCTCTAAAACATTTGACCAATCTCAATTTTACAGTCGATAAAAGGGTATCAAAATGATATGCGTGCTTGCCACTCAAATGATGAAACTTAATTGTTGGTTTGATTTAAGGGTTTAACGTCCCAAAGCGACTCAGGCTATGTGGGACGCCGTAGTGAAGGTGTCCGGAAATTTCGACCCCACCGAGTTCATAAACGTGCACTGCCACCACACAGTACACGGGCCGCTAGAATTTCACCTCCATCGAAATTCGAGCACCAGGCCAGAATCGAACCCGCGTCTGTGGGTCAGCAGCCGAGCACCATAAACACTTAGGCACCGTGGCGGTTAAGATTAACTGTGATTTAATTCAGCGTTTAATTATAATCTTGATAAATGCTGCTTGCGTGGTATCACTACGGGCCCACAACGGGTACTTTGATGTGTAAAACGTTTTTCCGTTCAATACGTGACAGCTGATCCCAGCTTTGCTATCACGTTTTTCGTTTTGGAACAGTACTTCAAACACCGCCGAAGCGGTGGCTCAGTGGTTATGGCGCTCGGCTGCTGACCCGAAAGAGGCTGGTTCGATCCCAACCGCGGCGGTCGAATCTCGATAGGGGTGAAATGCTAGAGGACCGTGTATTGTGCGATGTCAGCGCACATTAAGAAACCGCAGGTGGTCGAAATTTCCGGAGACATTCACTACGGCGTCCCTGGCAGCCTGAGTCGCTTTCAAACGTCAAAACACCCTAAGCCCTAAACCAATACTTCAAACAGTGGGTTTGGAAACGTTAAGACGAAGGTTCGGTTGAGTCCGGAAGTGGGGGAAAGAAATACAGAGTGTGGCTTCAGTTTATGAATAGCACCAAAACGAATATTGTGAAATTTTTTACATGCGCGTAATAAACGCACATCAGCTAGCTAGATAGGCGGCGACAGCTGATTCAACCTTCATCATTTCATGCGTTGCATCATTTATTGTCGATGCACCTTAGTGCGCGTTTAATGGTCGCATTTTATCTTTTCCTTTTCTTTTATTTTACCTTGTCCGCACCGCTCTCCTTCCGTCTTTTGTCCAAAATTTCCTTCCCCAGGCACAGTAGCATAACCGCGATTATTAAACACCGGATAAATTCTCTGCTTCTCTGTTAAAAGGATTCTCTCTGTCCCGACCTTTACGCGTCTAGCCGAGGCATTGTGTAGCTGTCTGCAGATGAGTAGAAGTCTGTGGCGTCGCCAAGTGAGGCGGGACGCCAGAGAGACTTCTCAAAGCGGGTGATGAACAGTTTTACATGATCAAGCACGGACGTCCGGAGGCCATCATTAGTTCGCGGGTCCAGCATCGTGGTGCGAGGCGTTGGACATGCATTGTCGGCGTGCCGAGCAAGACCTATAGCATTGGATTCCTTGGTAGTTTGGTTCGTTTACGGAGGTTTAATGTCCCAAAGCGATTGAGGGATGGACGCCCTAGTTAGGACTACGGATAATTTCGACCACCTGGGGCTCATTAACATGCATGGCATAGCACCATGCACTGCCCTCTAGCACTTCGCCTCGATCGGAATGCGACTGCCATGGTCTGGATCGAAGCTGTCTTTCGGCTCAGCAGCCGAGCGATATAACCACTGAGCGACCGAGGCGATGGATTTCTGGATAGTGATGTAATTCATCGCGAAAGGAACTAGAAATCTGCGGAAGCAGATTCCACTGGCACGCGACTGGAGCGTCGGCAGCGGTGGATCGAACCACGATTTTATGGATGATGCCATCGCGGAGGACCACCCGGAGAAAAATGCTTCTCTTTGAACGCAGAGCGATTTCCCCGGCGTTATCCCGCAGTCGCATTTGAGCTAACACATCGAAGTATGGACACGGGGCGTAATTTTGTCTCAAAAACATTTAACAATGATGCCTAAAAGGCAACACACATCCAGGGAAAATGATGAATAGCTTGGTTACTGTTAATTCTTGGTTTTTAGAAAGACAAAAAGAGGAAAACGAAAAAGTTTTCCAACCAATGAGCACTAACTGCTGTCCCACACCTTAGGTCTGCTCAAGTCCGCTTGCGAGATGTGGTTCGCCAATATGTGACCAGGCGACCAAAGTTGGCTTGTTTGGGATCAGATTATTCTCGCTCATCAGCAGCGCGAGATGAGGTATACCGAAACATGCGTCGAGACCGCGAAAGAAAATTCGTTGCACGTGAGCGTGCACACACGGTCGCCTCAGAGAACGGGATTCCTCGGGTATGGTTTGGAGTTGTCTTTGAATTCGGGGCACGGGCTGAGCGCACACTTATGAGCGGTTTACTTACACAGGAACCATGAGGATCGCCACACGTACCCCCCCCCCCCCCCCCCCCTCACCACACACTCTCTCGACAGAAACTGTCCTTTGTCGGCAGGTATCCTCTTCCGCCGCTACCATATGGGGCCCCGGAAAGCAAAGACCTAACGCCAATTTCGAAAGGTATTCGTAACTGCTCTGTCGCCTTAGCATTAGCCAAGGAGGCTCGAAATCAGGCATCGTAATTCATACAACGTTCTTAGAGAACAAGCGCGCTATTGTTTATTTGAAGATGGTAAAATGGGGTGCGAATTCCGACATTATTCCATTTGGCATTCCCACTTGCCGGAAATTCGCCGCAACGGAAGCGATAAGGTTGCACTCTAGGGCTCCTGCTAGGGTTCGGAAATGTGGGCCAACAAAGGGGTAGCCGGGCAAAACATTATTTATCAACTAGCACTGCTTGAAGGGAGAACTGGAGACCCCACATTGTCTTGTATTCCATGGACAAGACATGCCACATTCAGCTTGTCTTCTGGTGGAGCAGAAGACATCCCACCGGTGGGGATGGGGAAATTTTTCTTCGACTTTGTAACCGATTACCTTTATCTGATAAAATAATCACACTATTAATTTCGCATAGACCGACACCACATATCAAAAAAAGAAAAATACTTTAATATCTTTCTATGCTGCTTGGTTTCGATTAATGTTGACTTCCTTCTTTGTGTTTGTTATATAAGGTACAAAACAACACTGCAAGGCGCATGCGTGGGATTCCTAAATATTGCCTAAAGAAATGCGCATAGGCTTTGCCCCCATGCGTCTGTACACATTGCCCGTGTTTCCATTAGATCGTTGATGCCTAAACTGAATGAAGTCTCACCGTGGTAAAAGATTTCTTTCATATTTTTCAAACGCCGAAGGGGCAAACTTGGCATATTGTCACGCCGCGCCACATTCGTGATAATGAGCGGGCGAGGACGCCTAAGTTACGGAAGTGGCTGATTTAGCTTGATAGTTCGAGACACTTTAAAACTGTCGCGTCCTAACATAACCAACTCAAGCTTTAATTCTGGCTGAGATTGGATTTCGAAGTATAGGTTGTGCTGCATCATGTCTTGCTTTTATGTGTGGTCTCAGGAATGCGTCAGTACCACGCGAGCGATCTTTCTCAAATTGCATCCCGAGGAACGCAGGTCTGCAGCGCACCTCCAGTATCCCTGGACCGTGTTGGGATGTGAGTAGCGGAAGTGGCCTGCCGAGAACTCGTTGCTCAGAGTGGCGTCCAGGCTGCCGTCGTACGAAGTGCGGCCGGTCTCCTTGACCCAGAGGTCGTACTCGTCCATGGCCTTTGACCCCAGCTGCCATGGAAGCCACTCGGAGTAGACGATGTGCTGGTAGCGGCCCTCCTGGATACGCCTGGGAGAAAAATACATGCAATGGGGAGCGTTTTACTCGCGCAGGGTTTGAAAGATGCGGCGCACATCGCTAGTGACGGCTAGCGACAGGAGAAATGACTGCACACTGAGAGAATTGTGCCGTAACTTGTGCAACTAGTCCGCACACGAAGAGGGTATAAATGCGGTAGTAAAGGCTAGGTAACAGCGGCCGTGGTGGCTGAGTCATTACGGTGCTCAGCAGCTGACCCGAAAGACGTGGGTTCGATGACGGCCGCAGGCGTCAAATTTCAATGGAGGCGAAATTCTACAGACCCGTGTACTGTGCGATGTCAGTGCACGTTAATGAACCCCAGGGGGTCGAAATTTCCGGAGACCTTCACTATGCCGTCGCTCACAGCCTGAGTTTCTTTGGAACGTTAAACCCTTATAAAAGCAAACCAAAACGAAAGGCTTGGTAACGTTGCATGATCGAGAGTTCAGTTCCAGAACTAAGTACCTTAAGTGATAGCTGATTAACGGTTATCTGCCTATTTTGCAGCAAAACTGTGGCGAGTCAGGGGCAGTGTCATCTGTGCTTTATTTTGCCTCCCGTCTTTTCCAGGGCTGTTTTATTCATCAATGTATGGCTAATTTACTAGCCGAGGATTCAATTTTACTAGTGAGGTGGTTCCAGGTCTCAACCGGACTTAACTATGAGCTTGACCTCTATGCCCTATGGGGAACTAGAGTTGTATCCGGAGTCAGATACTATTGTCGGAAAGCATAGTTAAAATTATTGGATAGAAAAAGGTGTGTCCTGCCTGCAACTTTGAGTTAAGGCTTCTTGCATGGTCCAATTAGCAAGGTGGGAATCAGTGCTTTAAATGGTTCCTAGCCAGACTTAGGCGCCTAAAATAAACATGCCAGTACGTTGATCGAATGCTTATTTTAGTCTCAGCTGAATATTATAGCCACGCATGCCCTGAAAGCGGCGAAAATTCAAATTAAACCCGTTCGCACCCTACTTAAACAAACCCAGTCTCCTCGTCATCTCCGCAAATTCCCTAAGGTGCGGCTTCCACGTCACTGCCAGTACATATCTCTCTGGTTTCTCATTTTGATTCTCGGGTGATTGCCAGGCAGTTGCTCTAGCTCTTTTTTAATGTTGTCTCGAAAAAAAAAACACATTTTGGTTGGCTGCCCCGGTCTGCTAAGTTGCTGTTAGGTATGGGGACTGTTGTGATCGGGATCCCAGCCAGCGGAAACAGGCTTGCCAGGCCGGCGCCACATCAAGCTCCCGCGACCGAAAGCACTGCTGTTCGGAGGAAGCACAATAAACGCCGCCATTGGGGCGGTTATTGGCGACGGCGTCGCCATAAACAAAGGCGTCTTATCCCCTTCGCCGGGTATGCTGAGTGCGGTGTTTCTCCCAAACTGCCCGTGGACCGGCGGAAGAGACCCAGTGGCGGCGGAGGCGACGGCGGCGCCGACCCATTGCTCGCGTGCGCCCTGAGCAGCCGACAAAGCGGGGCTGGTCACGGCTGATTTGTCCCTTCCACCCACCTGAAGAGGTCACCGGTGTGAGCCGGTAGCACTCGCGTCTTCCACGATCAGGATCGTCACACAGCAGCTAACGAACTTTGGGCCTGGTCGGCCCGTGGAAAACCAAACAGTTCGCGACTGAGAGACGCCAAGTTCCTCCTTGCCAGTGTGTGTGTCTGTGCGGTGTGCGTGGTCACGTGGGGAGGGTGGAGCCTAAGAAGAAGCTAAAGGCCCATTGGACGCTCAACCAGCGACCGGATTCCCTAGCTAGGTGCTTGGGGAACATCAACGTTATTTATGCCGCAATCTGTGGTGTGTCAGAGCATCCCTTTTCTGACTTTGGTCTCCTTGCTATTTTGTAAATATGTAAAATAAACCTTCAAGCTTACTCCTACTCCTGAAGACTTCCCTCCGTTGTCTGCGCCCACTTCGTCCTCATGCGGTGAAGTCCTCGGTCGCGACCACCAAGCACATCAGCACTGCCATGCATTTATTGTTAACCTCGCTGATTGGTTTCTCTTGTACCGCGGTAACTGGCGCTCCATTTCAGCAGAAGGCTGCATGCGCGTTTTTGCGCTGCCGCCCCCAGGTACTGAAAACTATGTTTCAAGCATACCCAACTGCCTCGAGACGGCAAGTTCTTTCAAGCAAGTTCATGGATGCGCCGCTGCGCTGAGGAGAAAAAAGCAACAAAAAAAAATACCTGGTGCGGGGGTGCTATAACGGTGACCTGTAAAGTTGCTCCCCGCCTCCACATGAAAAGGGAGGACAAAGGGCAACCAGCTCTGTGGTTGTACAGCAAAGAGAAGCCTTTCGAAGTCGTTTTATTGCGACTGCTGTAACTCCGCTGTTGATGGCAATTTCAAAACAATCTTGCATCCACGCGTTCCAGTGGCGATGTCTGGCACCGGCCGGATTGCAGAAAATTTTTTGACCCGAGGGCGGGCAGGTCGCATTTAAAAAAATATCCGCTGTTAAATATTTCTCCGTGTGTGTTCTTGCAAAACGTTTGCAGTACATGTATGTTGAAGGACTGTGACAAAGAGCAAGAGAGCTTTTGAGATGCTGAACGATTACGTGAGCTTACTGCGTGAGGGTTATATCATGGAGTCATGCAATAAAATAAGCAAAAGAACTGGCGCAGAGGTGCAGCGAGCGGTCTTAATTCTAGTGCAATTAGCCATAAGTGCGATGCACTGGATGAGCTGGCAGACTTAACGAGGTGAGAGCTGCGCTTGCTTGAGCAGTCTTGAGGCACCTAAGTCTTGAGGGCCAAGGACAACTCAAGCCGTGCCTGAACGGATTTTACCTTGGTTCCTTTTTTTTACTCTATAGAGGGAAAATAAAAAATAAAATAACTGTCAAATGGTAAGGCTCTAAATTCACTCGCCAATAAGACTGGCCGGTTGCACCGAAGCTTCAACGCCCTTGTTCGCCAATTATGCTAGTAATTTTTTTTATAGAAACAATGAGGTCACCTTCTAGACAGTTACGATGACTGGAATCAGTAAATGCTTATCGCTACGTAATCTTCCAGATGATGGGTTACTAAATACGCCACAAAAGTCGCCTGCGTTTGTTCAAAAGTTGGTGTCGAGCACTTTGTTCAGGCACCGTGCAGGCTCACTGAGTTCTAAGTTAAAACCATAACAAAATGTTACCGAACCTTGCGGAAGCGATCTCGGTTTAAGAAAGAAGAGGGTGTTGCAGAGGTCCACTCGCACACAGGGTACCCGAGGGTCAGGAGAGGATTGAGCAAGTTGAGCCATTTAACTTGATTGCAGGTAAAACACCATAGATGAGAAAAAACTCATGTTGTGGAACGTATGTCTTTAATCAGTAAAGTGCTTAAACATAGGCCTCACTGGTTCTAAGCATATACCACTTCGGTTCTTGAAAACATGCTTCCCATTAAAATCACCCTTGGGCTTTTTGCAGGATTGACAACTAGTAAAAAAAATTGTGCTTATCGTGTGTTGTCTGTAGCGTTTTAGCGCTTTTGAGCACCTGAGCAATGCAGCACCAATTAGCAAAGCTTGGAATTTTCAGCACATGTAACACGCATTAACACATGCAGAGCCAAAACATCCTCCTGAAGCTGAAGCAGCGGGAAAGATAGGATGCCTCCAGGTACTCAACATTCAATAATTAGGTGGGAAGGAACAGTGGGTCACTTACAAGCACAGATAGACAAAAATATATTTGCTTAAATATTTCTTTGTATCCCGGACTCGGTGCACCAACTCTGTGGTATTTGTACGTGGAGTTATGCAACAGTATAGATACCTCGTTTGGAACTTGGAAAAAATCATCACAGCACAGGAAGTGTGATTTTTACAGTCTTTCTGAAAGCACTAATTGTTTACACTCCAGGTTGTGCAAAAAACTGAGCGATGCATAAAATCGCAAACATGAGCGTGGAGAAAACGAAATTAAGCAGCTCTATATAAGGCTTTGCCGGAGAAATGTCACAAATTTACTCCCAGCGGCCGAAGAGAGTGCGCTCACAGCAAGAAGTGTGATTGCCCACGCACAAAGACACCAGAGAAATGCGCACTGGCATAAGTTGGTGCGCCTATATATGCTACAAGCTGGACGTGAAAGCGTATGGATAAAGCTCTGTGTATAAACTACCATAATACCTGCAGAACAACGGAAGTCCCTCTAACATTGCGCCTGCTTTTAAATCGCAAATTATAATTGCGTTTATTATAGTCGGTTAACTAATGTTGTTCGGATGGAATAAAGTCACAAGGCCGTCCTTCAGCACTCTTTCGATGTTCGTACAGCATTTCTCAAATTGAAGGGCCATGTGATTAGCCTCTCAACGGTCCTAACTGCAAGTGCTGACGGTGGAGAGGTGAGGTTAAGATTTTTAACTGATCAGAAACGATGGAGATG
This sequence comes from Amblyomma mixtum, assembly GCF_055824585.1. Classification (NCBI taxonomy): domain Eukaryota; kingdom Metazoa; phylum Arthropoda; class Arachnida; order Ixodida; family Ixodidae; genus Amblyomma; species Amblyomma mixtum. The sequence goes on from NC_143018.1 coordinate 113,440,620, forward strand.
CATAATAAGCCACTCCGCATGATTCGTAACAAAATCCTCTCGGATTATTTATTCTATTTCTGTCGTAGAACGCGGGAAGTGCATTTACGCACCACGTATGGTATGGGGTTCTTGTAGGTGGGCCCAACCGCCCTCCTTGACTGTTGTTCTCTGGTGATCTTATATGCACTACAGAAGCGCTTTTGGGACTATAGTGTCATATCTCGCCTTATACTTGCACGCTGAAAATGCTCGTACTGTAAGCCATGGGTCAGACCCCCACTTTCATGGAAGCCCTTTCCCATTCTAGCTTTAATCACTTTGAATTACACATTTCGATCTAATTAGTTGCTTCGCGTTAATCAGCTCAGTGAAGCGCGCGCTGAATGGACGAAACCAGCCGTGTATTTTCCGCATGAAATGCCGTTCACCACCATAATGATGGCAGTAACGTGCGGGCTTATGACTAATTTTCGTCCAGTTCCTTTTCGGCTTTGTGATAGCGCTTCATTCGCTTGCAGCGTTCAGCAAACTTTTCTGAGCAGTTTTCCTCTGGCGTAATATAAATGCGAACACTTAAGCTTCGAAACGTATTCAGGCATCACATTCAGCTGAATGAACAGAAATAGGAAACGCCAAGTCACGTTATGGCAGCAGGCTAAAGTCATCACCGGCAAAAGTATCGAAAAGTGTCTCGCCGTAAATGTTGTACTACGCTAGAGCAAATCAGTTTTCAAATGTCTTCCCCACAATATAGGGCAATATTTCCAGTACAAAACGAACCCACCGCGGTGGATCAGTAGTTACGGCACTCGGCTGCTGACCCGAAAGACGCGGGTTCGATCCCGGCCGCGGCGGCAGAATTTAAATGGAGGTGAAATTCTAGAGGCCCGTGTGCTGTGCGATGTCAGTGCACGTTAAAGAACCCCAGGTGGTAGAAATTTCCGGAGCCCTTCACTACAGCGTCCGTCATAGCCTGAGTTGCTTCGGGACGTTAAACCCCAAATAAACCAATAAATCAAACCAGTACGAAACGCCCTCACTCACTTGGTCACTTGAAACAGCGCCTCGTCCTCCCAGTGCGGGTTGATGGCCGCCAGTCGGCGAGCGATGCGGTTGTGATCCCGCACCCACAGCGTGTGCATGGAGAGCACGCCCGGCTGCTGGTTGCCGCGAGTGTCGCCTGGGAGTAAACGGAACATTACTACAGCACAGGGGGCGCTGTACGCGCAGGAAAAAACAATGGCTGGCGGTTTAGCTCCCTTGGTCAAAAACGAAGGATGTGCACTAGCACGTCTTCTTTCATTTTAAGGTGAAAGCCTTTAATGCCTCATACTGTCGGTAGCAGACGCGTCGGCAGCCGTGTCTGCAGCCGTGTCGGCAGCCGTGTCGACAGACGCGTCGGCAGATTTGTCCGCGTTTCGGCGTCAGTGCTTAAAAAGGAACTGCGCCGAGGGTGGGAATCAAATTAGGGCCTTTGGCATTTGAAGCCGAGGCGCTCCCACTCCGCCACGAAGGCTGAAGGTGCGAGCATGAATAAAGGCGCATCTAGTGCATGCATGGGTTTCATAAATAAAATAAAAGGAATAAAGTCAAGAAAAGGAAAAATAAAAAATGAAAATAAGTCAATAAACAAAAATAAAAATAAAATGAAAATAAGATATGAAAATAAAAATGAAAACAATAAAAAAACGAAATATGAAAAATAAAAAAAGTGAATAAATACATACAGTGCGCCAGGAAGCGCTTTCACCTTGCAGCACTTTAGAGAGCCAAAGTGCCCCCTGAGTTTTTTTACTTTAGGTTCGAGGCAAGCCTTCCAAGGTCAGGCTTCATGCAAAGGTCGGCGAAATCAGTGACTGGGGACCTTAGTGGTAGCGCAGTATAAAATTTTGGGACCGCTTAATGCACCTTAAAGGGAGCAACGGGATAGTGGTATGCTTTGGATCAAATGCGCACGGATGAAAGTTTGCAAGGACGACGACGCGAAAGGCACGGTGCTAGAGAGTGGCTGGTAAACACAAGCATGATAAGCTGCGGCGATAGCATTGTCTTAATTGCCTGTTTTCTCGTGCTTGGTTGCTAAGTTTTTTCGTATTATCAATCGCTGTCACTCTTTTCCTAATGTTTGCATATAGTTCATGCACATACAACAAAGCAACACTGCAATAAATGCCATGTTGAAAAAAAATCAGCGATAGTATAGCGTTCTCTTGCAAAGGCCAGCGAAGCTGATCTATTTGCGCCGCTGCGGGATCGAAACCTAGTCGCGGCAATATTTATTTTGTTCTGAAAGTCTAGCGGCTTTTAGCAAAACAGACGACGGGTTTTTAGAGATTGAAATCCTTAGTTCTCGTGCACTAAAACATACCAGTCCTGCGTCCGCATTCTTCCTTCCTTGTTGTGAGACAATTTTTGAAAGCCGGCGTTCTGCAGTGTTTCTTTCAAATCACCGCTTTCAATGGGCTCTACATGTTGTAATTGGACAGCGAGTTGACTGTTCGAAAGAAAGTTGTCGGCGGGATATCGGGCATGAAGTGCCTCAATGCAGCATTCGGCATGCTGTGGGCTGTAGATTATGAAAACTTGCGCAGCAAGTTTCAAAATCTTCCGTTTTACTGAACCCTGTTGAAAAACTTATCAAGGAAGATTTTAAACCGGCTTGTTTGATGAGACGCAATAAGTGCGATGTAGTTACGTTAAGTGTTTAAGAACAGCTTCAGTAGGTTGCATGCCATAAATCTAGCGATGACCTCTGGTAAACTGCGGCTGGGTCTTTGCCGACGATGGTGTTTATTATGCCCACTGATATCATCACACGCTTAAACCTATTGTCACTCTCGAACCCCACCGGAATACTCAAGCCGTCCTCCTCAATAATGTGTGGAGAAAGTTCACGCTGTAGCGATAAAACTCCGACAAAGTTGATGGCATAGTCCCATAATGGCCATGCATTCAACACCAGTGATTCTTGATAGTGGTCGCTCAGCGTTTCTGTGTCATGCCTCGGCAGTAGATTCTTACTCTGGTCATCAGAAGGCAAGAGGTATTGCAGTTAAAAAAGCTTCCGAAGAATTGAGACCAGCCTACGCACCTGTTTGTGCGCAGAAAGCGTTCTGCTCGGGTATGCTGCAGTTGTCCACATAAGGGAAGATGCTGTCGGGTAGGTACTCGACGCCGCCCACCTCTTGGCTCAGCATCAGACCTGTTTGATTAGTGTCGAAAATTAGGCGCTTTGTTCTGAAGCTGCCAGGATGATTTTTTCCGTGTGGTTTACAGATACACTAGTTCCACTAGTTACTTAGGACTGACTGTTATGTGAGGCGGGAAGTTCACGCACCGCCCCGGTATTTCCGCAGAGGTTTTACCATCTGGTCATTGTATCCGTATACTTGAGATAGGTCCACGTAGGAAGTCTGCTGGTTCTCCTGGTAGATGGGCCCTGCAAGCAGGGAGAAGAAATTTCATACATTATATTTTGAACATAGAGAAACGGAACCCAATAGCTCGATTGAAGAGCATTCATGCGGTGACAGAAGTGCAGTCATATGCAATATGCGGTCATGAGCTAGGCAGTGCCGCAAATGGTCTGATTTGCCACTTATATCGAATGGATCAAGGAAAAATACAAATAACTTCAACCACTTTAAATATTGCAAACATGGGAAAACTGCTCACAGAGTTGTAAGTTGCATATGTCCCTGCGCACGGTCCCTTGAGCGGCGCTGGACTTGTCTGATTCTCAGTGTTGATTTAGTGCGAAAGCACAGTTCCGATGCGTCAATCCCGAGTAAGATCTTGGGATATTTGTATCCTTGCAGTGTTTGTGGGTTTGCACCAAGTGAAAGTATTAAGTAACAATAAATGAAATGAATATCCGCTACAGGGAGTCAACCCGCGGCGGTCTAACTTCGGCGGTCTAACGCGGCGGTCTAAGCTTCACAAGCCGCTGCGCGACAGCCCTAGACTGTCGCCTGTTTTTTGAACGTGGTATTTATTGCACTGAGGCAATGTTTTGTGTACAGGAACTATGAACAAACCACGAATAAAACAATCGCCCTTCCTAGTGCTATGCTCTTCATTGCGCTCTTTCTAGTGCGTCGTTGCTTAGGCGTGTCATATTATGATGCAGTAGTGATGTGCCCTCTGTCGCATCTTTTCTCGTGCTTGGTTCTTCTTAGGGGGGTTTAACGTCCCAAAGTGACTCAGGCTATGAGGGACACACACACACACACACACACACACACAGACACACACACACACACACACACACACACACACACACACACACACACACACACACACACACACACACGCGCGCGCGCGCGCGCGCGCACACATGCGCGCACACACGCACACACACGCACGCGCACGCACGTGCACGCGCACACACGCACACACGCACGCACACACGCACGCGCACACGCACACACACGCGCACACGCACACACACGCGCACACGCGCGCACACACGTGCACACACATACACGCACACACACGCACGCACGCACACACGCACACGCACACACGCACATGCATACGCACATGCACACACACACACACACACACACACACACACACACACACACACACACACACACACACACACACACACACACACACACACACACACACACACACACACACACACACACAAACACACACACACACACACACGCACACGGACACACGAAAATACAACATAGGCAGAGTAAGGACATTATCCTACGACATTGCAACTGCTTAGAATTTTCTAAACCATTTCTATTTCGCCGCCGCGGTGGCTCAGTGGTTATGGTGCGCGGCTGCTGACCCGAAAGACGCGAGTTCGATTCCGGCCGCGGCGGACGAATTTCGAGGGAAGCGAAATTCAAGAGGCCCGTGTACTGTGCGATGTCAGTGCACGTTAAAGAAACCCAGGTGGTCGAAATTTCCGGAGCCCTGCACTACGGGTGCCTCATAGCCTGAGTCGCTTTGGGACGTTAAACCCCATAAACCAAACCAAACCATTTGTATTTCGAAGCTGCCATCGACTAAACACTTAACCTTGCATTCGTAGTACAGTTTTGGTGGGGCAGTCTTTTCCGAGCACTAATGAAATTTGGAGGTCTCTGCCTCGCCCCACTGGTGTTCTGTCTATGAAAGAATATTTAGCTCCTGCGATGTGTAGCTAACATGCTTTTACTGCGCGTTTTCTCGTGCATTCTTAGCATCTCATAACTGGTGATTGGCATGATTTGTTGATGAATTTCTCATCTCCTCCTCTTGCCTCACGCAAAGCTGTGGTGTGCAAAAACTAATAAAGTAATAATATCCTGACCTTCATCACTACACTGACATTCACCGCAGAACAAATGCCTCTCTCTGCGATCTCCAAACAACCATGACCTGTGCAGCTGCGGCGATCATGTTCTCGAAAGCTTCCTAAGGGCATCTGCCGTACTCTCTACGTTACCCTGCCTTCCGTTGGTATGCGCTCCGCTGCACAAAGCGAACATCAGTTTTTTGCATTAAGTACTATGCCCATGTAATTTCTGCTACTTGATTTAAGCCACGGTATCACTAACTCTTGCTTTTTTTCTGAACCATTCTTCTTTCTTCCCGGCACTTAACGTTACGGCTTTTATTTACTTTCCACAGGTCGCTGCACTGTTCTTCATTTATAACCCCCTTCCCCACCCCCGTTAAGGTCAATGCTTCTGCGAACAGGTGAACATGTGAGTATTTGCAAGAAGCAACTATTATTTGAGCAGTTCCAGCGAAGGTGAGCCCCAATTACTAAAAAAAAAGACCTTTTTAGGTACAGGGATGGCGTCTATGGTATCGTAGCACCAGCATTGGTGGAGATCAGTGAATCGTATTGAACTGGTAATCAAATTTCTATAAATAACTTTTCAATTGTTTTTTTAAATTACTTCTATAAATTACTTTTCAATTGTAGCAGGCAAAAGTTAACTATTAAAAATAGTTTACCAGCTTACTCGTTAAAAAGAATCGCATGTTTCTGATGTTCCCCAACACTGGTACTGCAGTACCTCAGACGTCGCCTCTAGGCCTCCAAATGCTTATCTTAGAAAATTCTGGCCCACATTCGCTGAAGCAGCGTGTAAACTTTCTTTCTGAGGGATACTTGTGAGCTGCTAATAGCGTCCGATTTTCTGTCAAACGCGCTCATACGTAGTCTTCTTCTTCGAATTCTCTCTGACGATACTGATCTGCCGCCTTGGATGGATTTGTTTCATTACGGCTTCCGATACCTCACTGATTTCTGAAACTGCTGTATCTTTTCAGACTGTTGAACATCACTTTTACTTGCTATTGATGCTTAGTTGCAACGTTCTAAGCTAAGTGTGAGGCCGACAATCGCGGACTGAAAGCTGTCCGTTCAGTTGCTTCGCAAGACAATATCATCAGAGAACTGCAGATTGCAATGTCCCACTGCCGTTGTTATAATACTTCCTGTAAATCACAGTGAATAGCAGCAGACATATTGCGTCCCCTTTTCTGACATCCCTAATAACCATTTGAGGTTATCTTATCACTTTTCCTGTGAGCGACTAAGTTTGCACTACAGTCCGTGTGAATATGAATATTTTGTAATTAATTGACATGTATGTCTTCAACACAGTGGAATCACAGGGCCTGCATTATTACTCATGGTTTAATTGAACTACATTCGTAATTTATGAAAGCTGTTTATAGTAGGCGTTATATTGTGCGCATTTCTATACAGCTTTTCTGACGACGTTAGTATGGTTTATTCGCGTGAAGCCTTTTGGGGCTAGCCTGTTGCCCTTGGTTCACTGAGAAGAAGGTTGCTTTGATTTCATTTGAGGTTATCTTTGTAAGTACCATGCCAGAAACAGACGTTAAGCTAAGCGACGAGAAGCATTTCAAACTTTAGCACTCCCATCCATATATGGATTGGGATGTTAGCATTCGTCCGTGCTGCCTGCACCCTTGACGTCATCAGACACCCAGTGTCCAAGATGGCGAGTTTTTCGAGCGCAATCTGTCCGCCGCCCTTCAACGAATCTGCTGTTGCCCACCTCGCGTTTCTCTTCTTTGCATTCGTAAGGCTATCTTTACTACCTCTTACGTCACCACCGGAATATCCATTCATTCTACAACTGCCTCGCATAACATCCCCTAATCATTTCGGCGACTGCACACCTCTGTGAAAGATTCCATTCCTTCTCAACTATTGCATCGTAATTTTATCCTAATGCAATAGTACTAGGACAAATTGCCCTGCATCACCTGCTTCTGTAGGCAGGTGGAAACCTGCCCAGAAGGTTGCGGAGAACCTGCTCGACCGGACAAGTGGGAATTAAATTAGTTTAAATAAATGAAATGCAAATGACACCTATACGTTATAGCCCTGCGCATAAGCTGTTTGGTCAAGAGATAGTCTCCCGAAGAACTATCTGTGAAAAAAATGAGCCTTACAAGAGCTCGGGAAGAGCCACCTGGGTCTCACCAGCCTGACTGTATTTGAAACAACCCCTTTTTGGGGTAGTGGCGCATCGCTTAACCGCTATGTTACTGCGGCAGTATTTGCATAAAGACTCGCAGAGGTCTATGAATCAATAAAACAGAAGGAGCACACACACGAGAGGGATATCTGGCTGACGCTATCGCATTGTATTCTTAAGGATCGACCATGTTGTTTTCTTGCTTTTCTTTTATTAGTATCTATTTTTACAATGTTTCATTTCCGCTTCGCTCCTATTAGGCTGGTTTTTTTTGCTTGAGGGCTTACTCAGTTCTCCCCATATAACACTTCCTTATATTACTGACCTTACGATTACTCAGTAGATTTGAATCTATTGCTATCTTATGTTATTCACGGGGCTCGACACTTTCATATTTTGGCATTCCTTGATCATATGCTTTGTCTCCTCAGGGAAATTGCAAGTATCCTGCCTGATGTATTTCTTTTGCTCCCTCCGTGATGGTATTCGTAGGATTCTCATTAATTTCTCGTAGGCTAAGATCAACTTCTACGCTTTTATCTCCAATCTAAATATATGCGTTATTTCTCTTGCCTAGCACCTTGACATCATGTACGACGGTGTTGTGGGCGCACAGTATGAAGTCTGCTTCCTTTTTATTCTAAACATTGAGGCTCTTCTATAGCCGTTGACGCTTCTTGGTATTACGAATGATATTAAAAGTATGGCACTAATCCTGCAGGCTTTACAAATAATTCCGCTAGTCTTGTCTAGGAGCCTATGCCATAACTTTCTGGAACCTGCTCGCTTGCCCGCTGCATCGCTCTTGCACTCACGTTGCCAAGAACAACAGCGTACTAGGCTTTCATTCTGTTCTGTTCAAGCCTTCCACATTTCGTCATTGCGAGTAGATGTCGGCGCATAAGACTAGAAAATCTTCATCTTGTATTTCTTTTTAGGCTTATTTGCGAGTACTGCAGACTTCTCGTTAATGCTGGCGGATTCGTCGAAATTGCTTGCTATTTTCTTGCGCAAAGGGAATACTACACATAATTCTCGCATTTCCGGTAAACCGTGATAATGGAATACGCACACGCCCGAAGCAGTGTATGGCTTTTTATTTATTTATTTATTTATTTAGCAATACTGTAAGCCTTTGACAGGCCTATACAGGCAGTGGGTTACAAAGGTATTCACAATGTAGAACACTTTGTAAAATATATTAACACTAGAACTTGTTATCTGAAACAGAACATCATTCCAACCAAAATCAAACGGTAGAAAAGAGCAGGAAAAAAAGAAAAAGAAAGAAAGCTTCCGCATTATGGCACTGAGTGAAACAAAGATTCTACCTTATTGACAAAGCTAGACACAGAATCGTCGTCAACAACATCCCCTGGCAAAGAATTCCAAATCTCTATGGACGACGGAAAAAAAGAAAACTTAAAAGTATTGCACCGTGTGACGTATGGCCGGATGTGCTTATCATGATTTTTTCGTTTAGTGTGACGGTGTGGTGGCTGCAGATACTGATCTTTGTTGATGCGCAGCGACCCAAGGTAAAGCATGAAAAGAAACTTCATGGCGGCAACGCGACGCCTGCTCGCAAGTGTGGGAATGCCTGCTTGTGTTCTAAGAACACTGACACTTTCAAACCGGGAGTACTTCGAGTAGATAAATCGTAGTGCTTTATTTTGCACCCTTTCCAAGGAATCTGTCAGGTACTGTTGATGCGGCTTCCAGACTATGCTACCATATTCCAGAATTGGTCGGACTAGAGTTTTGTAGGCTTTAAGTTTTACTTCAGGAGGAGCCTTGCCTAATTTTCTTCGTAAAAATCCTAGTGTTTTAAACGCTTTTGCACAGGTGTTGTTAATATGTACATCCCATTTCATTGTGCGTGTAAGTGTTACCCCTAAATACTTAACAGTGTCTGTTTGGCTGAGAACGGACCCCCTAATGTGTAGCTAAACCTTAACAACGATTTTTTATGACTTACACTTAAAAACTTAGTTTTTTCTGCGTTTATTTTCATGCCCCACGTTTCGCACCAAAGAGCAATATTATTTAATGACATATTGAGCTTCCATTGATCCTCGACTCCCCGCACGAGTGTAAATCACACAGTCGTCAGCAAAAAGCCTTATTTTCACCCCATCGACAATACAAGAGCTAATATCATTAATATATATAAGGAATAACAAAGGTCCCAGGACGGATCCCTGCGGTACACCTGAATCTACTTCGAGGTTTTCCGATTCATTATTATTTATAACCCCATATTGGGTGCGATTTGACAGATAAGCTTCTATCCATGCTATTACTTCCGAATTAATGCCAAGGAGCTTTAGTTTGTGAATTAATTTACAGTGCACAACACGGTCATAAGCCTTAGAAAAATCAATAAAAATGCTGTCAACTTGTTCTCGGGAATTGATTGCTCTCGTGAAGTCATGCGTTATTTCTAATAATTGCGTGACTGTGGACAGCCCTTTTCGGAAACCGTGTTGGGTCGGATTCAATAAGTTGTTTTCTTCCAAGTAACTCGTAATTGCTTTGTTAATAATGTGCTCCATAAGCTTGCAACAACCACTTGTAAGCGATATTGGTCTGTAATTGTCAACTACTAATTTGTTTCCGTGTTTATGAATGGGTATTATTTTCGCGCGAAGCCAGTCAGCAGGGAGCGTGGCAGTTTTCAGTGACTCGTTGAATATAGTATGCAGGAAAGGGGATATCTGCTGCGCATATCGGTTCAAAAACAGATTTGGAATACTATCTGGGCCGGATGATTTTTTCGTGTCAACCTGCAGAAGTAAGTTTAGCACGCCATCCTCAGTTATTATTATCTCGGGCATCAGAGAATCAAAAGTTGTCTCAGCTATGCTTACCGCATTTGTTCGCGTGAAAACTGATTGGAAGTACGTGTTGAAGGAATTGGCTATTTCGTGCTCGTCCTCGACGACTATGCCAGCAATTTCTAATTTTCTGGTGTGGTCTCTTGGTTCCGCCAAATATCGCCAGAATTTCTGCGGTTGTGTTTTCAAGAAATTTGCTAATGTGTCGGCAAAAAATAACCTCCTTGCTGCCCTGATCTCCAACCTCAGTTGACTTGACAGCGCAACCATCTCTAATCTATTGCCTTTTCTTTTTCTCTTTCTACGCAATTTTCTTTTCAGGTGAATTATTGAACGTGTTAACCACGGAGCTTTGCATTTAATTCTTTTCTGTCTTGTCGGAATGAAGTTGGATTCGCAGTGCGCAATCGCATTCTTTAGTTTTACCCACAGGCTGTTTACGGACACTGGTCCTCAGGATTCTCCGGTTGAAAAATCATCTAGCGCTATGTCAAGGAAGTCTATTACACTCTCATCTTCAGCCCTGCTGTAGTCTTTCACTGCTTTCATCGAAGAACTTTTACGGCGTTTGTTACCCGCGCTGAAGTTACAGCATGTTAATACAAGCATCTTGTGATCAGAGATACCTTCTTCTATTGTTATTACTGGATTTAATGATTCTGACAGGAAGGCAAGATCAAGAATTGCGTGGGAGTTTCCTTGCACTCGAGTAGGTTCTTTAACAATTTGTGTCAATGAGAGACTGAACATTATATCTAGGAGCCGCTCACAGCTACGCACTTCTTTATTTCCAATCGTCATTGTATCCCAATCAATTCCCGAAAGGTTGAAATCCCCACTTCTCAACAGTTTAGTCCGGTCGTTGACTTTGCTATGTAAGAAGTCATGCATTTGCGTAAGATAATCTTCAGTCTCCCCAGGACGTCTGTATATGACACCTATTAATATCGAAGATTCGTTAAATCTTAAATTGCACCAAGTACTTTCATGATTAGGTATTCCGGGGTCTTGGTGGAATGTCAGACTTTGTTTAATGGCAATCGCCACCCCGCCTCCCCGGCCATCACGATCTGAACGAAGTAGCGAGTAGGAGGGAGGGATTATTTCATGATCGTGATTATTTCATGATTGCTTATTCTTATGAGACTTGAAACACCATGAAAAGTTTTTACGCAAAAAAGATGACACAGAAAGACAAGACGCCGGACGAGCGAGTGTCAGACCAACTAGCCCGACAACAACTATTGCTGAGGCTGTTCTCATGACATGCCGTAACATTGAAACAGTTCCTCAAACAGCACAGCTAGCCAAGCCTCACTCGATAACGAACTTTAGCCGAGACTAGTTGTTTCGGAGGGGCGTGGTACAGAAGGCCAGGTGTTGCTGTAATTCATACAGGAGTGGCCGGCAGAGCAGCATAGCATGGTGGCCAACTTCCTTTCATGCAAACGGACGCATTTCTTCGTTTTTTTCTCTGGCTAGTCTTTTTAATGTTGTGTATCCTTGAACAGCATAGCTTCAAGCATAGCGTTGGTCCCTGGATCAGTTCGGCGGGTTAAGGCGCCACGCCAGGCCTGGTTGGGCAGTTGGGCTGGTTGGCCTCATGACTCTTTTTTTTTCTGGGGATAAAATGTTACGGCTCCGGCATTCGAACCACGGGAGCGAGATACGGATGCTCTATTTCTACGGAACTGCATGTATGCATGAGGGTGAGAAGGAAGAGAAACAGTCATAAATACCGTCTCCGCACTGGCTGCACGTCACGGTCCGCATCATGCCTATTCGTGTGACGTTGTACTGTGCGTAAAAGTCATCGTTTTCCGGCACCTCGATGGGCAAGCACGAGGGCCCCTGCAGGCACGTCGGGTTTGGTCCACGTCCTGGCAAGAACAAAAAAATGCAAGGAAAAACTTTCGCAACTTTTCACCAAGCTGTGCAAAGAAGCGGCGAAAAGTATGCTTATCACCACAGCCTCGCCCTGCGTTAATGCTGACTTGCAATAAAAAGCCCGTTGTGATCGGTCAATACATGGTTCAGTGATCTAATGACGTCAAAGTGCGAATACTGATGGATGGAGCGAAAGTTGCTACCACTGGTAGCCGGTGGCCATATTCCACGACGTCCCTGGGTATTCAGCTACTCGCGCCAAATATGCGCCAAGAGCTATAGATTTGGAGAGTAGGAGAGCAATCTCATTGGTTTACCATGTAGCACAGGGTACTGTCGCGAGACATTGTGGACGATTTCAGTAAAACTCATGCGTTGCCAAGTGCTGCAGTTTTCGGGTTAGAGCCTCATTGGAGCATAGACACATAGTGGTAGGGTGACGTACTTGCCGGGTATTTCTCTGTCTCGCCCTCTAACTTGCGCGAGATGATCGAGAAAAGAAGAAAATGATATGTCTTAAACGTCGGAGCGTCAGTGTTGCTTAGCTTCACCTTTTCAAGTACATCATGGATTATGAACTGCAGCAAGAAGTATTTGAGGTTAAAGTGCAGCTCTCCGCCTAAAACCGCCCTGCTTAATGTTCACTACAGTTCCCCAAACCCTGACCCATGATTTTCTCATAAATGCAAAGGCGTACTTATCCTGGTTGGTAGAAAACGCTGTATTGCACCAATTAATCTCTTTCGTGATTGTAACTTTCCAAATACTGACTGGCTAGGTGTAGGGCGACTAACTGCGGGTAATTTAGCAAGAAAAAGGGGGAAATAAGTATGTTTAAACTTTTGCCTGTAGCAAGCGGTGCTTGAACTCACTCGCATTTCTGCCAGAACTTCAAGTATTCTAAATATAACACTAGCCAAAAACTCCGAAGGCATATCATTAATTACTTAGCTGCGTGAAATGAGTGATAAGGCCACGTGAACTTTTCTCTCACATCTCCCACAGTTTGAGAAAAAATTTAGCGTGTACGACAGAATAAATTATGATGCAATTAAGAAATAAGAGCAAGAGTTTTTGCCCCTTCCGAACGTTCATCTCATCAAGGATCTATTATTGATAATCGGTCGATTTTGTAAACTAGCATGAAACGAACTTAAAAAAAAGTTGATTCCAAATACGAGCTTTCGTAGGAACCGTGCCAGCCATGGCTCTCGAGGAGCCCCAGAAAGATTAAAAAGAAAGAAGTGAAAAGCGACTTTATTTTGGGGCAGAACAAAAAATGGTTGCTTGGTTTATTGGGGTTTAACGTCCCAAATCAACTCAGGCTATGAGGGACGCCGTAGTGAAGGGCTTCGGAAATTTCGACCGCCTGGGGTCCTTTAACGTGCACTGACATCGCACAGTACACGGGCCTCTAGAATTTCGCCTTCATCGAAATTCAGCCGCCGTGGCCGAGATCGAACCCGCGTCTTTCGGGTCAGCAGCCGAGCGCCGTAACCACTGAGGCACCGCGGCGGTTCGCAGAACAGAAAATAAGAACGATGCTGACGATCTATGCCAAACTGCCGAGGACAAATATATAGCTGAAAGGCCGAACAAGAAATGTTTTAACAGCTCTACCTAAAACCTTTATCAATAGCCCTGAGAGTTTCTGGGCAGTAGTAGTAATTCTAGTAAACAGTGGCGAACGCTGCATATTTATGACAGACACAGGTTAAAAACGGGCACAAAGATGACGGGAAACACGGTTAAGCGCACCATGTTGTCTATCCTCTTTTTGTTCCTTCTTTGCCTGTATGTGTCGTCACTATGCCGCGTCCGCAAATGCTGCCGTAGGTACACCACGGCCGCTCCATCTCTGGCACTGCTGATCCAGACTTCACCTTTCTTTCATTCAAGTCTTGTTTCGAAGGGTCTTTAAATGGAATTGAGAGGGGGCCTATTTCGGAATCTTGAGAAACCAATACTCATGTTTGCCTGTATTTGACAGATCTCCGTTGGCAAACCACAGCTATTACGACGTTAACGCAGATTCCGGAAAACCTTCCTGGTGCAGGTACGGCTGCGTATATCTGCTCTATGGAATAACATGCTATTGCATGGAATAGCCACATACTGGAGACGAGAGTGCTGATCGTCTTCCCTGTCTTTATTGACGACAGAAGTACGGGTACCCAGCGGTCGTAAGCTATATAAAATCCCTACAACACCAACAATGATGTTTTTTTAATTTTTTAGGCATGTCTTAAATTACTTATTTTCCACCCTAGGCCCATTCGGAATAGTATAGGTGTGGGCAAATTGTAAAGCTTTCAAACCCGAATCAAATACGATTCGTCTCTCTAATCAGATACAAGTCAAAGGACCCCCTGCTAGCCAATGATGTGGGCCGATTCTCATGAGCCTGCTAGCGGGAGAATGCAGGCAATACGAAATGAAAAGTCCCCTCCATGCGTTGTCCCGCTACTCACGGTAGTAGGTTCATGAGAATCAGTCGACCCCATTGGCTAAAAGGACGTCCTTCGACAGGAAAAAAAGCTGCCTTTCTCTGACTTCTGTGGGGCTACCGCTTTGCTACCAAATTGGATACGAATTGAACAGTCGTGTGATTATTCGCTACTTGCGCGAATATTCCTACGAAATGAATCTTTATGGGAAACAACAAAGCACTAGCGGAGGCGCTGGAAAGCGTTTAAACAAAGCTGTACATGTGTCCAAAAACGCCATCCTGATCTACACTACGGAACAAGCAACATGAAAACAATGTATTAACCCTTTGCCCGTCGTGTCATACGCACAGGAAAATTGCATTTTGTTACAGATGAAGAAGAGAGAAGAAACTGTTGCCAATCTGAGTACATAAGAGGGACGACAGTTTGAGAAACGGCCGCCAATGTCGGTCATGAAGCCAGAGTTGGCCAAAACAAGATGGACCAAGTAACGTCATCCAGATTTGAACACCATTGTTCAATATTCTCGTGTGGACTAATAGGTCATTCTTCATGGCAGCGCTTGTCCTGCTGCTTATGTTTCTTCGATGTCTTTGTTTCCTTTGCGCTGCCATTTTTAATCTTGTATACCTTGTGTACGAGGAATAAGAAGCCAGCTAACGAATGAAACGCGTCACGGCACTGAACTAGCCCTCCTTTCTGCGCAAACTGATCGCGGCAGCGTGTTTGTGTGGTGTTGGAGTAGGCCTTGGTGTTGAAAAATTCACCGAAAACAACTGCGGCATGCCCCATTAAAACGTCGAGCCAATTAGTCGAAAACTATTGGAAAAGTCGTGAAAGAATTCCATTCACTCTCCATAATTCTGATCAGGCTCTAACCCGATGGAGGCGAAATTATAGAGGGCCATGTAGTGCGCGATGTCACGGCTCGTTAAGGAACCCCAGGTGGTCGAAATTTCCAGCGCCCTCCACTACGGTGTCCCTGATAGCCTTAGTCGCTTTATGACATTAAACCCCCATAAGCTACAAACTATTTGATTTGTTAAGTGAATCGAATAGGAAATACTACAAAAGTTCAAATACTCGCCCGTGCCTAGAAAACTCCTCTTATCCAGGCAGCCACGTTGTCATTACCGGTAATACTCTAAATGAGCTTACCGTAATCGGTCGGCAGGGTTTGTAGAAGCGCGGGGGCTGCAAGTGATATGTCATGCGTGAGCAGCTGGCCGAACAACACTCCAAGGTTGGTGAGGTGCCTGTCGTCGGTTCGCCTCTGCGGGTGCATCACCATGGACACCAGGCGTGCGCTGGGCAGTGGGCGGCCGCTCACCGAGAGTCGCACGGAGGATACGCCTGAAACGGTAGCACCGGTGTCATCGCCGGAGTCCATTCGGCCTGAGCTCTGGCCACACTGGGCCGTCCCGTCCTCTCGCAGCGATTTCGTATAACGTCGTTGCGCATGTCACCAGCATCGGTGCGCTTCCTGTTTTTCGAGCAGTGTTTTCACACAAGGCAAGGCAAGCGTTGCAGGGTTAAGAGAGAATGAAGAGGGTGGATGAGATTAGAAAGTCTGCGGGGAGAACGTGGCTGCAGCTGGCAAAGGACGGGGTTATTTACAGGGATACGGATGATGTCTTTGTACGGCAGTGGAAGTAGTCGGACAAAGGGTAATGCGGCGGCCTTCATTGCGGTACGCTACAGATACAGTACATTTTTGCCCACGTTAAGGCCTTATGGACCGCCGAAGCAGTGGGCGTAGTTCAGTTGGGCCCGTAGGCAGACTTATGAGGCTGCGTCATGCTGCTCCGCAAAGACCTTGCCGGTAACGGCGTCGCAATGAATCAAAGGAGCTAAACTGCAAATAAGCTCAAAGTAGGATCAGTCGTTCAAGCGGCAGTGTTTCTCGCTGTGAGAAATACAAAAAATGCAATGAGAAATACAAAACCGAGCCGGAACATTTTCATTCGTTGAGCTTAAAAATTATACCAGTCTCTCAAGTGGTGGTTAGTCAGGCAAAATGGCTTATTATTTCTAGACGTCACGACATCGCATCGAAAGGTGCGTTCCGCATTAGTGAAGAGAAAGATGCTTAGATGGTCAGAAGCGATTAACCGCGGAAGGTGAATGCGTGTTTATGATGATACACTTTAGTTTCATGCTCTTCTCTTTTACAGCATCTAATTTCCTGGAAGTTGCGCCAAGTCATCTGGCATTACGTTGGCTGACTTCGAAGGCTCGCGAAGTATATTTTTATGCATATACATCTGTTGGATGGCGCGAATTTCGCCCTTACTTACGGCACTGCGTTGGATTAGCTGATGACATGCGCTTGATTTCGGCGCTGCTTTCCATCTCTCCTCGTTGTCGCTGGTCTATGTCTTTAAATCTTTATATACTTTATATCTTATAGGTTTTATTCGAAGAATATGTATGCACATAAATATAAAGGCCTTTCAGGCGTAATATATCCTTTGATGAATCTGAAGCAATAAAAAGATTGGTGACATCCTCAGCGATTATTGTAAAGCCGAGAGACGAAGGCGGCGCTATAGTGATTAGGAATACGTCTCGGTACATCCGCGAGGGCCTCAAAAAACTTGATGACGACTCTTTTTATAAGCGACTTGTTTATGATCAGTGGTCGCAATATAATCCAGAAGTCACTAATATCCTAGAAAGTCTCTTGACAACGGGAAAAAAAAAACGCGCCAAATGTTTCTTGCACTTAATCCAGTTCTTGGAAGATTTTACTTATTACCGAAAATATATAAGGTGATAAACACAGAGCGAAAAATTGTCAACGGTGTGGGAACGGTGCCTGAAATATGTTATGCTAAGTTGATTCTATCATAAATATACCTCTAAATATCTCTTCTTTCATTAATGATGTCCCTCACTTTCTTTAACATCTGAAGGAACTCAACATTCCGCCAGGCACGCTACTTGTTAACTTAGATATGGCTTTATTGCATACAAATCTACCTGAGGTGTTCAGTCCGTAATGAGCGGCCAAGATAACACCGTTCGTGAAAAATCTGTCAATAGCTGACTTCTGGCGCTCTTTTGAAACAAACACTTCATCTTAACAGCACTAAATTTAATGGAATTCTCGGCGCTCATGCTAGCGGAACTTCGATGGGCACCAGAATATGACCTAAATATGCTAATATTTTCAAGGGTTGCCTAGTAACCAAATATCTTGTGAACCGTTCTTTAAAACCGTTCTTTTGCAGACGCTTTTTTGATGATATTTTTCTAATCTGGAACCGCGGTTAAAAAGAACTCCTTTCGTTAAATTGCAGAATTTAATAGTTTTCACCTTTGAATCTTTATTTTTTTTTGGATGTCAGACTGTCTCATGACAACAAGAAGCAAAGAACCTGCCTTTATAGCAACAGCAGCCTTGTAAAACATTGTAAAACTATCATTCCCTATAGTCAGGGTATCCACTTTAAAAGAATATGCTGGGAGACATCAGCTTTTTACAACAATTGCGCACAACTTCCCAGTGTTCTTAAGAAAGAGAAGTATGCAGCCCAGATATCTAACGACGCAGTGAAACGCGTAGACGCACGTGACCGCCAGTCATTACTGCGCGAAATAAAACAACATGTCTTGAAAAACCAAACTAACCTGTTCAAGCTAATCTATTCCTAACCTACTCGTCCTCTGACCCTAATGCACCAGGAAATCTAAGAAGACAACATAATATCATGCTAAAAAGTGGCCATTTAAAGGTCACTTTTAAAATATGCCCACAGATGACGAAGTTACAGGTAGCTGTTTGCACTTTTTCATTCTACATTGGACGAAGTAGAGGTAACTTCACCTTCTAGAGCGAAGATGTAGTTTATCTACTAGAATGTTCTGCCAGCCATCTGCAATATGCATGGCAAACTGCGACGTATTTTAGATTGCGCTTTAACAACCACGAGGCACAGAGTGTAAGTCTAACCAACGTGCCCTTATTTAAGCGTGTAAATGTTTCGGGTTACGCATTTGATAAATTACAAGCCTCCATCTTGAATCTGGGTTTTGATCACACTACGACCGAAAATTCAGAGAATCATTTTTAATTCGTAAGTTTAAACCATCTCGTCAGTCATGAACCAAAGCCTCATCATCATCAGCCTGACTACGCCCGCTGCAGGGCAAAGGCCTCTCCCGTATCTCTCCAATTAACCTTGTCCTTTGCCAGTAAGAAAACTTGCCTGTCTTAATCACCTCATTGTTTGTGACCAACTTCTTAAGAATAGCGAGCAAGTGACTGGTATTTTTTATTCTGCTTATAAAAAGCATTATAGAAGCGTGTGATGAGAGGCTAGTTGGTAAGACATTCTGAAGACACAAAACTACGCAGGAGACAGGACACAGAAAAGATGCAGACAGGACTACGCTCGTCCTGTCTGCATATTTTCTGTGTCCTGTCTCCTGCGTAGTTTTATGTCTTATAAAAAAGCAGTATGCGTCACAAGACAAGACGTCTGTACAGTGACTGCATATCACTGTGAGTCATCTTCCTTTGGCGTGGCTTTATTCATTTAATTGGATGTGTACATATCGTAGGCTGCCTATTATTATCTTCAGTGCACGTTAAAGAACCACAGGGGGTCGAAATTTCCGGAGGCCTTCACTACGGCGTCCCTCATAGCCTGAGTCGCTTAGGGACGTTAAACCCCAATAAACCAAGCATATTATCATCTAAGACGTAGCTTCGCCTCTTCTCCTTTTGATTTTCTGCGACAGCGTATACAGCTCGCTCGGCCGAAAAGCGGTCGGCGTAGTAATAGTAGCCGACTGCGTGTCTGAAATAATCGGGAGATACGAACCGTTTGCCGCAGAGTCTTACGGATAGTGCCACAAGATTCAGCGTTTCGCACAGGATAAACTTCCTTGTTAAGTTAGAGCCTAGCTCACGAGAGGGATCCGATCCGTCGTTCTATAATCGAGGGGAACCGGTGGCCTATAAGCGGGACCTGCTTAAAAAAAAACGTATCATGCGTGGTTCGTGTGTCCGCCAAGATAAGTGAGACTGCTACTACATTTATTTTCCTCGAAAAACCAATTTTCGAATTGTCCGACGGGAAAGGTGTTACACCGAACGGGCGATGGCGTTCCATGGACTCCCTGGCAGCGCTGCAACACGCTGTCGCGTTTCATTCTTAAGGGCGAAGATTAAGCGTCCTCAAAATTTTTTTGACCGCATCCTTTTAGGCACGTGTGTGCTCCGAATTATTCTGCACCTTCTAGGTTGGCCATGTGTACTCTTGTTTGTTTTAGATGACCTCTAATGCACAACTTTGGTGCCTGTGCGATGTGTCATTTCGGCCCTATTTTTTCTTGGTGTTTCTTATTACATATCCGCAGTCATTAGTGCAGATAGCGATAAGGTGAGAATATGAATTTCAGAAACTGCCTGCAGCTCAGGCTCTTCAGACGAAGGCCGGTCGCCGGCTAAAACGTCAAGTACAATGTCAGTTCACCACGTCTGTTTTCTTCCGTGTAAATCTATGAGAAACATTGAGATGATGCTACGATTTATTCCAACACTTCGTCCGTCTGGTGTACTGTCCGTTCGTTGCACAATTATCCCTATCCAAGGAAGAGCATGCGGGCACGCGGTGCAAAGTAAATAAGCGCTTGCTGATATGCACAATGTCACTGTTTTGCCAATCAGAAGCATGTAGTTCACGCTGGAAACTTTAGTTAGATATCGCTAGGATCCTTCCATAACTGAGCTCAACTTTCTTTTGTTCGCATGCTATGGAGTCTCGTAGAGCCCAGCCTCGCCAACTCGAAGCTTGAGCCGAAGATACTTCTTATCATGAGTAATCTTGTTCTCCTGCGAATAAGCCAAGGAGTTCTGCGCAGCTTCCTTTCGGGCGTCCCCTAGTGTAAGGCCGCGGTTGTTTAACAGGCACTTGTATGATGAGATGCCGTACATGAGGAAAAAAGTAGGGTGCTGGATTGCCTCATGTGTATTCTTGTATTCCTCGACAAATTCAGTAAAATTTTTGTTGGTGTTGAGGTCGATCGCTTAAATTTCTTAAATCTGCAAAATGTAAATGTAGGCCTTCCGTCCAAAAGGAACACCTGAGGCTTGCCAGCAGCAAAGATATTCTGCAAGCATAAAATGTAGGCATCACTTGTTTTATTCTCGTGAGCAAGCACCCATACCTAGCGAGTAGCATGGTCGATGGTCGAGTGGATAAATTTATTAGGTGAGCCGTACCCAGCGACGCCACCGATTGTATCCGTGGCTAAAAGGTCTAAAGGTTGTTCAGCCAGAGGTAGGGACACAAGAGAGCCATACGTTTTCGTTTTGGCTGGAATTTTTTTTATTATTCGAGATGTTTGCCATTGGGCATAATGATAAAGGGAGAGAAAGTTAGAAGGAGCGTAAGCAAGCTTCGCTTAAAAAGTGGCAAATGTTCTCGATAGAGCGATTATCATGTGCCCACTTGCGAAAGGTGCCTGCAACGTCCCATCGCAGGCCTGCCTTCTTTAGGAAGCGCTGTCTGACACATGCTGTAGCCGGGCAAGTCCACAGCAAGTGTTTTTCGTCACACAGGTCTGGCGCAGCACCGCCATGGGGGCAATTGTCAGTCTCTTCTAAATGTTTCTCATGCCACCAACGACGCACAGTGGGAGTCAAAGTCGTTCCTGCCCGAATCCGGTGCACAGATACCTCTTCCTTCCGAGTGAGACTGCGGAGGAGAGGGTACGAACACGGAGGAATTAGAGCGCGCGTTTTTAAACGCAAAGCCTGTTTCTCGGAAACATGGGGCAGGAGAAGCACTGAAGTTTGGGCTAGTTGGTGTTGATACACAATACACAAATCTGTGTAAACTTCTTGGCGTGCATCGGGGGCGATTTCAACATACATATGAGCACAAGCAGTTCAGTGCAAGAACGCATGTTAGTAACCATACAAACAGCTGGAGTAAAGTTTCACAGGTTCTTCTACTCTCCTTGCACCAGGGGTGCCCCGCCAGAGACGGTTGGTATAACTCGAAGACTGAAGCTTGATCTCTTCGCACCAGGGGTGCCCCGTCAGAGACGGTCTCAAGATGTGTTGACACGCAGGGGTAGGGCGAATACTTGAAGATTTATATACAGCTATTTACATTGCATATACAAGTTTAGGCACTCGAGACAAATAAAGGGCAAAAAGATACAAAATAACAAAAAGGGTGGAACTGGCTAACACTAGGGGAGGCCCCTACTCGGCGTGGCCGAAGATGCGTAGCATCTCACCTTAGCACAGAACCCCGCTTCCGGCTCCGGGGCCCAGTTTTAAAGCCCTAAAGGCCCGGTCCACATTCCGTAGCACCCAATCATTCTACATTCTTCATATCATTGGCTAATCGAGAGCATGATCAGCCCTCCAACTACCGTAGGGTAACACACTTTCCAGAAAAACAAACGCACGGTCGTGCCAGCATGTGCGGAGTAGAACGTTCCCTCCACCACAAAATAAAAACAAACACAAATATACATTCGTGCCAGAACGTGCGCGAATCCGTTCCGCGGGGCGGGTGGACACCCGTACTTCCCGGCGCGTTCGCGAGCGGCCGCGTTCCAAGAAAGGAGACGCTCCTCTTTGAGTGCCCCCAGCCGCGTTCCAATGACCCCCGCGAACGCTACCGATCTCTTACACGCCCTTCCCAAGATTGTACAAAGGGCACAAATGCCACTTTTAGAATTATAACAAAGGGATCGGTACGGGTCACAAAACCACCCTGTGAGTGACATCCCGCAGCTACACCAGTACTGGCACCAACACAACCAAAAGCAAAATAATGCGCACGGGCGCCAACACAACACAAGCAAATTGCACACTCAAACACACACGGTGACACAATTGCTGTGCGCCGTAAAACGGAGTCCAAGTTGATAGGCTATACTCAGTTCACTTGCATTCACACTGTCGTCCTGCTCGCGAATGAGCACACACACGCACCGACATTCGCGACTGGAGCGTTCACTAGCACTCGTACGATGTCCGTAAGTGGCCACGTGAGCCTCCTTAGTCGCACCGAGCGCCCCTGTGTGCGTTTCCAGCCAACACACGTCTCAACCGACACGATCAACGCCCAATGGCTACTACGCTCATTAGGCCGGTGCCACAGCGGGGCAAGAATTCAAAAATTGCTGCCCTCCAGGATCGAAAACAACGTCCTGATCCTCGATAAGTCCAAATACTTCAGCACGCGACGCACTTGAGGGCAAGCTTTCTCCGGCGCGCCGGTTCGAAACGCGTACTGCGTGAGGAACATAGTCCCTGTCCAGCCTAATCATAACAGTGCGACCACTTTTGCCACACGTGATTTGGCGTTCTGCAGCACGGGACGTACTGTTACCCGCGCCGACTTCCACCGTGAAAGCCACGCACCTGCCTCCTGTTACTCTATCTTGCTTGGAGCCATTTGCCCCGTTCCTGCTCGGGCAAACACTGACGTTGCCGTTCCCTGCATAATAGGCATTTGCAGGCTTCGTGGCATCGTCTAACTCTGAGGCTCCATGAGCTCCCTCGCAGTCACTGGACCCGAGCTTGCCTTGCGGCAAGTCGCCACTCATTTCCGGGTCCTCAAATGACCTGGCCGGACACACACCGGGTGCGTTCGACAACTGCGCGGCGCTCTGCCCGGTCGGCCCGGCGGGCCCACCTCCGCTCTCTGCCTCGGATGTAGGGCTGTTGTCACCAGGAACGCTACGGGGCACTTCATGCCCTATGACCGACACAGTGTGTGTTTGCAGCAACGCCAGATTTTCACCGGTTACTAGCTCCGTGTCGGAGGTCACAATCTTAGTCATAGAGCCTGCAGGAATTAGATCACTCTCCTGCTTGGTTTCGGACAATTTGGTCTCGACTGGCCCTAGACCATCAGGATTGGGCTGCTCTTTTTCTTTGCTAGCCGCCCGCAGTGGCGAAGCTGTGATTCCTTCAGAAATCTCGTTTTCGCTCTCTGCGGCATTTCCCAACTAAGAGGCGTCCGCGCATATCGGCTGATTACCTACAGCGACCTGACTGCTCTTTCCTCCACCTGTGCTTGAGCAGCATAAGTCTTTGTCTTCCAGCACAGGCGGCCTCATCTCTCGGGACTCGGAGCAGTTCTCCGTGGCTGATTGACTGGCTCTTCTACTCTCCTTGATCTGAGAGATCTCGAGCTCTACCTGCTAGCGTCTTGCTTCTATAACCTTCAAGACATACTTAACATCCTGAGGTTCTTCCTCGCGAAGCAGCGCCTTTCCGCCATTTACTTTCGCAAGTTGAGCCTGAAGGTCTGCTAAGCGCGCCTTCGCTAACTCAACCTGGTACCTCACATCCAGTGAGGGCCGGCTTGGATAGCTTTCCATACCGCCTTCCGTACCCATCAGCTGTCCTACCGGCTCGAACACAGGGACTTGAACAATGCGACCAAGGAAACTCACGGTTTCGATTCGTCGATCCGCATTGCCAGCTCCTTGGCGTCGGAGTCCACCGCCACTTCCCCGGACGCTGCGATGAGCTGTCGCACGCCGCTGGTCCGCCGCCGGTGACCAAGTTATCGACGCGCTGCTTTTCTGGACCGTATGCAGTCCCGAGTCGCTTGACTACTGCCGTGGTCCTTGCACCCTTGCCGCCGTCTCTCCGCAGGTCCTGTCTCGAACGCTGACCTGTTGCCTTGTCGTCGCCTTTGTCCCTGCGTTCAATCTTCTTCCTGCGCCCTCTTCCGATGGCCGCAGGATCCTGTCGACTGCGCCAGTAAAGTTTCACCGGTTCTTCTACTCTCCTTGCACCAGGGGTGCCCCGCCAGAGACGGTTGGTATAACTCGAAGACTGAAGCTTGATCTCTTCGCACCAGGGGTGCCCCGTCAGAGACGGTCTCAAGATGTGTTGACACGCAGGGGTAGGGCGAATACTTGAAGATTTATATACAGCTATTTACATTGCATATACAAGTTTAGGCACTCGAGACAAATAAAGGGCAAAAAGATACAAAATAACAAAAAGGGTGGAACTGGCTAACACTAGGGGAGGCCCCTACTCGGCGTGGCCGAAGATGCGTAGCATCTCACCTTAGCACAGAACCCCGCTTCCGGCTCCGGGGCCCAGTTTTAAAGCCCTAAAGGCCAGGCCCACATTCCGTAGCACCCAATCATTCTACATTCTTCATATCATTGGCTAATCGAGAGCATGATCAGCCCTCCAACTACCGTAGGGTAACACCCTTTCCAGAAAAACAAACGCACGGTCGTGCCAGCATGTGCGGAGTAGAACGTTCCCTCCACCACAAAATAAAAACAAACACAAATACACATTCGTGCCAGAACGTGCGCGAATCGGTTCCGCGGGGCGGGTGGACACCCGTACTTCCCGGCGCGTTCGCGAGCGGCCGCGTTCCAAGAAAGGAGACGCTCCGCTTTGAGTGCCCCCAGCCGCGTTCCAATGACCCCCGCGAACGCTACCGATCCCTTACAGCTGGCTTCCAAAATAAAATCCGCGGACCTACACGTGTTACCTCACATTCTTCTTCCTCTTTGGATTTACTGATCACCAATCGCGAGGATGCGGCATTTGCCGGTCGCATTGCGACAGACGTTAGCGACCATCTTCCTATCTTCCTCCGTCTTCAAAAAGAACCTTTCTCCAATACAGCCTTGAAAGTGCGTCGACAGCTACTTTCCCAAAGCCGCCTTGACCATTTCAGGAACAGTATTTCACTTGTGAACTTGAATCCTGTTTTCGAGCACACAACACCCGATGAACCATACTGTGAGCTCCTTCGGCTCTTTCTCCCAATTAATAATGAGTGTTTCCCGATCGTTGAGATAAAACCTTAAAAAAAAAGCACGAAAGCCATGGATGACTGCTCGCTTGGTATGACTAGTAAAAAAGAAACATAAGCTCTTCGCGACTTTCATAAAAACTAGAGCCCACGCAGTGTTAGCCACTTATAAGTCGCTAAGGAACCGCTTAAATAGCGAAATTAAATCATCCAGGACTGCCTACTATAATAATTTGTTTAATGCGCATCTCTCCGACCACCCGAAAGAAAAGTAGAGACGCCTAAATATTCTGCTAAATCGAAATAACCAACATCAGGACCTCGCGAGCCTAGTTATGCATGGCAAGAAAATAGCTGGTCCGTCCCTTGCAAATGCCTTCAACCAATATTTCGCTGAAGTTAGAAGCAGTCAGTACATCCAGGTATGTCTCGATTTTTGGGCTTGGGCGACAGGCTAAACGAATCGATGTTTCTTGAACCGACCGACGAAGCGGAGGTTTACTCATTGTGCAAAAGTTTAAAGAACACGACAAGTCTTGACCCAAGTAATATTCAAAGTTTACCTGTAAAATACGTACTACCTTTGATCGTGCTATGCCTCACACATATTTACAATACCGCGCTCCACACAGGACGTTTTCCCGTTGCCATGCAGGTAGCCAAAGTTGCGGTTATTTATAAAAAAGGCGATAAAAACGTTCTAGGAAACTAAAGGCCAATATCTGTACTAACTTTTTTCTCCAAGGGGTTAGAACGAATAATGCATCGACGTTACTACAATTTGCTACAGAAGCACTGTGTAATAGCCAACTCTCAGTATGGATTCACAAAACATACATCAACTGAGCATGCTCTGCTTGATCAAAAAGAATACATATTAAATAACTTCGCAGCTCAACTCCTCACCTTAGACGTCTTTGTAGACTTTAGCAAAGCATTAGATACACTGAATCACGAAACTGTTTAAAAAACTCGACCACTACGGTATACGTGGCCACGCCCTCTGTCTCATTCGATCGTATTTCAGTGCTCGCCGCCAGTATGTTGCTTTAAATCACTGCATCGGACTCGTTAGCAATCACAAACGGCGTGCCCCAGGGCAGCCTTCTGGGGCCACTTCTATTCACCATATATAATAATGACGTATGCAACATCAGTAATTTAGTTAAATCCATCATATATGCTGACGACACCAGTCTATTTTTGTCCTCACCTGATATCAAAGAACTAACTAGCACCGCAAATACAGTTTTGTCATCATTACCTGAGTGGTCATGTTTGAACTCATTAAAAATAAACAAACTAAAACTAAAGCTTTATTGTTCCATCCGAAGGGGCAGCATATAGACAGTGTGCCACCACTCTATTTCGACAACGCTCCCATTGAGTACGTGGAAACCTTCACATTACTCGGAGTGGTATTTACTGCTACTATGTCGTGGGACGCCCACGTAAGCAAAGTGTGCCTATCCCTCTCCAGATACATTGGGATAGTTTCGCGGAATAAACATATTCTACCCGCGAAAACTAAGCTGAATCTGTACTATGCCTTCTTTTATTCTTAAGTATCATATTGCTTCCTTGTATGGGGACAAACCACAGCATCTAACATCTAGAAGCTACTAGTACTGCAAAAAAGAATACTTCGCGTAATTGCTAATGTACCGTATGATGCTCCAACACGTCCTATCTACCAGCAATACAGAATGATACCCGTAACAAGAATGTTCGATTAAAGGTTTGCATCCTTCTATAAAAAAATAATAGCCAAAGACGACACATTTTTTTCTAGCATTGTGACACTTACACCACATCGGACACCGTATATGACCCGACAGCGTATGATCTATTCATTGCCACGATGCAGAACAAACTATGGCCATAGTCCTTCAATGTCCTTATGGTCATGAAACTTGTCCGTAACGCTATGGGAGAGCTTCATATGTTGACCGCGCCTTCCACGAGGCGGCGCTACGAGTCCAGTGGGGGCAACGACGCGAGGGAGCGAGCGTCTCTACGGCCGCGAGTATACGGGTAGAA
This sequence comes from Amblyomma mixtum, assembly GCF_055824585.1. Taxonomy (NCBI): domain Eukaryota; kingdom Metazoa; phylum Arthropoda; class Arachnida; order Ixodida; family Ixodidae; genus Amblyomma; species Amblyomma mixtum. The sequence continues at coordinate 113,468,060 of NC_143018.1, forward strand.
TGGGACTCCGGCAATGCGGCAGCAACTATTTTCTCTTTTCACTCTGCCTTCGTTTACAAAATAAGCACAGTGCACGTGACGTGCAAGCCTGCGATGTCGAATACTTGCTGCGTGACGGGTTGCCGCTCAGGCTTCGGAGGTACGCAGGAAAAGGCCTCGCTCTTCTGTCTGCCGAGCGACGCCGAGCAGCGTAAAATATGGAAGCGGGCGATACCCCGACAGGAAAGCGGTAGATTTAGCTTCGACTCCAAGTATGTACGTGTCTGCGAGAGGCATTTTGCCCCACTGATTCGGTCTCACGAGTTTATGATCAACAGGGAAGCAGTGTCGCTGCAATGCGCGAGAAACCGAAACTCAGGCCCGGCGTCGTCCCACGGATATTCGAAGGCCTACCAGCGTACTTGGGCACGAATCTGTGACGATGTTGCATTTTATACAGCTGTGCTCTTCAATGTGCTGATGGCTTTTGGTGCGAAAGCACTACTTCATGGGATGAAACCCACCAAGAATCTTGTGGCGTCCCTGAATTTAAGGGTGCAGAAATAAAATATATATTGCTGCGACTAGAAATTTCGTACCCCCGGCGGCGCGAACGGAGCAGCTTCGCTGGCCACTGCTCGAGAGCACGGTGCTATCGCAGCAGCCGATCACGCCTCGTGTTGTTGTTGCTGCCTCAAAAACGATGGCACATACCCACGGTGGGAGATTGGCCAGGATTTCGGGCAGATACAAACAGGAAAAAACTTAACTGTAACACACTCTCGCGCTGCGCGCATTGTACACCGTCGTCTTCATCAACGTCCACCTTCGGAACGAACACATCAGACTAGCTTAACCTCGATCAGAGCTTAACTTCAGTCTAATATCGCCGCGAGACGTGCAACGACCCAGCAAAGCAAAACCATGAGCCAAACAGCCTAAACACATGCGTTCGCACGCCTGCTGGGTTTAACCACGTTGAACACCTAGCGCTTTTTATTTTTTGTACATGTTTCTCCGTGATTTCTATCATTCCTCATTTCTGCCGCCGCGGTGGCTCGGTGGCTATGGTGCTCGGCTGCTGACCCAAAAGACGCGGGTGCGATCCCGGCCGCGGCGGCTAGAATTTCTTTGGAGGAGAAATTCTAGGGGCCCGTGTACTGTGCGATGTCAGTGCACGTTAAAGAACCCCAGGTCGTCGAAATTTCCGGAGCCCTCCACTACGGCGTCTCTCATAGCCTTAGTCGCTTTGGGACGTTAAACCCCATAAATCAAACCAAACCATTCCTCATTTCTGGCTTATTGCGTCGCCGCTAAAAGCTTGTCTCTTATCTTGGTAACGCGAAGCGAGCACATGAGCAATACTTCCTTGCACTCGTCAGCGCCTCCGTAGTCACAGCGTGAATAAATGGCTTATGAAGCAAGAGTCTTCAGCAGCTGGCTTTGCCACCTCCGAAAGTGTCAGCAAAAAAAAAAAATGAGAGCACCATCAAACTACCGGTGCATTCGTCATGTGATCGCTCTTCTAGCGCGCACTCCAGTTCTTAAAATACCGCCATAACGTCATGTTTTCAGCATTATTGAGATTGCAGTATTTATCATAAGGTAAACGCCAGCCTTAAGCATTCTTGTGCACTTAGATGAAATCGAGGACTCGGCCGAGACAGGCGCAACCCAGACACAAGAGATATGTTACTGATCGCTACGGTAGATCTCCAGAATAACGTTTTGGGCAAGTTGCGGTAAAAATGAATGGCAAGGCTGGACCATTGTACGAAAATCGCTTTTTTTGTGAAAATCAACGAGAGAAAGTAAGTGCGTTAATTGTTTGCCAGTAAAAAGCCGCTAACAAGGTTTACTAGTGGCCGTCGTCGATCGTAGAGGGTTTTTAGTGTCTCGACGTTGCAGCCAAGCTTTCAGGTGATAACCGGTAAAGCAGTGGCCATCGTAAGTCCACATACCGATCCCCAGAAAGCATAACTACCAAGCGAATATGAGCCGGTTGGCCGGAAAACAGCCGCTGCGAGCAGGGCTCGCGCAGCGACTCGTGCCCCCTCGCCGACAGCCGCGCCTCTAGCGGCGCGCGCTGTCCCTATATAAAACTTTGGCGGGAGTTTCGTGATGCTATGGCTTTTCCACATCAAAATACATTCTTCCGAAGTACTTGAACACGCCATTTCACGACATGTTGCACAGCATGTCTGTCTCGGCTATTCGAAATGTGTTTGCAAGCTAGGTCCCACAGTATGTGTTCCCATGTATAGAATTCTATTGCATTGAACCGTAAATGTTGTGTAAAACCTTTATTCTGTTGTGCGGAAATTCTACTTGTCCATGCAAAATAAAAAAAAAGTTTCCTTTCATGCACGTATTTAAAAAAAAATGTTTCTTTTTATGCTTGTATTTACACGCCTTGTCTTTCCGTGCACCTTGCGTTGTTACAAGTGTATTAAGTAACCATCATAGTCGCTACGAAACTGCCTCTATGTAGGGGTGGCGAGGCCTGTCAAGCGGTCGTAATGACTGCTGTTTTCTCGCCGCCCTCAGTTTTTGTAAAAAAGCTGTAATAAAGTGATTGATTGATTGAATGTCGCAGCATGAACGAAACGGGAACAAGAGAGAACACACACGACAGGACGAGCGCTGCACTTCCAACTGATAGTTTATTGAAAAACTGAAGCTTATGTACAGTCCTACTGATAATCTTGTGGAAATCAATCAGTTTTCCAAAAATGCTATTTCATTATCATGCAAAAATAAAGATGGCACGCTGATACTTTGACTGCCTGCTAATTTAATTGTGGTATGCCTCCACAATCTCTCTTTCGACTTGGTCTTTCCCGCGCCCAAGAAATTTAGTTTTCCGGAATATGGGTTTACATTTGCAGTCACGACAATGTATGGCAAGATGCCCACTCTTCCCTTCCTTGACCAAATTGTAGTGCTCCCTAGCTCTTTCATTACAACACCGTCCTGTTTGCCCGATGCATACTCTATTACAGGTAAGGGGAATGCTATAAACTATGTTAGTTGTGCACTGTGTGAAACAAAGTTGGTGCTTGATTGCGCATACCTGCTTTTTCTTTTTTACCATCATTGGGCATATTTTTGAAAGCTTGCTGGGAGCTGTCAAAAGCACATCTACATTGTATCTTCTTGCTATCTTCTTTAAGTTGTGAGATACCTTATGAACGTACGGTATCACTTGAGTGGGCTTCCGTTGATCTTGATCGACCTGTTTTTTGCCACTCTTCTTGTTTTTGCAGCAAGTTTTCCGCAACTGATGTTATAGTATCTGCCGGGAATCCTGACATGCGCAGTCGCTCTATTTGGAGATTAACGCTTTCTTGCATTTGGTGCGGACAAGATTTTTCCAAAGCTGCGTTGAGGCAATTGATGATCAGTAGGACTGTACAGTCATGAGCAGCCTTGTCTAGAGCGCTTGAGCAGTGCGCACTTGGTAGCAAAAACCGAAATTAGAGAGCAGCCCCTCATTACAGGGCAAAGTTTTCGTGCCTGCTTTGTTTACGAGGCTATCTGGCGCTTTTTCCGTGCAAGCGTTGCAGCTGGACCCTAGAGGCTGCCACAAAATCTGGATTTGTTTGCAAGGAAGTGCACCGCCCGAGCGCTCTAGACAAGGCTGCTCACGACTGTACATAAGCTTCAGTTTTTCAATAAACTATCAGTTAAGTTGGCCGAGTTGGTATAGGTTCGTGGTTGAAAAACAGCGCACTAAAGACTAGAGACCAGAGTAAAGGCAACGACAGGACAAGCGCTTGTCCTGTCGTTGCCTTTACTCTTGTCTCTAGTCTTTTGTGCGCTGTTTTTCAACCATATAGCAGTTGGAAGTGCAGCGCTCGTCCTGTCGTGTGTGTTCTCTCTTGTCCCCGTTTTGTCCGTGCTGCGACAGATTTGTGTATTATGTATGGGACAGGAACGGGACTGGGGGAAGAGGTGAAGGTGACGGGCTGTCTGATGTGTCAAGGTGTGCCTTAGTATCCACATGAATATTATGCTGATCGTGAGCATGGCCGCGAATCCACTGTATACGCACAGGGCAGGGGTATTCTGTGCAAAGTTGGTGAACAGATTGTGTGAAGTGTCACAGCGCCGAATGAAGATGCGGCATCGCTGATTATGCAAGGCCAGTAGTATTGTCGAGAACATATTGCCGCACTCTACCGGCGCCCCCGTGCGGTCTGTCTCCGACCTTTGTCGCGCGCCGGACTTCTTCTTCTGCTCGGTGCTAGGGTCGGCCGGCTGCGCTCCGCCCAGTGTGCTCGCCAGGGATAGAACGTTCTACCGGCGCCCGTGACATTTTGGTGCAGCTGCTGGGTACGATCCATGTACGAAGAGGTCCCAGGAACCTCCAGCTCTCCGCCACACCCCCTGGACACGACACCTGTCCACAAGTCAAGCCGCCGCTTGAAAGGCTTAGCCCCCGAGTACAAACCCCTCACCGCGCCATCCCGCACGATGACCTCTACGGTGGCCAGCCAGACCTTCCAGCCATCTGTGAGTTCGCCACCGCTACTTCTTCACACGCCTCGCATGCCTGCGTCGTTCCATGGTGACAAGTTTGAGGATGTGGAGGACTGGTTGGACGGGTACGACAGGGTCGCTGAATTTAATCTGTGGGACGAAGACCGCAAGCTTCGAAACGTCTACTTTGCCCTCCAGGACGCCGCCAAGACGTGGTTCGAAAACCACGAGTCCGCCATCCACACCTGGCAAGACTTCCGGCGACAGTTGCTGGACACCTTCAGCAGCAACGAACGGAGGGAGAGTGCTGAATTGGCCTTGCAATCGAGAGCGCAGCAGCCAAACGAGAGCGTGGCGATGTTCGTGGAGGACATGACCCGGCTTTTCAACCGCGCTGATCCTTCGATGTCGGAAGCCAAGAAGGTGCGCCATTTGATGCGGGGAGTGAAGGAGCAATTGTTCGTTGGGCTCGTGCGCGATCCTCCGGCTACAGTCGCCGATTTTGCAAAAGAAGCGGCAGGCATGGAGCGCGCCCTGCAACAGCGGTTTGCGCACTACGGCCGTCCATCAAACATCACTGCTGTGGAGTGCCACATGCCGAAGCCCGGGGATGAGAACACCTCCCTCCGAGAGCTCATCAGGAGCATCGTTCGCGAAGAGCTGCAGAAACTTCGCTCTGTGGAGCAGCCTCCTAGTGTGACCGCCATCTCGGATGCTGTCCGTGACGAGATACGCCGCACGGTGCAGCCCATTCCACCTCCCCAACCGCCAGCGCCCTATGTGATGACATACAGCGAGGCATTGCGAAGTTCTGCGCCACCACCGCCGGCGTTCTACCCTCCTGCCCCTACCGCGCCGTCCCGCCGATTCCCGTATACGGCAGCGCTGCCAGACGACCGCCCACCCGTCACGAAGGCAAACATGTGGCGCACGCCGAACAACAGGCCCTTGTGCTTCCACTGCGGCGAAGCAGGCCACATCCGTCGTCACTGCCCGTACCGCCGGATTGGCCTGCGCGGCTTTTCGCCAGACGCACCCCTGCCACGCTATGGTGAACGACCCCGCGAGATCGATCAGTACCTAGCGGCTAACGTCCCACCTGCACCCACTGCCCAACGTCAGTCCAGGTCACCGTCGCCTCGACGGTTGTCGTCACCAGCCCGCCAGTCCTACGTCCGGCAGTCCTCCAGCCCGCGTCGGGAAAACTGAGGACGGCGACCCCCGGAGGTAGGGCCGCCGTCACTGGACATAATGACGAACATCCTCCGCTCACCGACGTTAGCATGCGACCCGACCTCCGACCCCACGCCGCTACGACCTTTCGACGCCCAGAGACGCCTTCGCTTGACGCTTCAATTGGACGATGTGAACGACCCTTACGTCCGACGACTTTTCGACGAACAGAGACGTCTCCGCTTGACGCACCAACTCGACCGCGAGAACGATCCCCAAGTCCGACCTCCCCCACACAGCGTTTTTCTGAAGGTGACCAAGCTTCGGCTGAAATTCCGATCATCGTTGATGGCCGCCGCGTGACTGCTCTCGTAGATACCGGCGCCGACTTCTCCGTCATGAGTCGTGGTCTGGCGACTGTCCTGAGGAAAGTCCTGACACCTTGGCCTGGAACGCACATCCGGACAGCTGGAGGCCATCTGGTGACACCGCTTGGTGTCTGCACCGCTAGAATGGAGATTCGCGGTGTAACCTTCATTTCCTGCTTCGCTGTGTTGGCTCATTGCTCGAAGGACCTCATCCTCGGGTTTGATTTTCTTCGAGAACACGGTGCGATAATCAACCTCCGCGAACTTGTCGTGACGTTCTCACCTCCGTGTGCCATAGCCGGCAGCAGCGAGCCCGACAGGCCTGTTTTTCGCGTGTGTGATGACAATGTCACGCTACCACCACGCTCCAGTTTGTTTATTACGGTGGAATGCTCCAACCCACGCACGCTTCACGGGATTGCGGAAGGTAACCTGTCGTTACTGCTGAGTCAGCAAGTCTGCGTTGCGCGGGGTGTTACTTCCCTCCGCGGAATGCGAACGCAGCTTTTTGTTACCAACTTCAGCGCCGAATACCGCCACTTGCCGCAAGCAACAGCCATAGCCTATTTCGATGAAATCAGTGACTCAGTCTCCCACTGCGCCTTGTCCCTCAACGATACCCATGAATCGACGTCTGACGCCCCCGTTCTGACTGACGTGAACCCCGACCTAACCGCCGATCAGAAACACCGCCTCCACATGATCCTCGACTCTTTTCGTGACTGCTTTGCGACCACTTCTAAAGTTCGGCAAACATCGGTCGCTAAACACCGCATTGTAGTTGATGAAGGCGAGAGGCCTATACAACACCACCCCTATCGAGTGTCTGCGAAAGAACGGGAGGTGATTCGGAGGCAGGTTGAGGAAATGCTCCGCGACGAGGTTATCCAGCCGTCAACAAGCCCTTGGGCTTCGCCCGTTGTGCTGGTCGCCAAGAAGGATGGCACTCTCCGATTCTGCGTCGACTATCGTCGCCTCAACAAGATTACTAAAAAGGACGTTTATCCGTTGCCCCGAATTGATGACTCATTCGATCGCCTGCGTCATGCCCGGTACTTTTCCTCTCTTGATCTACGCAGTGGGTACTGGCAGATCGAAGTCGATGAACGTGACCGTGAAAAGACCGCGTTCATAACCCCCGACGGTTTGCACGAGTTCAAGGTGCTCCCCTTTGGCCTGTGTACCGCTCCTGCCACCTTTCAAAGAATGATGGACACTGTCCTGGTTGGCCTCAAATGGCAGTCGTGTCTCGTCTATCTTGATGATGTGGTTATTTTCGCTGCGACCTACGAAGAACATCTCAAACGCTTGAGTGCAGTATTGACGGCAATCCGATCAGCCGGTCTGTCTCTAAAACCCGAAAAATGCCACTTCGCGTACCAACGGCTGAAGTTTTTGGGCCATGTTGTGACACCTGAGGGCGTCAGCCCCGACCCCGACAAGACGGCCGCTGTAGCTGCGTTCCCGACTCCCACTGATAAGCGAGCTGTGCGCCGGTTTCTTGGCCTCTGCGCATATTACAGACGCTTCGTGCAAGACTTCTCCAGGCTGGCTGAGCCTCTCACACGGCTAACAAAAGACGATCAGCCTTTCGTCTGGGCACAGGAACAGCAGGACGCCTTCGAAAAGCTCCGCGAACGCCTACAAACAACGCCCATTCTTGCCCATTTTGACGAGGAGGCGGACACGGAACTTCACACCGATGCCAGCAACATTGGCCTCGGTGCAGTCCTCGTCCAGTGGCAAGATGGTGTTGAGCGCGTGATTGCTTACGGCAGCCGCACGCTGTCTCGGTCCGAGACAAATTACTCAACCACTGAAAAGGAGTGCCTGGCTGTTGTGTGGGCGATAACGAAGTTCCGGCCCTACTTGTATGGTCGCCCGTTTCGGGTCGTGAGTGACCACCACTCACTGTGTTGGCTCGCGAATCTTAAAGACCCCTCGGGCCGGCTAGCTCGTTGGAGCCTTCGCTTGCAAGAATTTGACGTTACAGTTGTCTACAAGTCGGGCAACAAACACAGCGATGCAGACTGCTTGTCCCGTGCTCCTATTCCGTCCAGCTCTGATGACCTCGAAGATGACCCTATATTTATTGGTGCTCTGACCACGTCCGCCCTCGCTCAACAACAGAGAGACGACACGGAATTGCGCCCACTCATCGATTATCTCGAGGGTACCGCCTCGTTACCGCCTCGTCTATTCGCGCGTGGCTTGTCGTCGTTTTGCTTGCGGGATGGCGTCCTCTACAAACGAAATTACGGCCCGACGGACTCTGGTTACCTGCTCGTGGTTCCAACGGCGCTCCGCACTGACGTTTTGCAGGCGTGCCACGACGAGCTTCCTTCCGGCCACCTCGGATTTTCTCGAACGATGGCACGAGTTCGTCACCGTTATTACTGGCCCAGGCTTTCTGCGGCTGTCAAGCGTTATGTGCGCACTTGCCGCGAGTGTCAACGTCGGAAGAAACCACCTTTCAAGCCGGCTGGCTTGCTCCAACCCATTGCTCCGCCGAGAATTCCTTTCCACCAAGTCGGCATGGACTTACTGGGCCCATTTCCCACGTCATCATTGGGTAACCGGTATATTGTGGTTGCCACCGACTACCTCACCCGGTATTGTGAGACGAAAGCCCTTCCCCGCGGTACTGCTGCTGAAATTGCTGACTTTTTCATCATCAGCATAGTCCTCCGCCATGGCGCCCCTTCTGTTGTTTTAACTGACCGAGGCACAGCGTTCACGTCCACGCTTACTCAGGAAGTTATGCGGCTCAGTGGCACAAGTCATCGTAAGACCACAGCTTACCATCCTCAAACCAACGGCCTAACCGAGCGCCTCAATAAGACTATCGCTGATATGATTTCTATGTACGTCGACAATGACCACAAGAACTGGGACGCAATACTTCCGTACGTCACGTTTGCCTACAACACTGCCCTTCAAGAGACGACGGGGTTCACGCCATTTCGTTTGGTACACGGTCGTGAAGTCGTGACTATGTTGGACACGATGTTGTTGCCCGATATTGCGCACCCATCCGTTGTCGACGCTGATGCATTCGTTCGCCATGCAGAAGCTGCCCGCCGGCTGGCTCGGCAACGAACTTGCGTGCGGCAAGAAGTCGATGCTCACCGCTATAACCTTCGTCATCGCGAAGTCATTTTCCAGCCTGGCGATCAAGTGTGGGTTTGGAGCCCCAGCCGTCTGCGCGGTCGCTCCGAGAAGCTTTTGCGCCGTTACTTCGGCCCCTACGAGGTACTCCGCAAACTCAGCGACGTTACGTATGAAGTGCGCCCGCAAGGGAGTGCTCGTTCTTCAAGACGCCCGCCGACATCCGAAATTGTGCACGTCGCAAGACTCAAGCCATACCATGCCCGCTAGAACAACTCTCACCACGTTCAGTGCCTGGGACTCTGTTCACGTACACACGTGGCTCCCCCTCAATCTCAGCCATCGAGTCGATGCCTTTCCAGAGGGGAGGGGCAATGCCGCACTCTACCGGCGCCCCCGTGCGGTCTGTCTCCGACCTTTGTCGCGCGCCGGACTTCTTCTTCTGCTCGGTGCTAGGGTCGGCCGGCTGCGCTCCGCCCAGTGTGCTCGCCAGGGATAGAACGTTCTACCGGCGCCCGTGACATTGTCGAGAACATATAATGAGCGTCTTCTTTGTACTAATGTTCGCCACCCTCGTGAGCTATCTCGAAAATGGCCGGTGGAAGCTCTGGGAAGCATAAACTTCTCGTATCCTATTCTTTGCAAAGAGAGCGGTATCGTTCTCTATTGCACACTTTCCTTGAGGATGGTGAGCACGATGAGCTCCAAGGTCTTGCATTTTGAGCAGTTGAATAATCGGAGCTTGGGACAGTGTGTCTGCTTCGGTGTTGGTACTGTCTGTCAGGTCAGATCTCACGCGTAGGCAATTTCAGCGTCCATCGAAATCGCCGTGAAGATTTTTGATGGTTTTCACACATTGAAGCTCCGCTTGGTCTGTGATTACAGGGATAGGGCTCCTTTCAAGCAGCAATGCCACCGAACTGCAGCATCAACAACCGCAACACACTGTCTTTCTGTGATGGTATAGCTAGCTCCCTGCTTAAGAGGTGTGCAAGATGGGTACGCAGCGGGATGCTGCTGACCGTCGTCACATGGCTGTTTGAGGGCGGTGCCAATTCCTTCAACTGACGCATCACTGCTGGTAATGTATGGCTTGTTGAGGTCAAAAATGAGAAGATCGACTCTTCGACCAGTATTTTCTGCAGTTCTGCAAATGCGTGCTCGCATTCTGGCGACCACAGCAATTCTGTGTCCTTTTTAAATAACTTTGTGAGCAGAAGAAAAATAGTTCTGAATTGGAGAATGTACGCCTATAGACGCTGACGATGGCTAAAACTCTTTAGAGAATCTTTTGCCACTGAGGCGTGGGGAAACTTAACACGGCATCAATGTTGCTTGGTTTGGATGTAGCAAAGCGTGCAGGAATATTTTTGCCTAGGTATTCTAGGGAATAATGAGCAAAAGGAAAATTCTTGCGCTTGAGCTTGATATGCCCGGCGCGAAAGGCTTTGAACAATACCTGAGATGTCCCGGGATCGTGTACGAGTGAATAATGGCATCATCAAAGTAGTTCGCAGCATGCTGGAGACAGTGCTTCCTGATGACTGCGTTCATCGTTCGGCATCACTAACCATTCAAAATGGCCGCTAAGCGTGAAAAATTACGTTCTGTTCACATCATCCGGGATAATTACGATATGCTAGTACATTGCCACGATGTCCAGCGTCGTGAAGTACTAGAAATGCCTTATGTGGTATAGAACAGGGCAAATGCATGGAATTAATTGCTAACCTCACATGGCGGTGGCGTTGACTAGGTGATAAGCAATGTACAGGCGTGTGCGTCCTTCACCCTTCTTTTCTGCTAGGATGACCGGAGCTGCGCAGATGGATAGAGAAGGTATCACGAAACCTTGAGCTAGCTGGCTATCCACTTGCTGGTGCTTTTATACTCGGAATTTATGCGGATATCTGTGCGCATGGCAATGAATAGGAGTACTATCGCGGACAGTGACTATGTGCCGCTCGTGTTGTTATGCACCGATATCTGTCTGGGGGTGGAAAAATATAGCTTCTTGTTGTGTTAGTTGTGCTAGCACGACATGTTGATGTTGCGTTGACGCACCACAGTATGATTTATCAGCATTTGATATTATGCTGATTGGACGAAATTCTCGTGCCTTGCATGGTGGACACAACAAACGCTTTCCTAGAGTGACGCTTAAGTCGTTAAACTTCCCTGCTATGTTAAAGTAAAATGCTTCATCCAGGCCAAGACGTAGATAAGCCTCTATTTGCACGTGTAGGTTTTTCAATTTGAACTCTATTTGAACGTTTATTTGAGCTTCCTTTTAATGTTGCTCACCTGTAGCTCGACATAGACGCGAACCAAAAAACTCAGGGTGGATGTAACTTGCTTGACACTGAAGGAAGAGTTTCTTATGATTTGAGTCGTAATTTTTTGCGAAGAGTCTCATTGACGCAGGTCATTGTTGCTAACGTATCAAGCGTTCCAGTAACAGGTCTCTCTTCCATGGACGCTGTGAAGTGCATCAGTGGAACTCTGTGTCGCCCTGCACCATTTATTGCTCTATGTCAACAGCAGACACGTTAGCACGGCGTGAACATTTCTTGTGCCAATGCATGTAGCGTGGAAAGCCATTGGCTGATCAATACCGGCACTTGTAGCTGAGAAGGAGTCGTCTCCTAGTTAAAGGCACTGGCTGCAATGGAGGGATGTGTTTGTTTTTTCGCATTGCTAGATTGGAGAGCGCAAAAAAAAATGGCTGATGCTTAACTTGGTTAAGCTTGGAAAATTCGAAGCATCATCGTGTCGCGTAATTTGGAGGCGCACAACCACAGCGACGGCGCGAGGTGGGCCCCCGTTTCTCCACTGTCGTGACGTCATCAATTCACGTGGTGTGACATCATGTATCATGTGATTTGGAGGCGCACAACCACAGCGACGGCGCGAGGTGGGCCCCCGATTCTCCACTGTCATGACGTCAGCGTGTCACGTGGTGTGACGTCATGTATCACATGATTTGGAGGCGCACAACCACAGCGACGGCGCGAGGTGGGCCCCCGTTTCTCCACTGTCGTGACGCCAACGTGTCACGTGGTGTGACGTCATGTATCACGTGATATGGAGGCGCACAACCACAGCGACGGCGCGAGGTGGGCCCCCGTTTCTCCACTGTCGTGACGTCATCAATTCACGTGGTGTGACGTCATGTATCACGTGATTTGGAGGCGCACAACCATAGCGACGGCGCGACGTGGGCCCCCGTTTCTCCACTGTCATGACGTCATCGTGTCACGTGGTGTGACGTCATGTATCACATGATTTGGAGGCGCACAACCACAGCGACGGCGCGAGGTGGGCCCCCGTTTCTCCGCTGTCGTGACGTCATCGTGTCACGTGGTTTGACGTCATCGTGTAGCGTGATTTGGAGGCGCACAACCACAGCGACGGCGCGAGGTGGGCCCCCGTTTCTCCACTATCGTGACGTCATCGTGTCACGTGGTGTGACGTCATGTATCACATGATTTGGAGGCGCACAACCACAGCGACGGCGCGAGGTGGGCCCCCGTTTCTCCACTGTCGTGACGTCATCGTGTCACGTGGTTTGACGTCATCGTGTAGCGTAATTTGGAGGCGCACAACCACAGCGACGGCGCGAGGTGGGCCCCCGTTTCTCCACTGTGGTGTGACATCATCGTGTGACGTGATTTGGAGGCGCATAACCACGGTGAAGGGCTTAAGTGGTGGCTAAAGTGGTACGCTTCGCATAAAATATCGGCTCACACCGCTCAGAGATGGCTGAACGCGCTGCGCCGCGGTCATCGACTGCAACAGGGTACTAACGATCACTCCTGCGAGGGCAAGGTTCATAGAATATCGCACTATCACTGAGGCCGGAATTGATTTGGTAGTCCTCGAAATCAGCGAACAAGCCTAGACGCCTGTTCGTCGTGGTAACGTTTTACTGTCTGGCCTTTAGCCCAGCGTGAATGGATGAACAAGTGAAAGTAGCCTTCGTCGGCAGCAGCTAAACGATCCAGATTTGGACTCTTGAGGTTGTCCCATGGCTCCACGTTTTCGCCAATGTACGTGATGTATCTGCAGACTTCGCCCCGTCCAGGTGCTCACCCTTGTGTACCAGCATGTCGCATTCCACTCAAGAACTAGCCGCTGCCTTGAATTCGAGGAGGTGATGCCAATTTTCGACTGGCAACCGTCCGGCGCTGCGTAATACATGTGGAGATTGAGTGGCTTCCTTCAAGTGCACATGATGTGGTGTGGTCCTGTCGACTTGTGTGACAAGCGCTGAGATGCATGGTGTTACTAATACGCTATGTTTATTGAGATTCTTCGTCCCCCCCCTTCCCTCAATACGCACGCATGCAGACACCCTCATTATATGCTTTCAAAGATATGAAATTTTGCTCCGGTCATTCAAACCCAGAATTTTACACAACGCCGCTCTGCAGTATTGCAATGAAATGCGGACTTCCTAACGGGGGTCTTGTTTCTGTTCATGTTTATATTTTTTCCAACTCACCCGTATAAAATGGATGGCCGCTTCCAGTGCTTCCTGCATGGCCAACCATCCAGTGTGCGGTATACATAGTCTGAATGCAGAATACGGTTTTATATATGTGACTGCTCTTTACAGTTATTCGTTTGGCCTTCGACCTGTACCGCTGTCAGGGCTAGACGAGTGGACGCATAAGTAGTAAATATGTGGAATTTTAGCAGTAAAATGCATTTCTGCACTGGAAATCAGTTTGCGCGTTTTGTACTCGTAGAGAGTGACTGCTATGGGCTTGAAAATTCTTAAAGGGAATGAATGCGAGCCTTTTTATGTATTTTGAACAACTCAATGCAAGAACGGCTTAGCGCATAGCGGACGCAGGTGCTGGGTACAGTACTGCCTGCGTGAGAATTGGCATTAGTCTTCGAAACAGTTCTATTTATACCTGCTACACAGAAAGGTCTGAGACCGCAGCCACTCTCGACAGATTTTAAGTTTCGTCATCAAACTTTCGATCAGATGTTTAAAGAGCTATCATGTTCCATCCAGTGACAGCGGTAGTATCTTATTCGAAGGAGGAGGTCTATTGGTTACACGAAAGTTAACATACCTGCTTCATTTACTGCCTTTATCTCCGGGATGGCTTACTGGCTATGGCTTTCGGCTACTGATTCCAAAGTCACGAGATGGAATACTGGGCTGGGCGGAAGCGTATTGACGAAGGAGAAATGCGAAAACGCCCTTGTGATGCGTTCCTACGGTGCATGTTAACGAGTCCTGGTTGAAATGAATGCGGAGCTTTACATCAGGGAGTCTGCCAGAGCTCATGCCCAGCTACGGCACGCCAAACACCACATACCAAATTACCATGTTCTGACTTACAGTCGTTATACGCTGGTGGCAGTTCCCTTCGCATACAGGAGCCAGAGCTGCCCCAGTCCGGGTGGGCCAGATTGTTACAGGTGCCGTTGAGTTCCCGAAACTGCTTATTGGGATCGCACTTGACAGATGTCCCGCAAGTCTTTGATGAATTCAGTTCCTTGACCAGAAATTGACCACGAACATCTGCGGTCTTCATGCTTTCATTTCCGAGGCAGGTATCAGAAAAAGGAAATAAGTATCAATAAGCACAGCGAAACTCTTATACGTATTAGGAAAGCGTATTTTAAACGCTAGAGTGGCGTTCATCATCATGCTTCCGTAATAGGTGCATAAATTCACCCCCGTATTTTTACGGATAAAGAAATAATATTACGCGAAGTACAAGCAATCACAGAAGCAGAGGAAATTTGGGCGCGTATTTCATAAAAACTTATGCGACATATGCCATATTTTTGTGACAAGCACTTTTAACAGAACTAACGAGTGACTCATTGAGCAAGTGTGTTGTGGCCACTCTATGCACAAGGTGGAGGGATAACAGAAGTCGCTCATGCATTCGGGCTTACAGATACAGTTGCAGCGATAACGCCATGCAGGTACATAACATTCTTTGCTTCTGTCTAAATGCAAGATAGGCAAGCATATACATACAGTTCATAATCCCCAAGTACAAACTCACATGAAAAAAAATACTTATACGACCTTACTGCGTCTGCACCCTAGTATCACATCATTCTGTCGCCAACACGGAGCGTACAAATTCAATTGCTTTTTGTGTGGTTACATGGGATATTAGCTCGGCTTGCATCCATTTTGAGTGCGAATCAACAATGACGAAGGATTTCTTGCAAGCATTTTAAATGAAGCCCATATATGCATGCGATCTGAATTCTTGGAACACCAAACCAAATGTTGCAACGATGCTGCAGGTATCGGCGTGTGCACATGGTCGCCCATATTACATCGCTGTACTACAGAACATCGCAATGCATTCCATTAGCTTGTCATTTTTAGGCCACCACACAATGTAACTAGCCAGCATTTCTACCTTGTTGATTCTGCTGTGTTCTTAAATACACGAAGGACTACGAACGCTCCTGAAGGAACTGGAAATTACATGCGTCTCCCACAGTAAGCAGTTCATGTGCAAGGAAAGGTCACACCGTCTGATGAAAAATGCCACGAGCGTTTTGCCGACTTTTTAGCCCAACCACGCAAGGTTAGGTCACGAACAGCTGTGAGTGCTCTTATTTGTTAGTTCCTCTCGCGACACCACTTGCCGTTTGCGTCATATCCGGTCTAGACGAAAATTAGTGCGGAGTTTCTTTTGTATCAAACCAAGGCAACCGTTTGGGTTATAGCCCGTCAACATTCTCAGAAGAGCCGCCTCTTCGCTACTCGATACAGTGTTGGCATGTGTAAATGGTGGTGCTAGCACCGCAGTGGTGGCCTAGTGGTATGAGAATCCACCTTGCATGTGGGAGGTGCGGGATTTGGTACCCATTGCTACTTGGTAACCACCGGTGATGCAATGGATTCAAACTTCCTCCTCGCCTGGTGCTCTGCTTCTTCAGTGTGGAACGCTTGGTAAGTTGGTGTTTGACCTAACCTTAAGTTAGACGAAGCCACCTTGTGCCATGGAGGTTTTTGGCAGCAGGTGCCCTTGTGTTATAAAAATGCATCGTTATCGTAAAGTGTCACAAGCGCACCTTTCCTGAAGCTGCTCTTAAACTCACATGTTTCTTAGGATCAAAAATATGCTTTAGAGGTTGGTGGTCTGTCGCGATGGTAAGCGCACAGCCAAAAATGTAGTTGTACATGGGCAATTGCTGTATGACAAACAGAAACACCAGTGCTTTATTTCTATATGTGAGTACTTCCTCGAAGAGGTACTTGCCGTTCAAGAGGCACATGTTACCGCTTTCTGTTCCCCGCAAGCCCCATAAGAAATGGCCGCAGCGACGCCGCAAAACGAGGCGTCGCACAGCACTTTTAATGAGTTAGATGCGTCAAATAGCTTAAGCACAGCATTGCTCAAACCTTTCTTTACACTTTCAACATAGACGTTGAGAGTGTAAATCAGCAAAAGATATCAAGAGATTCATCAACTTATTTGTACTCCGGTAAGGTAACGTAAGGTGTGAGAAGTAAAATAAATTCGTTTTTTCAGGATGCAGTGCAGTATATTCGAGAACAGAATGGTGCCCTTAGAATTGGTGTAGGAACATTAATTTGTTTCAGGAACACTACAGAGGTGGCAGTGTACAGATTACGCATAAATCCCCCTTTTCTAAAGCCAAGTCTTAAAGGACAATTTTTTCACATGTAGCTTGCCGAGGAAAGTCTGAGTGCACGCTGAAAGCAATAATTTTCGCACCCCCGTAACTACACCATGTCCCGGAAATCTAAAGTACATAGAGCGGTAAAAAGAAGGCTGAAGCATCAAAATAAATTCTTTGAAATACGTTATCGACACTGTGAAAATAAGAACCACGTGGAAAAAGAGGCTGCCAGAAAGCGCACAGAAAATTGTACCTGATGCATAAACAGCCATAAACAAGGACGGTCAGAGAATTTAGAGCACGAAGTCAGTGTATGCAAAGCATTAAATAAATTTGTCTGCAAAGCCCTTGAAGTATCGGATGGGAAGTTTTGCGAAAAACATAAAGCAGGGAACAATATGTCGCACTTGAACATGCGCTAAACCTAGCTTCCCACGTTGACAAGTAGGAAGAGATAATAACGTCACATAAGTATCGGAGAACCCCAGACAAAAGTTACAAAAACTGTAGAAGCGGTAAATAAAAATCCTGGCGCAGTGAATAATCTACATAATATAATATATTTTTTCGCTAGAAACAAGTTACAGGCGGAAGCCTTGCCGAATATTGACAGACCATGTTGGGCAAATGTCTCAGCATAGGGTTGTATAGCCGATACGCGATCTTTCCAATAGTTTTCACTTTGCGAGTACGAGCTTAATGGGAAGTGAAAGTAGTTGGAGGGTACACACGTCTATGCCACGCCGGTATATTCAGTTGATGGAGATCCCCACAATCCAAAACACAGAGAGCAACTTTTTGGACGGTTCATCTGGGTACCCGAAACTGGGCTAAACTGCTCAGCTAAGCGGACGACGTCATTCACACTAGGCTTGTCTGCGAAAAAAAATGTCCAATGATCTGCATGAGCTAATACTTTCATCTCACCACCTAGGATACGGAAACCTCGAATGGCTCTACTTTGGAGAATGCTCATACTTATTGGCTGTAAGTAGAGTGCGAAGTGAAGTGGACATTATGGACACCCCTCTCTGATAGACGAAAGGATGAACACGGATTATGAAGGAATCATTCACAATCAAGCGGTTGGAGCAATTATTGTAGCAAAGGCGCACTGTTCAGCAGATGACTGACACACGAAAACAGCGCAAACTTCACGAAGGACACAGAAAGGGGAGACGAGACACTGGCGCTGACTAACAAGTGAAAAAATCAGTTGTTAGTCAGCGCCAGCGTCTCGTCTCCCCTTTCCGCGTCCTTCGTGAAGTTTGCGCTGTTTTCGAGTGATGTAAAACGAACTAGCTCGTGATGTGCTCTTCAGACGGCTCAACCAACATGAACGTGTTCTAAAATTGAGAACAGATAACTGTGCCGGACACGACCAAAGGCATTCAGTACGAAGGTCAATTCGAAGCATTGCCATTTGTTCCTGATAGTGTTTACGAAACTGTCGAACTGTTCGGGAAATATGTAGGTTAGTTTGAATGAAACAGCGCCTCAAGGTATGCATATTTTATGAGGTCGAATGACAGTCGAAATTCCACACTGCAGCCAGTTTTCCAGCACTTGAAAATAGTCTGGCTTAGAAAGCATAATAGTCCTATTTCTCATTACATTTTCAATTTTTCTTTATCAGTGCTTCTTGGTAAATATGCAACGTGACGTTTTGTAAATTCCTGCGCCTGCACTACGGTATTCAGGCTAATGGTAAAAATCTTAATTAGATTGACGCTCAAGAGGTGCTTGAAGGTCTTTTAAAATTCTGCACTCTAGTTCTGATAAAGTTAAAGGTCCACCTACTTTTCAAGCACTCATCATCTGAAAGGGGCTTCACAAGAGACACGAAGCGCGCCACACCTGCATCTGAGGCTTGGGAGGAAACGAAAAATAGGGAGGCGTAGCATTTCTTGAATTCCGATATTATTAATTCCGTGCTAATGACCAATGCACTGCCAGAATACAGTGCTGATATTCTCGTGGAAACCGCATGACGGCGCTCTTCAAGGAAAGCCTGACAAGTCGGTCCCTCAGAGTGCAAGACGCAATTGGTGCAAGACCGAATACGACTAGCCCCTAGCGTTCCGCGTTAAACTGTTCAAGCTGGCACTTCACACCAGCGATTTCGTCCGCTTATGAATCAGGAGCATGAGGATCAAGATGAGAAAGGTTATAAAGTTAGATAAGCCAGCATACAAAGTGTTTTCAGAAGTTGCTTCTTCTTGAAGTACGCTCAGCTTGAAATAGAACCCACAACAATTATGGCTTTGGTCATTCCAGCTATTGCACCTTCCTGCCATCAGTAAACCATGTAAACTACTGGCTGCAACTTTTCCTCTTTGGACACTCTCATCTCTTGAAATGAAACACTTCATACCGGGCGTCATTTCGAAGAACGGCATTCCGCAGGCTTCTCTGCCACAAGCTGCTCTGAACTACTTAGCTGAGCAGTATTCGCAAGGCACACATATCTTCACTGATGGCTCAACTTCTCAGGAACACTCATCATGCGCCCTTTATGGGCCATCAGGCCAAATGCTTTCATGGCAACTACAGCATAAAACATCGTCCACTACAGCAGAGCTTACGGAATAAACGTTTTTGTTTGTTGACCGGAGTGGTGAAGAACCCAGATATGGTATCAAAAAACATCCAGAATTGCACACAAACATTCCGAGCTGACAGGGTTAACTGGCGATATGATCCCACAAGAATACCAAGACTTCGAGGTTGGCGGCCCTAACCTCGAGTTCGTTGCGCTTCGCGCCTGGCAGAGTTAACTCATGCCTGCAGTTGCATACCCGCAGAGAGAATGATCAGCAGTTTATACCTCGCTAGAAGGTCTTGATATTTTCCCAACACCTTCTGGACTTCTTTTTCTTCTTGGCGCTCGCCAGGGCTCTTCCAAGCGTAAGGACACATTGGAAAGGACGCCACTTGACGACTTGCAACGCCTGTATAGAAAAAGGAAGAGTACAGCTAAAAGATTACAAGTTAAGTGAATTTTATGGTCAGAACAGTCATTTGCGCGACTTCATTTCTATTGTCTTTGTCACCGTCATTTTTAGAGTTGATGTAATTGGGCCGCTTTTCTCGCACAACTCACTAAAATTAGCTGGCCCGCCAGTGCTGTGGCTAGAGTCACCCACACAGGTGCGAAGCCACGGCTAGATTTGCATATTTGACGAAGACCAGCTGCCCTAATCTTTCGGTTTATTTCTTCCACGGCATACTCCTCCGTAGGTGTCGACAAGCCTGCTCTTGTTTGTACAGGTTGATTGCCTCCTCACCTGGGTCTTCACTGGAGCCACAATTTCGTCGCATTCGCTGCTTGTTCATGGAATTGCTGATGAGACAGCCACAATGTGACGTCATTGAAAGCAACACCAGTGCTATCAATCCGGATGCCCTGCATTCGACAGGAAGAATCAGGTCTTACATTGTCACAGTCCAAAAAAATATGTCAGCTTCTTTCAACCAGATTCAATTTTAAAGGATAGTATTATCAAGAAAAATGAAATGCGCACTGTGAATCTCTAGAAGTTTGCATACACAACGCTATCGCATATCGATATACTTCACGTTCAGTTTAAGTTCGCTTTTTTTCACCGCTCGGTGATATATGCTGTCGCTCGGCTGCGTCTGAGTTCCGTTGTGTTCTTCGCTCCCTTCCTACGTTACCCTGTTTCATGATTGGCGTTTCAACGGGCGGCACAGATTGCCGCAGTAGAATTACCTCCAGGCTGTGCAAACACTGGCTTGATGCTCTTTCGATGTCGCAGCCAACATGGCATACGAGGACGTAGAAAAGAGAAAAGTACAAAACAGAAAGGCTACTGGCATGCTCCAAAGAAAGCCTGTTGATGCACGGTGTCCATTCCAGCTTTGCATAAAAGCCTATTTTTTCTCTCATCGATATTTTAGTCGAGCTCTAGGGTGATACGGCCAGCTTTATAACCTCACCATTGGCTACATATCGCCGCCAACAGTGAGCGTGCGCGTGCTGCGAGGACAAGAAAAAAACATTTAATGACCGAAGCAAAGGTTTTTTATTAAAGGTGGTGGTTGGACGCTTCGAGTACAGGACCCAAACTGCCCCGGGGACGTTGGTCGACGAGCACGCCAGGTGCATGAGCGCTCGCTGGGTCTTCCAGGAAACGTTTGTTAGTTATACCTCGCACTGCCCGGATGAGGCGTTTCGTGTCTTTAAATGTTGTGGTTTAGCCTAGCACACTCATTATATATAAAAGATGAATCTTGCGGAATGGTGAAAGGCTTGGAAACGTATTTGTTTGAATTTTCGCCAGGCGTAGGCTTCTACTGTGGTGAGGGGCCTATGCTGTTGTCGATAAATGCGGCGGTCGAGGAGCTGTGTCTCAAGGTGTTCTGAATACGGGAAGGTATGGGACCAGGGGGCAGGCAGCTCGGCTTAGTTGGTAAGGTCGCGAGCTAAATTGCTAACCCTCTCTTTCCCCTAGAGTCTTTCGTGGCCTTGGATCGACGTAACATGAAGATGTTCGGAGAGGCGGGAGCCCAAGATGATCGCCGCTCGAGTGGGTCCTGTAATCGGGGCCGCTTTGGTGAGAGCCGGTGACAATGTGCGAAGGGGCGCTGATGTTGTCCGTAGTTGGCATCAGAACAGGGCTAAAACTGTGGTCAAGGGTCGCTACCGTAGAAGCGTCAATTTCCAGGTAGGGTGCCGCTTCCAAATATACTGCTTCGGCGTCTCGAGCTTTTTGCGTAGGCGCCGAACCGAGGCCAGGTGGCGGCCTGCGTGCATGTGCTTTAATATTGGAGGCACCTGAAATCTGTGTCGGATCGCTTGCGCCATTGGGTATTTCGGTAACAGTGTTCAGTGGCCTTCCAGGGTGCCCACCCGTCTGAGGATCTCTCTGTCCGCCAAGAGTGGTCTGGAGCCTGGTCTTTTGGGATTTGAGGACAGCGTCACGCGATTCGTCGAAACTAATATGCAGTCCGACAGCTTAAAGCCTTTCTTTTGATAAGGAGGTTTAAGGCCGTCTGGTAAGCAGTGCGAATGAATGTATATATCTGCTTGTCTTCGCTTTTGTGTAGAGTTTGTTAGGGGAGATCGCAGGTGATCCGGATAATTATGAGGGTGTTCTCTACCAAAAGTGTGTCCTCTTCCCCCATCCCTTCTCGGTGCTTGGTGATGCGTCTGATCATGCCAATTATTTGATTCAGCGTTGTTCACGGTATTTGATTCACCCTTGATAGTACAAGAACCCCACCCATTGCGCTGAATACACACAACCTAGGATCCGGGTGGTATTCATGATTTCGTGAACCTCTAAATAGGTGCCCACCGAGCCTGAGGGCGGGTACCCTGTTCCATGGACTCGAACAATTTTGGATGTATCTGGAGAGCAACGTTTTCCGCTAGGCTGGGCGATACGTTCGACCATCCACACGGCTGCGTGGAGAGCGGTTTCTAGCCGAGGGAACCCTTGGTTGTAGAGATTGTTTTTCAATAGGCATAGGGTGTATAACCGATGTCGGATACGGTGTGGAGTTCTTGGGCCAGGGAGCGCATAGTTTGTTATTTGAGTTTATAAACATTAACATTTTAGTTCTCAGTACAGAAAACTAAGGGCCGGGAACAAAAGGAACGAAACCAGTACCTGACTGGGTCCGCTGACCCCATAACAAAGTTGATAGCGATGCACTCTGAATAAAGAAATCATAAACTAAAGAAGAAACGCAAACAAAGCACTTTGAACGAAAACAATTTAACATGATGTTTGAACTTGTGCACAACAATCGTGCCAATATTTAAACAAAATAAAAACTGTTTTAGCAAAACCCTGTGCAGAAATCATCAGAAAAATACAGAATCCATCAGGAAAGACACTTATAATAAATAATGTACAACAAATAAGTATGACGAACATAAATCAAACATAGTCCATTCCACCCAAAAACAGTCATTACAGAAAAGTCACTCGAAAAGGAAGTACACATTATAGAAATTCACAAAAACTGTGAACCCAACTACAACTACACAATGAAAATTTCGCGCAAAAATCTTTTCAGTGTGTTAATAGAAGGATAATTGATAGCTTCAGCTAACACCGCGTTCTCGTTTAAAGCGTTAGGAATAAGGTATTTCATACTTTTTAATCCATAATTTGTCCGTAAACGTGGTAATATGTAATTTATTTTCCTGAAGCAAAAGCTGTCATTTTTCATGAGATACGTATTATCAAAGCTGTGAGAATTTTGTTTTCTTTGGGTGTATATGTAGAGTGCAAGTTTGTATAGATAGAGCTGTTCAAGATAAAAAAATCCCATGTTTCTTGAAAAAAGGCCTTGTGCTTTCCTTATAATTTAAGCTTTCCAGAGCCCTAATGGCTTTCTTTTGCATGATTGTTAACATGTGCAAGTTAACTCTTGTTGTTTTCCCCCATATCAAAAGACAGTAAGTTAAGTGGGATTGGATGATTGCATAATATGAATTTAATCTGTACCTAGTTGGAATCAGGTTTTTCACCCTCCATAATGCTCCAACTACTTTCAACATTTTTAATTTCAAATGATTTACATGTTCATTCGCGCTCAGAAACTCTTCAAAGTGGACGCCGAGGAATTTATTGGTTTTTGTTCGCTGCAAACTTTCAGTGTGGAAGATGAGATTAATTTCGAAGTCAGTAGGTGTGTTTCTTGCTCTGAATAGGATATATTTTGTTTTCTTGATGTTTAACTGCAAATCATTGCTAATAAGCCAGTTCGATAAGTTACATAGCCAAGTTTTGGCTGCGTCTTTTATTTCTTTCAGTTTTTATCCGAAAAAAAAAGCATTTGTATCATTAGCATACAAGAGTATGTCTTGGGTGAAAAGAATATTTTCAATATCATTAATATAGAACAAAAAGAGAAGCGGACCTAAGATTGACCCTTCTCGTACACCCTTATTTATAGTTCTCAATTCGGACACATAATCACCAAGTTTAATGAACTGTTTTCAATTACTTAAATAGCTTTGAATTAAGTTATTGGCATGTCTCCGAATTCCATAAGCATTTAGTTTTTCGATTAGTATGTGATGGTTTATGGAATCAAACGCTTTTCTTAAGTCGAGGAAGATACCAACTGTAAACAGCTTTTGTTCGATATTATCGATTATCTTCTCTTTAATCTGGATTAGTGCTGTTTCTGTCGACTTACTTTTGCAAAAGCCGAACTGCCCGGGAGATATTAAATGAAAATCAGTTGTATATGCAGCAAGTCGCTTATGTATAAGGCATTCCAATATTTTCGCAAAAACACTTAATAGCGATATGGGGCGGTAGTGGTTAAGATCGTCTTTTGAGCCGCCTTTATGTATCACTGTTACCGGTGCGATTTTCAGCTCATATGGAAAAAGCCCACTGCGCAGGATACTATTGTATTACGTGCAAGCGGGGAGGCTAGAGTTGAGGCTACTGACTTGATTGGCAGTGGCTTAATATCTTCAGGACCTGGAGCACTATTGCTTTTTGAAGAATCAATAACTCCTTTTATCTCGCCTTCATCAGTAGGGTGTAAAAAAAGCCTGCCTTGTGTACAAGTATTAATGTAAGTAATTGGATCTAAATCTAATCTACCCCGCATCTGGTCCATCGCAACTGTGAAAAAATGTCTATTAAATCTCCCACAAAGTTCAACATAAGACAGTGTTTCACCATGCGTGTTTAACTCCGAGAGACAAGTGGACTCTAGTGTCATATTGGTGACTTCTTGGTAGACCTTCCAAAATTTTTGAGGTTGATCCGCGCTGTGAAATTTACGGTTGTAATACTCCCGTTTACCTTTCCTTAGTTGTGCATTAACTTTTTTACGATATATTCTAAACTCCTTAAATTTTAATTCGCCTTTGTGCTTCAGCCAGTTCTCAAACAATATATTTCTTTGTTTTATCTTACCATACAGCGTGGGGCACATCCATGGCTTTGGAGCCCGATCGAGTAATGTTGAATAGCAGAGCGGAGATAATGGCTCCCTGAGGGGTATCCTTGCATATGCGGACGGGGTGGGGTCCGAGCGGGTGGTCCCGATTTCGATTGTGGTAGTTCGGGGAGACAGGAAAGTTTTGACGTTATGATATGCTCCTTCCCCGCAATTGAGGGTAATGAGGCCGGAAAGCATAACCTCGTCAGAAATTTTTTCAAATCGCCCTTTTGGGTCGACGGCCACAAAAAGGTATTCTCTATAACGCGAAATCTGGGTAAAGGCTTCTTCCTTCTCAAGAAGGTTCGAGAGTATGCACAGAACTAACTGTATCCTGGTAGGATGACCAGACGGGTAGTAACTTACCGAAATTCATCGTAGTTTGCGACACCTCAAACATTAGATATGGCCTACCCACAGCAGGACGAACGTGAGCTTAGTGCAGGCAGTCAAATTTGCCCATAATTCTCCGGCAGAGGACCTACTAAGAAACGTTTGGTTGGCTCTCTACGTAGGGCCAATTTGCGACGGAAATGCAGCATAATGTGACGCAAAATGTCCTGCGTTGTGGATCCTACGCTGGCAATCTGGTCTGATCAGACCTCGAGGCTGCCCCTCTTTTACTTACGAACGACTAGGCCACCGCTGCGGTGCTTACTTTTCTAAGTGAGAATCTGAGTAAGGCCAGTAAGTTCTTTGCCAGTTTGTGGAAATTATGAGATGAACTTTTATCAGTCGCAGTCATAGAACAGAGCTATGTATCCCACCGTTCGTTTCAATATATTTGGAGTTCCACGTTGATGGTTTGGTGGTGAACATTATTTGTTTCCCTCTCAGAAGCGTGGAAAAACGGGCAGAGGTATTCAAATTCCGATGGAGTACCGTCTGATTTGCGATATTTTGTTCTCTTCATTCTTACTTTACTTTGTTTTTCTTGGTTAACTCAATAAGAAAGTTCATGTTGGCTTTGACTGCAGCTGTCTGCGACACAGGCTTTCGGGGCTGATAGTCCTTGCTTATTGCATCATATTTACATGGCATCATCCGCATCGTATCACCTTTTAAGCACATTTGAAACTGTTTGGCTAGTTTGCGCGGCCGAAGCTTTCCCTTGAAGAAAGTTTTCCACACTGCACATCGTTGGAGCGCGGTGTGGTGGACGGTAATTAGCTTCGTAGAGCGGTAGGAAGCTGGCGTGAACTAGCGATGACAAATGTCAATCAACCATTGCAAAGAGATGCTGCTAAGTGCCACTAAATCTTAGTTGATACGTTCTCGCCAACTAGAGAAAGAAAGTAGCCCCGACCGTTTCGTGAACATGTCTTGTTGCGACTGTGTAACTTTTCCTAGCTCTACACCGAATTCTGCAGAAGGCGAACGGCTGACGGTCGGTAGGATGGCTTCATAGCGCTAGTGATCACCTCCGCGGGTGTTATGTGCACTTGTAGTAATCAGAGCAAGACAAATACTAGCGCCCGCCGCGGTAGCTCAGTGGTTACGGCGCTCGGCTGCTGACCCAAAAGACGCGGGTTCGATCCCGGCCGCGGTGGCTGAATTTAGATGGAAGCGAAATTCTAGAGGCCCGTGTTACTGTGCGATGTCAGTGCACGTTAAAACGCCAGGTGGTTGAAATTTCCGGAGCTCTTCACTACGGCGTCTCTCATAGCCTGAGTCGCATTGGGACCTTAAACCCCAATTAACCAAACCAAACCAACCAACCAACAAATACTAGCGCTCTTTAAAATCGCTGCACTTTAAATAGATCACTTCAATTATAGCAATCCACATAACCGAAAAATGTAGAAAAACAGGTGATCAAGTCTTGCTAGAAAAGTTAGATCATCCAATGAAAGCCCGAGCTAAGTTCGCATTATTAGCGTTCTCTGACATTGCTGCACTTTAAATAAATTACTTTAGTTCCAGCAATCCACTTAACAGAAAAAAGTAGTAAAACAGGCGACCAAGTCTTGCTAGAAAAGATAGATCCTTCAATGAGAGCCCGAGCTAAGTTCGCATTCCGCGCGAATTGACATGAACTTTCCGTTTGGTTAACTCTTTAGGCTAACTGTGGTACAGAAAATAAGAAAAATACTTACCTTAAGCCCATATCAGTCATGATGCAAGGCATAGTCGACAGGCGAATATGACCCTGAGGATTCGCTGCGGACGGAAAAATAAATCGCGGTTGTGAATTGTCAGGAAACACGGAACTATGTTCTGTACTTCTACTTAAAGTCCTCTGAGAAGTAGGTAAAGTCCCAATGCTAGAGTCCCATGCGAAAGGCCGGGCCTAAATTAAGCAGACTACTACAAGCAAAGATAGTTATGTAGAGGTACTGCAAAAGTTCCTATTATAGTAACAGCGGCAATGAAGCACCACTGAGCTGCTTCACTTTGCATCTGCTGTGAAAGTCAAAAGTTGAGCACTTGCCCTTATGCATGGACTGCATACCAGAGAGATAGAGAGAGGAGGTCCCACAAAAGCCACAAACAAGTTCCTTCTTCCCACAGATATTTCGCTGATCTGAAGCAGACAACATGGATACGAACCTGGAGGAGTGAAGCGGTAACAAAAGCAACGTACGAGCATGAAATATGTCTCATCCAACGACACGACGGTGACGGCCGTCAGTCAGCGTGCTCGAGTGAGATCCACTTCCGTTGTATGCAGAGGGTGCATGTGCTGTCAATCCTGCCTAGAGCGGAAAAATAAAGGCAAGTTGTAAAGCTGGCAGGTTCAAAGCACTCTGCGCGTGCCCGCGATGCTCGTGCTGCTTTTCCGCATGTGTTTTCTCACTTAAACTGCGCGAGCTTGGTGTTGTGCTGCTGCCTCCACTTCTGCTGCTAGCTAGCGCAGCAAACAAGTGTAACTACCTCGCTGATCGGCTGAAAGACACGTGCGCAGTGCTCAGGCGCGTGTTCTATACCTTACTAGAAATCCGCTGTCGTAGTATGGTTTGAATGTTTTGCACAGAGAAAGCTGTAATAGGTTTGTAAAAGCCATTTCAATAAAAGGGATACAAGGCAGCCGTGTAACGACTTTGGTGGATACCACCGTCACGTACCTTGAAGCGTCATTGAGGTGTCCACTAACACAGGGAGCCAGATCCAGACCACCATTCCTCAGAAGAAACTGAGTGTTTTGAATGCGAATAAGACGACACTTGGAACTAGACTATTTGGTGTGGGTGCGGGCTAGTTGGTGATTCGTATGAAGCGTAAAGCACGGCAAACATAGGGACGCAAGAAGGACGTAAGAAAGCTTGTCCGTTGTCTTTGTTACGTCCCTGTGTTTGCTGCCCTTTATGTTTGCTAGAGTATTTGCGTCGTGCAAACTGGCGCTGGAGTCCATGAAGTGTGTCGGGAGCGCGACAAAACCGAACACCACAAGCGGAATAAGCCCACTTAAGCACGTCAGCGTATAGACGCCGAAACGGGCCTTTGAGAAGAGCTGTTTGTGTGGCCTGTGTGGGCAGTCGCGCGTGAAATGTCAAAATGGGCCTGCCGCTGAAGACATCTCGGCTGCTAATGCCAATTAGCTTTCACTGATGAATTCGCTAAGCTGTTCAGCATGGACCAAAAATTTTTTTACTCTTTTAGAGAAATGATTGTTTAAGAGCAGTGATGACATGGTTATCAGGAAATGAAAGGCGCGGTAAGTGTCGCATTTCGCGAGGAGCAAAACCGCAAAACAGGACGGGACAAAGGCAGGCGACCACAAAGGACGGTACTGACAACTGAACATTTATTGATGAACAGCAGCGCCTATATGATGAGTCGCGCGTGTCATCTGACTAAAACAATCGTGAAATGATGAAGCATGCGAAAACAATTCAATGGCATCCATGACGAAACCGTGGAAGGGAAGGAACCGAGCAAGAATGACACAACCAACCTGCGCAAAACCAAACAAAAACAGCCTACAAAGACACAAACAGAAACGCTCTTTCTTGAAAATGAACACAAAAGGCGTGCTTCCACCCTTATCTGGCTCCGATCTCAAGATGGCAAGAGCCTCGACATATTATGTTTCGAAGTGCCAATTTCTTCGTAATATAATCTTTGTGCAGTTCAGTTTAGGATAGCAGTGTTTACAACTGCGACAGTGAACTCGCAGGCAAAGTCCTCCGGGCCTACCCAAGAAACCCGCATGCTCTTGCAAAACGGACGCTGAAACTTATACAAGTTTGACCCAAATAAAATAGTCCAGAGCTAAGTCGAAACTTATACAGCACCCCCGTCGCGCATGAGACATACTCTTTCGAATGTCTCGTGCAACAAATTATTGGCTTTGAAGAATGCTTCGCCACCATATTGCTGAGTTTAGAAAGCTTACAAGGCGCAGACATGACATCAACGCCTATCTGCCTGAGATCTTAAGAATATGAAAAATCTTATGAATATATGGCAAGACTACATAATTATTTTGGCTAGCGGGCTCATGGAAAAAGGTGACTTTTTGGCAGTCTTACGAAGCTTTTTAGCAGGGATCCGGCCACAGATCTTAACAGTGAGGTCGGAAAGCCCGCCTTTTTGAGTCACTCAACTTGAGGAAAACTGGGATGCACTCTTTGATGACATTATTTCAAAAGCGCAGACCTAAAACACGAAGACGCAGTTGGATTCCCTCTTGATCTCGTAGAGGGAAATTTAGTTAATGATGATTGTTGTAGGATTCTTGACGTCTTGAAGATTCGAATTGCTCAATCACATTGCAAGAGGACACTTTAGGAGAGGTTAACTTTTTATAACAATTAAAAGCACAAAGGAGGATACAAGCAAGGAGAAAACATATTTACACTTGACTGGCTCGCAGTTCTAGGTGACGAAACCAGCCCTCGGTCCTGCCGAAGCAGCTGGTTTTAAAACCAATGTCCCCGCCCTCGGTGGGAGAATAACCAATCAAGTACTATACAAACATCCACCCAATAACTTATTGGGGAAAGGAAAATACCACAAATCAGCAGTTGGGGAAAGAATAACACAACCAATGAATGATTGGGGAAAGAAGCTAACTCATCGCGACACTGTACACATATGCACACTTTCCACCATCACGATTTCGGATAATTATGCTTTCCCGCTGCGAGCTTCGCGAACACTCGCTTTCCCAAGGTCCGGTTGCCGCCAAGTTCGAGGAACGCCATTTCAACTCATCTGTTTCTCGTCGTCGCTCCTCATGCCTGCAGCTAGCGTGACAATAGGTCAAAGCATGCCGCTGCAGACATGGTACAAAGAGCCACGCACTGTGACGCGGGTCAGCCTCGCCGTACACACGTGCACACAGGATGCCGCCTAACGACTCCGTCCATAAGGGGAGTTTGAAGTCTCCTGTAATCCCCCGCCATTCGGCGCCCCCTCTTTTCCCGCCGGGTTGACTGACCCCTTCCTGTGTGGTTGTGCGGAGGGCCCAAGAAAAAGAACGTAATGGGCATTCCCATAAAGCGACCGGATGCAGCAAACAACATACGGCACCGCGAACTTCACTCCTCCCAACCAAGAATGTCACACGGACACTTGTTGTCAGTGGGGCATTGAAGTTCAGCCATGGTGTCCAAAAACAAAGGTACATACGCACGCACGCACACATACGTCGGCTGTCCGGTGAGTCCACACACACGCACACGTGCGCCGGCTGTCCAGTCAGTACACCAGCACGCACACATGCGCGCACACAGCGGTCATTTCAACCCGCACACACAAGGCTGGAAACCAATCTGCACATTCCAGAATCCACCATGTCAGATCTGGGCCCCAAAATTGGCCAGTTGGCTCCCAACCTCCTGCACCCCGAAATGGCTGTCGCAGGGTTTAGTGATCAGAGTATCACCTCCAAACAAGTGCATACAAATAATCAAGGAATTATCTTCTGCATACACTAACCACTATCGGGTACTCTGTGCTGCGGTCGCTAGGAGAGCAACAAAACGATTGCTCATGTCTGGCAATTAGAGCTCTTCCTCGCACTCTAGGCGAGAGAGTGCATCGGCACATTTGTTTAGGGAACCCTTGATGTGCACAATCTCCAAGTCGTACTTTTGCAAAGCTAGTGACCAGCGCATCAACCGCGCACTAGTGGACGCTGAGCGGATGAGATAGGTGAGTGGGTTGTGGTCTGTTGCGATCATTACTTTCACCCCGAATAGCCACGTATCTAGTTTTCCCAGTGCCCACACGACTGCAAAAGCTTCTCTTTCAATTGCGGACCATTTGGCTTGAGCGGCCGTCAACTTCTTGCTCAGAAATGCAATTGGCCTCTGCTCACCGCTAACTGATTGTGACAGGCACGCACCTATCGCAATTTCTGATGCGTCCGTTGTGAGAAGGAATTCTCGGTTGTGATTAGGTGCAACCAGTTCGGGCAATGACGCCAGCACCGTCTTCACCTTACAGAACGCCTCCTCCGCCTGCTCTTTCCAGGGTATTATGTTAGGGACTCGTTTATTGGTAAGATCAGTTAGTGGGCGGACCACCTTCGAGTACTCCGGCACATACTCTCGGTAATAATTGAAGAGGCCGAGTACGCTGCGCAGTTCTTTCTTTGTCTTCGGTGCATTGAGTCTCGTGATTGCACTTACTCTGTCTGGATCAGGGGAATGAGACCCGGACCCAACAATATGACCTAAGTATTTGACTTTCGCCTGCGCAAATTTGCATTTGGCTGCATTTGCTGTTAATCCTACCCCTTTCAGCGTCTGGAGCACAGCCCTAAGATGCCTCATGTGGTCCTCCCACGTTGCCGAGAAAATTGCGACGTCATCAATATACGCCATTGCATATGAAGTGTGTTGCTTCAAAACCTCATTCATAGTCCTCTGAAAGGTTGCTGCCGAGTTTCGCAGCCCGTACGGCATCACCTTCCAGGCGTATAGGCCCTGAGGGGTGGCAAACGCGGTAAGCCTCTGGGATTGCTCGTCCAGTGCAATCTGCCAGTACCCACGAGTCATATCTAATACCGATATGTACCTGGCACCTGCGACTTCATAAAGCATCTCCGTCATGTTAGCCATTGGGAAGCTGTCGGGTTCTGTGATCGCATTCAGTTTTCGAAAATCTATGCACATTCTCACAGAACCATCCTTTTTGGCTACGCACACGACTGGGTGTGCATATGCGCTGTCCACTGGGCGCACAAAATCCCATTCTAAAAGCTGCTCCACCTGACGCTGTATCTCTTTTCTAAACGCAAAAGGCACCTTATAAAGGTGTGCCTTTTCCTGTTTGGCATTAGGAACCAGAGTTATCTTGTGAGAGCCGATGGTACATCGACCTGGACGGTCGGAAAAAACCTCAGAGGCTGCATGCAAAACCTGGTAGAGCTCCCCTCGTTGTTTATCTGTCAAAACTTCCCTGGGTAACTCAAATTCTAGGAGCCGTTGCCCCGCTCGGACAGATGGCGTCTCATGTACCTCACCGAACTCACTGTCTGACTCGAAAACTACGCCCACGTTCTGGGTTCTTGCAACATACGGCCGCAGTCTATTCGCGTGTACCCATTTGTTCCCTTCATCAGCCTCAACTATGTAACTGTCGTCTCTCTTCCTCTCTTTTATCACGGCCGGTCCCCTCCACTTCGGTTTTAGTTTTCCGATTTGCCCACTCTCGAGGATGATAACTTTATCTCCCGGTTTGAACTCCTTTGGTCTCGCTCTCAGGTTATATTTGGCTGCATAAGTTCTCTGAATGGCTTCGGCTCGTTCATTGACTCTCTTTGCTGCCTCATCCATTCTTTCCCTAAGCTCGCTCAAATACCGAGCCGCCGATTTGTTCAAACCCGTTGGGGGTGTCCATTCGCTCGTCCACGTCTTGTGGAGAATGTGAAGTGGTCCATGCGGGGTACGGCCGAACATCAATTCAAAAGGCGACATCCCAGTTATGTCGTGAGGAACTTCTCTATACGCCCAAAGCATGCACGGAACATGACGATCCCATTCACGCTGGTAGTCATTCACAACATGCCGAAGCATGGCTTTAAATGTGCCATTCCACCTTTCTACGATCCCATTGCTCTGGGGGTGCTCTGGTGTGGAAAAGCGCATCTTAACCCCAAGGCGTTCCATTAGTTCCTGGGTTAATTTCGAGACGAAGTTGGTTCCCTGATCGCAGCATATTAACTCAGGTATTCCATATCGAGTGAGGATCTCTATTAGCGCCTGACACGTAGCCTTGGCTGTGAGATTCCTTAGCGGCACCACTTCCGCCCACCTCGTGCACAAGTCGACAACGCTTAACGCATAGCGGTGCCCGCGTGCCGATACTGGCTCAAGTGGTCCTATACAATCCAAGTACACTACCTGAAAAGGCATCTCCGGCCTGGTCAACGGTGTGATTGGTACTCGATCTCTGACTGTTGTATGCGAGAACAGCTGACAAGTGTGGCAGCTACGACAGTATCTCTTAACATCGGCTACCATCCTCGGCCAAAAGAAAGCGCTTCTAAGTCTCTGCTTAGTCTTTTTCTCCGAGAAATGACCAGCGCTTGGTCTATCATGAGCCAACTCTAACACTTCTCGTCTCCGAGATTCGGGTAGCACTAACTGCTTGTACAGTTGTCCATCAACCTTCTCTTCATGAAAAAGCAGGCTCTCATGTACCTTCATCCCGTGAGTATTTTCTTCTGCCTGCCTCCATGCGTCTCGCAAAGAAACATCGTCTCGCTGCTCCGCTTTGAAATCCGGAGAAGAGGATGCATCTTGCGACATTGCTGGTTCCTGAGCTATGACAAAGGCTGCGGCTACTGCCGGCTCCACATTCTCCTCTTCCTCAAACTCTACCGCGGCCTTAGATTCGCTTCCATCTAATCCGTTTACGGTGCTCAATTCTAGCTCGAGTGCAGTCCTCTCGTGTGCCTCTTTCGCCTGCTCCTTTTCAGCCTGTTTTAGCAGTATATGCGTGTCCGGCGTCAGCAACGCCCCTACTCCTTCAGCTAGCGCCGCTGTGACTGCGCACAGCGTCGGCACCTGTTGATTAACCGTTTCCCCTTTTCCGTCTAGGGACATCGGTACGTACATCAGGTCAGCATCTACCGCCTGGCCGAAAGCGCCTCTAAGTTTTATTTTGCCGGAGCATTCACCCCAACAGGCTGCAGGAACGGTCTCGGCTTTTAGCACAGTTATTTCAGCCCCTGAATCCACACATGCTCTCACCCGGCTATCGCCGATTTGTAGGCCTACCCAAGTCATAGAATCAGACCCAACAGCTTGATTGGGCTTCCTGCTTCCGTCAGGCTGCACTTCCAGCCTATCTGGGCTTATCATTTCGGCTCGGGCTACTAGCTTACTCCCATCATTCTTAACGGCTGTCGCGCCTTGGCCTTGCTGCGCATTTGGGCAGTGACTGGAGATGTGCCCGAACTTCTTACAGCTGAAACACTTAACTCCTGCGAGTCTATTTCTCTTTCTATCGCTAGGGGCCTGGATTGATTGCTGCCTTTCCCGTTTCTCACCCCCTTGCGGCATCTGTTTGGGACCTTCGTGACGCTCCCGTGCTTTCCCTACTCGACGGCTTTCCTCAAAAGTTTCAGCTAATGCGGCAATTTCATCTGCTGTAAGCCAGTTTTGACTCTCGTTCTGCATGACGTAGGTACGGACCTCGTCCGACAGAATTTGTTTCAAACGATCTGCAATTATCAGATCCCTCAGATCCTCCAAGCTTTCCACTTCTCGACTTTTCATGTAATACATAAACATTGTCTCTAGCTTGGTCGCCACCTGATGCCACGAGTCCCCTTGCTCCTTATGAACTGCCAGGAACAACCGCTTATATTCGTTAGGAGTCATTTTGAGTTCTTTCAAAACTCTCTCCTTCAACTCCGGGTATGACATCACCGTTCCCTCGGACTCACTAGCCACAAATGCCCTCATTCTTTCGTTTAGAAATGGCAATAAAATAGCTCCGCGAATTTCGTCCGGAACCTTCAGGGTCTCCATCAGCGTGTCTACGCTTTTGAACCATGCGGGCACCATAGGATCTTTTTCTGGCATAGGGGCCAGCACTGCTTTCAGCTCTTTTGCATACTCGCCCATCCTCACGCCCGACCTCTGTCCATGCTGCTGGTCCACTAGTGGTCGCAGTTGCATCTGCATGAGTTTTATCCTCTCCAGTTCGACGGTGAGCTTCAACTTTTCGATTTCAAAAGTTTCTACCCTGTGCTCCTTCGCCGCCAGTGCGGCTTGCATGCCTTCAGACATCTGCTCTGTCGACGGCAATTGCGATGCACTTCCTAGATCACCCCCCGCGGCATCCATTTCTGTGTCATTCATCATAGCTACTCCAGACATGTAACGTTACAACTACACAGCCATGGTGGATTCGGAGGAAGCAGAAAGGTTTCCTACCTTGTCACTAGTTGCTTTCCTCCGCCGCGGTGATCTCGTCGCCCTGAGTGACGACAGCGGGCTCCTCGATGCGATGAGTTGAGCCCCGGCTCTCACAGCAGCTCGCTGACTTGAACCTCCTGCCTCGTTTGACTCGCTGGTCGCCTGGTTCTTCTCTTGAACCTCAACGGGGACGCCTGGTTCCTTCCGCAGCTCACGGACTAGGCACCTCCACGACACGTCGGTCGCCTGGCTCCTTCAGCTCCTCGCCGACTTGAGCCTCCTACGTCCCGTTGACAATGACCAGCAGTCTCATGAAGCTTTCAACGTCGCTCTATGACGCTGACGTTCCTCCTTTAGGACGTACCGCTCTGCAGCTTGTCCACCGACTTGATCCTCCGCCCCTCCGTCAGATACCTCGAGCAGGAAGACGCAGCAAATCCTGTCGACTGCGCCAGTTGGATTCCCTCTTGATCTCGTAGAGGGAAATTTAGTTAATGATGATTGTTGTAGGATTCTTGACGTCTTGAAGATTCGAATTGCTCAATCACATTGCAAGAGGACACTTTAGGAGAGGTTAACTTTTTATAACAATTAAAAGCACAAAGGAGGATACAAGCAAGGAGAAAACATATTTACACTTGACTGGCTCGCAGTTCTAGGTGACGAAACCAGCCCTCGGTCCTGCCGAAGCAGCTGGTTTTAAAACCAATGTCCCCGCCCTCGGTGGGAGAATAACCAATCAAGTACTATACAAACATCCACCCAATAACTTATTGGGGAAAGGAAAATACCACAAATCAGCAGTTGGGGAAAGAATAACACAACCAATGAATGATTGGGGAAAGAAGCTAACTCATCGCGACACTGTACACATATGCACACTTTCCACCATCACGATTTCGGATAATTATGCTTTCCCGCTGCGAGCTTCGCGAACACTCGCTTTCCCAAGGTCCGGTTGCCGCCAAGTTCGAGGAACGCCATTTCAACTCATCTGTTTCTCGTCGTCGCTCCTCATGCCTGCAGCTAGCGTGACAATAGGTCAAAGCATGCCGCTGCAGACATGGTACAAAGAGCCACGCACTGTGACGCGGGTCAGCCTCGCCGTACACACGTGCACACAGGATGCCGCCTAACGACTCCGCCCATAAGGGGAGTTTGAAGTCTCCTGTAATCCCCCGCCATTCGGCGCCCCCTCTTTTCCCGCCGGGTTGACTGACCCCTTCCTGTGTGGTTGTGCGGAGGGCCCAAGAAAAAGAACGTAATGGGCATTCCCATAAAGCGACCGGATGCAGCAAACAACATACGGCACCGCGAACTTCACTGACACCAAGGTCCGTTTGACAAGCTTTGAATGGGATGAGTCGAAGGGCCGTAGCGCTTTCTTGGATCTCGGCTGAATAGCCCAGCAAACATGATGATGTTGATTACAATATAACCTTAACTCTAAAAACTGCATGTGCTCATTTTGCGGAAACTGAAGAGTAAAATTGAGGTTTTACGGTTGTTTGCCAGATTGCACGCGCGACTCATCCATATACGCGCTGCTCAGTTGATAGTTCAGTTCTCAGTACCGTCCAGTGCTCTCGCCTGCCTCTGTCCCGTCGTGTTTTGCGGCTTTGCTCCTCACAATGTCCTATCAACTGGCCTAAAACCACGTCCTCCTAAGCGCCTCACTCCTCGGTGGCCGCTTAAACCGCGCCGTAAGGAAGAGAGGAAGGTGAGAGTGAAAGAAGAGAGAAAAAGGTGACGTAGTGGAGGGCTCCGCAATAACTTCGACCACGTGAGAATCTTTAAAGTGTACTGATAACGCCCCCCACACAGGCGCCTTTTGCAAATTGATCACATAAGTAATAGGAGAATGAGGGATTGTTGACCTATGGACATTAGACAAGCAGTTCGTGAACAGCGGAGGTCTTTTAAAAAACTTTATATGCGACAATTCACGCTTAGGTTGACAATTCAGTGATGTACAAGTAGGAGGGACCTTCCGGGAAATGTAACTTAAGCTTAGGAACGGTATTTGTAGTATTTTGGTATTAGTTCATTATTTTGCCGGCTGATGCGCTGAGGCAAAAACAGGGTATCGTAGAATGACCGGATCAGACACCGGAAGCAGTACACATAAAACACTGCGTGAAAAACAAAAGTAAAAATAACCGAGAAAAGAAATAACGAAGCCAACAAAGTTGGCACTTCCGGCATTATTCACACGATTACATATTGCGAGCGGACTTCCGTCAGCCGGCGTTTCGCAAACAGATGACGTGCCCGGGACAAAATAGCACGGGAAGTCTCCGCACGGTTGTCTTCAAGTTCGAAAAGGCTAGTTTCAAAAACCGCCATTCCGCTCTCAGCATTTGGCCCCTGATTGGATTATTCTTTTTCTTGCGTTACATTAAATAACAGAAAGATGCATTTAAGAACAGTGGCTCATTAACGAACAAAACTAGTTTTCAAATATCTGCTCCCTTCGGACGTGTTGTCATTGTGCTTAGGCAGGAGGCTTAGGCTCCAACTGAACACCTGTTACATCCGACAAAGATCAAGTGCACCAAGACATCTTCAGTCATGCGCAGCGAGTGCGAAGTGAAAAGCTGTCAGCAAAAAAAATCGCCGAGATTAATGCATGGAAGGGCAGACGCGCGTTCATTCTGAACCTAAAAGTTAGCGCAAAAAGGCCGCGCACTGAACGTCAGGTAAGCAGACAGAGCTGTGTGCCCTGTCACTGTAATGATTGAGCATATTTAATGTACTTCAGGGGAAAAGTCGCAACAACAACAAAACAAAAAACTACAAAGGATGATATTCCTTGACCTTAATCATCATCATAAGCCTGAGTTCGGCTACTGTAGGGCACAGGCCTGTCCCATACTTCTTCAATTAACCCTGTCCTGTGAAAGCTGCGGCCGCCCTATCCCCGCAAATTTAATCTCACCCGACCACCTAACTTCCTGCCTCCCTCTGCTACGCTTGCCTTCTCTTGGAATCGATTCCATTACCCTTAAGGACCATCGGTTATTTTGTCCTCGCATTACATGCTCTGTCGAAGCCCATTTCTTCCTCTTTATTTCGACTGAGATGTCATTATTGTGCGTCTTTTCCCTGACACGTTCTGCCCTCTTCTTGTTTCCTAGGTTTATGCCTGTTAATTCGTTTCCATAGACCACTGCGTTGTACTTTCCTTAAGATGAACCATTTTCAGTATCTTCCACGTTTCTGCCCCGCAGGTCAACACCGGTAAGATGCAGTGGATATTTACTTTTCCTCTTCGGGGATAGTGGTAAACTTCTATTCATCATCTGAGAGAGCCTGCCAAATGCGCTCCACCCCATTCTTATTCTCCTAGTTATTTAAATACGCAATCCGGATCTGCAATCACCATCTGCCCTAACTAGCGTGGGGACTTACCCCATTTGGTTTACTTTTCCACTATGCACCCTCCCTAGTTACTTTAAATAACAAGGAAAGGCGCCGGCGTCGGAGCGCCATGAGCGCCACGGACGACGTTATTGCTGCGCGCGCGCGGGATAGACAGAACGCCCACTTCGACTCGGGAACTCGACGCGCTTCGACGTTCCGGCGTTGTGTTCCGTCTCCGCCAGCGGGGTGAGGCCTCGTCGAGTGAACGTTTTCCTGCCAGGTCATCACATCCGGTCTCAGAGTTTCTCCGTTATCCTATCATGGGCGAACGTTCACTCGTCACCATGCTGGGGAGCCTGGTGGCCTCGATTCGTCACAGTGTTTTGTTGGTAGCGGCCGTTATTGTTGTAGAGATAAATGCCTGTTTGTGTCAGCTAGAGCGTTCTTTTGTTCCCTCAAAGCAATGGTCGGCGTGCGCTTGGCAGCGCGCGCAATCACGGGGTGGAATCCGGGTCGTTTTGAACGCCGTCAGCCGCGGTCAAGCGGCGAGAACGTATTTATCTGAATATTACAAGCCCACATCTGGAAGCTCAACTTGGGGCCTGCTCTTGGAACATTGGACGACTGGCTGTTCGCTTCGAGGAACGCTCTTTGTCCGGACTTGGTAATTGCTAGGTCTAGCGTGAATTTTGATCGCTAGGACTTCTTGAACTCTTCGGCATGCTCAACGCAATATTTTTCTTCAAATTTTTCTCCGGAGGTTCTTAGCACGAGAACCACTTTGTCCGTCCGCATCGAGGGACCGCGAGTCCAAGCGCTCACGGAATCCCCGAGTCTGACGCGAATAAGGAAGTCGCGTTGATGGACCGTTTTTTCTGTACATATTTTTCTCTACTGTCCCTGTTTCGACTCTGGCAGTCGCGGCTCCGGGTACCAGGTGGCGTGGGGCCACGGGTGCCGCTACGAGCTCGCCGGCTATGGAGTTCGGCACTGGGCGCTCTGAGACCGTCCGATGCAGTGGGCGCAGACCACTCAGAAGCTGCTTCGTGCATTGAGCGGGGTAGGACCACCGCACATAGCTGATATCTCCTGGTGGCTTCGCGCAGATAACCCTTTTCGGGTCTTTGTCTTGTCGACGATCGTTGTAGGAGTGGTAGTCAGGCCTAAGCCTTTACGGAGCTGCCTGCACCGCGTCGGAAAACACAAGCCGACCGGACCATGGTGTTCACAGGGGCGCAAATTGCTGCCCACTCATTTTGCAACCTCGCACGAACTGAGCAGTCTCGTTCAGCTGAAGAAAGGGCTTTTTTTCACTCGAAATGTGTTTGCTGAGCCACCCGGCACTTTTGGCTAGCGAGTGAAGCATTACGCCACGAGGCCCTTGCGTACGCCATTTCCCATCCCATGACTTACGTTAAAGGCATGCGGAGCGTGTTTCAGCAATCATGCAGAACCAGTGGACCTACTGTCCTGTGCACATCGTCTCGCTGGCGCCTCCCGCGACTGTGATGCCTGTATCCTGTGCGGTGCATCCATTTGGGAAGCCGTGGCGAGACCATTCAGCAGTCACCTCCGGCTGCTGTCACCTCGCGTCCCCAAAGCATCTGTGTATCGAAACGTTACCAGACGGTGGCGGAGGGCAGGCAGGATGGGCCCCTCCCATGGGGTGCTTCCCTGCGAGGGCGCAGGGAGCACGCCGTGCGCAGTGCCAGTGCCTTGCGGTGTGCGTTAGCGGCTTTAACACTAAAGATGCGAATGTTCAAGGGAAATGTATTGTGACGAAGACGAAGCTGGCAGTGGCGCGGGACGGAGCGCTCGCGCCAGGCCAGTGGCCATTAAATCATCTCTTCTCTATTGTTCAGCACGCCTCATTCTTCGGCTGTCCGCCACGTTACATTTGGTGTGAGGTGCGGGGTTCAATTCATCGCCATCCTGGTCACGGAGCTTCGGCGTCCTGCGCCTGCCGTGGACGTCGGCCGTGAGTACCTGGTCCGCCCCGCACGGCCGTACCCCAGCCCGCCCGACCTGAACCGCCCTCGACGCTCACCCCTGCCCCGTCCCCCGCCCGGACCACAAGACACGACGACCCAAGACCCAACCGACCCAAGACCCGACCGACCCAAGACCCGACCTACCCGAGACCCACAAGACCCAAGACCCTGCCCACACCTGAAAACACCGCTCTCCTGCCGTTCGGTGCGTCCAACGGTCTCGGCCGTCAGCTCCTGGCACCCTACGGCCCGGATGCTTCGGGGACCGGGACTCATTCTCTCATCTTTCTTATCGTGGCGGCCAGCACTCCACCATCTTCTACATACTGTTCAACCCTGCACTCAAGACCATCGCCATTTCGCGCGTCTGTTCGTCACCGATCGGGACGATCGCTCGGTGGCCCCGGGTAGTGTGACCAAGACGAAGCTGGCAGTGGCGTGGGATGGAGCGCTCGCGCTAGGCCAGCGGCCATTAAATCATCTCTTCTCCATTATACACCACGCCTCATTCTTCGGCTGGCCGCCACGTTACAGTATTCTTATGTTCAATTTCACGAGTGCTACCGGCGGAAGGGATAGGTGGCTGCGGGAATAGTGGCAGGTACTTGTCATGGGCCCCGCGCGT
Organism: Amblyomma mixtum; assembly: GCF_055824585.1. Lineage (NCBI taxonomy): Eukaryota > Metazoa > Arthropoda > Arachnida > Ixodida > Ixodidae > Amblyomma > Amblyomma mixtum. The sequence goes on from NC_143018.1 coordinate 113,509,050, forward strand.
ACAAAGAATACCTGTGAGCGATTAGTACTGCACCGTAGCTAGCGGTGATTTCGTTTAATAAAACTTGAGTAATCACCATAATTTTGTTAGTTCGACATCATTAGACTTCACGCGATTTCATATCCTTCTTCTGTCAGAAAAGTGGCCGATTGGTCGAAAGCGGTCACTTTACCTTCTGGCGTCATCACAACCTACCCACAGCCTACACCAGGCTTTGAGTGAAGTTCCTAGCGTGGAAGCTGAATTTAAATTTTTGCAGTTCACTTCATTTCCAGTGCCACCTGCCCACTGTGGCATTGTGCGGCATATAATTTCACATGCTGCGTTGATCACAAAAAAAGCTAACTCGTCGAGGGGGTGATGCCGTCACAAGTTCACGTGACCTTAGCGCGAAAATTCAAAACCGAGAAAACAAGGGGTGGCACGAAACCGAGGAAAGGAGAGACAAGCAGGTTAGAGCAGGTTTCCGACTGACGCAGCGCACAATTGTGTGTACGGCAGAGATACGATGACAGCGAAGACATTGTGTACTTGGTGAAGGAACTGACACGGATTCATGAACATGTAGCACCAAGGTTGCATATAGTGCCGGCGAATTCCAGTGCCAAAATGCCTTAAGTGTCCCCGTATTTTTTTCGTGGTAAGTTGCGCTTGAAATGTGCGTTCTCGTGCAGGTTGGGATGCATGACATATATAAGAGAATCTTGTTAAACGGTGCCGCAAACGGTGCTACGGAGGTAGCGGATGCGGCCTTTTCTGTCAGGTTTCGGCACCTGCCCATGACACCTTTAGTGCTGTTGCTGCAACTTCTCGAATGCACCACTCCTCGAATTCAGCAATAGTAATATGCTCTTGATGAGAATGCATCCTTCTTGAACTGTTTGCGTATGCAAAAAATGTAGTCTTCAATTAAGAAATCAGGTCCAAGGTGCGTGTCCTGAAAACATGAGCAATTACTTCACAGCATTTTAGAAGAGGCGAGCAATTAATTTTCGAGTTCACGATATAAAACCGAACATCTCGAATGGTTGAATCATCACTCTGCTGTCTAGTCAGAAAAAGTATATTAAAGTCGCAGCAGGACAAAGTAACTGATGCGAATAATATGAAAGTGGGAATATCATATGCACTACAAAACGTGTACTAAGTCATGTAGTTGTAAGTTAAACAATAATTTAAAACAGCTCAATAACGGCAGTGGTATATGATGGAAAATTCTTCGTATGAAACGTCTGACAGGATGCTAACAGGTTTATTTCCCTTTCACCAGATATCCACATGTGCACGGGAGACTGATCCGTCGGTGACAAAATCCACACTACCTGTGAATAACGTCCGAGTACGAAAAAAATAGCCAACGTAGGGGCGCTGACGCATCCTACGTAATGGGACCCAGCCGGAGATCCAACCACCGTTGCTGACCCAGCTTCTCTCCAGCAACGACATTGCGGCATCGCCCACAGCGTGTGATGAAGCCATTACGACTTTGCATTGCTTTTGACTACTCTGCTCGTCCGGCATAATTTCGACCATCATGCTTCATTAGAAATTCACAGTGGTTCTAGCGGCGTCGGCCTCTGTGCAGTTCTCCTTCAACGCATGCCTGGCTTTGACGAGTAGGTTGTAACTTACGCCAACTGGACGCTAATAAAAGCTGAAGCCAACGTCTCCTTCATCGAGGGGTGTTCCGCTTTCCTTTAGGAATCGAGAAATTTTGCCCTTACTTTACGGGCGCCTTGTGGAGGTTTGACCGATCGCCACGCACTCTGTTGGCTATCCTCTTGGAAAGATCCCTGCGGTTGGGCGCATTGGGACCTGCGACTACAAGAGTAGACGTTCGCGTTGACCATCGGGCCAGCAGTAAAGATGCAGTTGCTGCAAGTCCTACCTCTGACACAGCTCGTTTTATATCTGCTCTACATCCTTTCATTTTTGAGATCAACGATATAGCTTCTGGGCAAAGCGAATGCTCTTGGATCTATTATTAGTCCACGCTCAAGGCTTCCTTCCTGAACTCTCCGACGCCATTACCACCATTTTGTCATCAGAGATGTCCTTTACTGCGGAATTACCTCCCGTATAGGTGCAAGTGACTGCTCGTCGTTCCACAACATCTGCGCTCAGTCATTTACTCCCACTTACACGAAGATCCCCAGTGTGCGGACGTCGGCTGTTTTTTTTTATTTATTTCGAAGATTCTTTCAGGCACTGTTCGGTCTTAGATAAAAGGGCAAAATGCAGACGCTGTTTGCAGGACAATGGACTCGTCAGCCATGTACTGGTCAGCCAGTACAAGTGAGGGAATACATTATTACACAAGTTCGGCTGAAAAATAAACACTAAAAAAGCAACAACATAATTGAACAAGTTGAAAGAAGACATTGATAATGCTGAGAGCATCAAATAAGAGAGCACATTAGTTGTGAAGGCTTTTTTAAAACTCCGTGGAGATCTTCACTGTTGCAAGGTATCAAGGAGAGCTGAGTGGGCGTCCAGAAAGGTAGGGATTAAATGCATCAATGTTTGGGTGCCATATCTTGCTCTTACGACGGGTTGTTTGAGGGAGCTGTGTCTCATCTCAAACCGTGTATTACAGGGCAAGCCCAAGTCGGATAGTCTAGATGGATGTCGTATAATATTATTTCTAATATTTGCGGCAAGCACAACTGGTTAACTTCTAGCTCGTTATGTCTTCGTGTATTTCAGCCGCTCGAGGCTTTCAATGCAATGCATGGCTCGTTTTTGGAGAACTACCAATCTGTCAACAACAATCTGTCATTGTTAAACTTCGTGGTAGAGCCCCAAAAGCAATCAGTGGCTGAGGTGCGATTGAAGAAGACCTTTGCAGAAGTGACCCTTTAACCAGATAGGGATTAGGCACCTAATCTTAGGCAGCATGCTTACAGATCTAGTCACATTCATGGGTATCTCATTTATATGAGGCGTCTATTACAGCTTACGACAATATCATTAGATTTCATGGTGATCAATGAGTCATCAAGTCAGTTTTTGGTTTAAAGATGACGTTTTCTTTTCCTAACATTCAACTGCAGTTCACGTACACTCAGCCAAATCAATAATTCATTCAGCCGTGTATTAGACTGGGATGAAATACATCTCCCCCCCCCCCCCAAAAAAAAATGATAAGGTCGGGGTGAGTGGAATATGTATATCGTCAGTGTAGATAGTAAAAAACAAACGCCTCAGAAAAGTACTCTGTGGAACCCCGTGTCGAACTCCTTTAGCTGGGAAAGAAAAGCATTAAGACATTTGTATTGCAATGTTCCAGTTAAAGAGGTGTAGATCAACCTTAGCACTACGCCACGAATGCCATAAAAAGGGAGCTTCTGGAACAGAATATGATTCTTAATTGAATCGATGGCCTTAAAATCTAAATATCATCTAATAGTACTTTATTCTGAAAATTTTTCAGCAGTCGTTCCTTATCATTAAGAAAAGCCATTGCCGTGAATTTATGGTTTATGGGGGTTTAGCGTCCCAAAGCGACTCAGGGTCTGAAAGATGTCGAAGTGAAGGGTGCTGGAAATTTCCACCACCTGTGGTTTTTTAACGTGCGCCGACATCGTACAGTACACGGGCCTCTAGAATTTCGCCTCCATCGAAATTCGGCTGCCGCGGTCGAGATCGAACCTATGTGTGTCAGTTCAGCAGCCGAGCGCCATAACCACTGAGCCACTGCGGCGGCCTTTGAGAGGATTTGTTTGTTTGCACGAAAATTGTATTCTTATTTTAGCGAAGACTTTCTTTTCTTGAAGGAACCTATTTAGTCGCATTTTCAGCAGATGCTCTAAATTTCATTTGAGAGCACAGGCAAGACTGAGTTGCGTTGGTAGTTATTTACTTCATCGCGCCGGCTTTCTTGCTGCATAACCACTAATTTGGCGATTTTCTTTCCATTAAGGCATTTACCAATAATTAAAGCGATAATAAAATATGTTCCAATCGAGCACATAAAAGGTCAGCGACAGTTTCTTTGGCTATCTTCATGTCATTAGAGAAATTACGGCTAATTAAAGCCTAATTACAAATCGGTTGCAATGGAGCACTTAAAATGTCGATGGCAGCTGCTTTGGCTAACTTCATTCTATTAGGGGAATTACAGCTAATTAAAGACTAATTACAAATCGGTAGCAATGTAGCACTTTAAGTGTCGACGAAAGCTGCTTTGGCTAACTTTATTCCATTAGGAAAATTACAGCTAATTAAAGACTAATTACAAATTGTTTGCAATGGAGCACTTAAAGTGTCGCGGACAGCTATGATGGCTCAAAATTGAGGTCATCATCCCCGGCTGCTGCGTGTTTTTTGGACCTGGGGAATGAAAAAAAAATTAACTTCCGAACACACGTGGAGAAAAATAGAGTTTGGGCTTTCAGCAAAAATTTATTTTTTTTTTGTTTCTTGCCCAGTGCAACAAGAATCTGCAGGTGGAACATCGTTTAAAAACAGATTCGCTGTATTTTTATGGTAGAGAACTGCTGCTGTACTCAGTACCATTAAATGTTATTATGCTAGGAATCGTATTTTTGGGGTTTTGCATAAGGTTTCTGACTTCTTTCCATATTTTCTGAAGATTATTGCATACAAGCATAAATTTTCTTTTATAGAGCTCAGTCTTGGTTTTCTTCCTAGCGGAGTTTAACTTATTTCGAAGTTTTTGCACTCCCATTAATTGCTAATATCTCTCTGGTGAACAAATGTGTTGTATAATTTATCTATTTACTTCATTCTTATATATTACTCATGAGTGACCCATGGCTTTACGTTTTTTTGTGTGTTTTCTGAGTGGAAACAAATGAAATGCTTTAACGTACCAATGTTCGATTATGCGCAAAAAGAAATCGTAAGGGAATCTGGGATTTTTCTCGTTATGAACATGGTTAGATTCCACTGCCTCTGTGAAAGCGCGAAAAGCAGCTTTGGTGTCTGGAATAAATTTTCTATAAGAAAAAGGAAGATCATGGCTGCGCTTGTTTTTTGTATGTTAGGAAAAAAAGAAAATATCGACAAGTGCTCGCTCAAGTCGAACGTAAGAATGCCTGAGAAAACTTTGTTTTGGGAATGGCTCGTGGCCTAAATATCGATCAGCGATTCACTTCGTGATGTTATTCTTGTTGGTAAATGGATAAAATGGGCACAACGGAATGATTCAATGACATCAAGGAACAGTTGTGTTTGTGGACTTGGTGTTGCCACATTGAAATTAAAGTAACCAATCAAGACAATCGGTATAAATAACACAGACACGTATTCGAGCAGACTGCCAATGAAATTATGAAGTCATTAAGGCTGCTCGAAGGCGGGGGATAAACTGTAAAAATTATAGACCGATAACATTTTTGTTCAGTGACTATTGACGAACGTTTATTTGTGATAGTCGAGGTATAGCATCATACTGGAGATTGTTCTTTAGACAAAGCGAAATTCCGCCACTTTTCCGGTCCGATTGGTAAACACATTCAGACTGGTATCCACTGATGTTAGCGTTATCATGATCGCTTGATAACCGTGTCTCCGTAAATGCAAGGAGATGAAACCTGTGACGCAGTGAATGCAAAAGTATTTGTGTGTCAAACCGTTTTTTCTTCAAGCTTCTAATGTGGACATGAAAAATGGAGACTCTGCGATTAGGGTTAAGACGACTGCGCATGATAGAGTTAAATGAAACGCTATCGTGATACATATCGTCGCAAGGGCTAGCCGTCAGTGCGCGGAAGAAAATAATGAAGTGACCTGTCACAAAGAAGCAACGACTCTTAGTGTATTATGAAGGCCTTCGACTGCCTGCGACTTCGGAACTTGTGGTATTGGACGTACCGTTATGTCCGCCAGTACGTCGAATCGTTCCTCGAATGTCGACGACGGAAAAATCCACCTTTTCCGTGCACTTCCACCGCCTGCAGAAAAGGTACTCCAACGGGTCGCTACGTCGCGACCTTTAACCGGAATGTCCAGCTATCAGCCAGAGTTCTCAAGAGCACCCACGAGCGTCGCAGCGTTCAGCAAATTCTTAGTTCTTATCGTCTTTTTTTTTTGAGTGCCAGCTGCTGGAGCTTCTGCAGCCAAACTTCTATGACACAACGCCATCACCGGATTAGTACTGATGTACCTGATTTAGCACGACAAATTTCATGCGTAAGTAGACTTTTACTGAAAAAGAAAACGAAGATCAATAAACACCACTAGGACCTAGGTCAGCGCGGTAACGTGCGAACCCTTTTTTCTTCTTGAGAACGCTTACCAGCAGCGCTCTAGTCAAAGTGTTGTTTCTCCTCCAGAATAAATAAAGCCTCAGCTTGAAAGCTTTTCACACGTGGTCTGTGAGGAATGTAAACGCTTGGATTTCTTTGCGCCTGATGGTCTAGACAAGAAATTTGATCAACATACATCCTTTCCATTCGTGTGGGCGGGGTGTATATTAATAATTAATGCTAATAAAAGCAGCGCTTGAACACGATGGTGCAATATGTTTTGAAAATTGCAGAAAAAGCAGTAAAACAAAGAAACAAAAAGCTTTATTCATGATGATACGCTGGGTTGGCACTTTACCCCCACTGGTGCTTGTGAGCCATAGGATCGAAGGCGACCGGTGTCGGCAGATTACGGGCGAAGCACATCCCATACCCGTGGTTGACTCTGCTTGGATGGCAAGTACACCCCGGGAAACAGTCTTTTCCGTTGCCAAGCGGGTCGCACTGAATTTGGCAGAGGGAGAAAAGAACTTGGTTGACGAGACCTGATTGCGTAGAATGCTTTGTATTTCATTTTTGCTCACCAGCCTATCTTCGCGGTAGTTTAATCATGTTTGTCAGAAAATAACTATAAGTTTGAGATTTGTGGCTAACAAACGAAGATAAATTCAAAATACCGATAATCCCTTGGTCGATATAAACTCGTGACTGAAAATCTTTTCCGTATTACTTACAGCTACAGTTTGTCCCGTGTTACTAGGAGACATGACAAGGCGAGATTGAAAGCTGCGGAATCACAGATTCAGAAGATCTTACACAACCGTTTAACACAGGTGACACCCGTGCACCCGTACTAGATTTCTATACAGGTTAACATGAAAAGAAACAATTTATGATGATTTTATGCAGCATCACGGAATAGAACGAAAGTGGCACACCACGTTCATTAAACGCACAAACTTTATTTGCCATATAGCTAAGCTCCACCTGGCTTCGCCAATTTCTACTTTCTTTAAATATATTTTAACTCCTAGAACTCTAACCTGATGTCACCTCTGCTTTTGAGCCACGGATCTTACAGTCGTTTTTTACTAACCTCCACCGCAGATTCATTCACATGACCATTGTTGTCTCTAAATCCTAGGGCGCCAGAGAGATTGATTGCGGCGGCATCGACGTCCGGATGGATACCATCACATTTGAGCATGAAGATCCAGTTGTTTCTAGAGATTTACACTACACAGCTCCTGTGTCGCCTTCTTGGTTGAATTTTTTTTGTAGCTGCACGTTCTAAGGCATGCTTCTTGAGTTATAGAACTATTCCTTCCTGATCTGCCTTTTCCAATTTCGATAGAGTTCTACACTCTGTTTCTTTTTAATTGAATTAATCCACCTTTTACCGTCCGCATTTACTATCTGTTGTTTAAAATTCTTTACTTCTCCGTCCTTGCGTCTCACATACTTACTGGTTAGTTTCCTACTTCTTTTCCGCTATTGTGAGTCACAGCTCTTTTTGTATAAGTATTTAAATACCTTAGCTGCCCACCTGTTATCGTGACATTTCTTCAGGCATTCTTCATGTAATATTTTACTCTGAGCTGCCAGTGCTTCCAAGTATGCCGAGGGAATATGCCTCTGTACTCTTTAGTTTGTGGTTCGGCCGTGGGCGCCTAGTGCTAATTTTTCAACACCTCTTTGATTTGCTTCCAATCTCGACTGAAGTTCTGCCCTTAAGCAAGAAACCGCATTCCTCAAGGGAAGACCCGCATCCTCATAGCCTGAATCGCTCTGGGACGTTAAACCCGCATAAATTAAACCAAACCATTATTCCTTTCCGAATATCGCTCAGTACTTCACATTCGTATCTCCAAATGCCCTGTACTTCACTACGCCGGCATCTCTACGCCCTTTGATCGTAACAGACTGTCTCATGCGCCGGGCCACTTAGGGCAGGTGGCTACTGCATTGATTTTATTAGACGTGTAATGAGAAGTGTAATGCCTGCTCTTCCCCTCTTCTTCTACGCCACGATGCCCAGGCTACCAGGCTCTACCACGACGCCCGACACCCCGGCCCAGCCTACCCAGCACCTCCACCAAGTGTAATGAGGCGACTTGCAAAATTAGTGTGGACGGCCATAGTCTTTGTTCGAGCGGTGCTGCTCAGCAGGCCAGCGTTCGGAAGCGCAAACCCGAAGGTCGTCAGATTCGTCTTTCTTCTTCTTTCTCTCTTTCGTCGGTGCTAGCCGCTGGGCATCAATCCCCAACTCTCTTTCTTACCGAAGTAATTTCTTTGCTACTTGTCTCGGGGGGGGGGGGGGGGGGGGGGGCAGGTAGCTCAACACCTTTAGAAACCTGTGATGGTGGCCAGGCTGTGACCACTCCTAAAGGTCACGTGACCTCTGTCGACAACTAATAAGCTTAAGGCCACCTGCGACCGTTGCTAGGTTGTGGCTCCACAAATTATTAATTTAACTGCCACCTGTCACGAGAGGCCGCTTTCTCACGGCTCAGTAGGCAGGCTTCAATCTGTCACGGTGGGCAGGTTTTGATAATGTCACAAGGCCTCGTGACCTTGGTGGCAGGCTTTTCTCGACAAGCCAACGACGCCAACTCCGGGTCTTCAGCTGAACGGGAACATTAATGCTATCGCGGTAAAACATTCATCCACAGAACATGTGTTGAGGCTAATATTCATGTTGTGACGCCCTACAGTTTACTAAATAAAGCTCATGTGTTTTACAAAATACTCAGGGCACCAAAATGTTCAGGGCACACGTCACCATCGTACCCTCTTTTGGCCCCACTGATGAGCTGCGAAACGAACTGGAGGGTATCCGGCCCTGAAATGAAAGCATAACAAAATGAGCGCACGGAAGGAAGGGAAAACTTTATTTTCACTAATGGTTTTTCCTGCGGTTTGGAAGCATCTTCAGAGACGTCTTGGTTCTACCCCCAGGAGCCTTCTCTGTCGAAGTCGTCCGCCTCTAATCAGTGGTCGGTTGCCCTCAGTCCAGGGCTCCGCTGGCCCCTATCGCCGGTTGAGCTCGCTGTACCAGACCTTGTTGGTCTTCAAGCGGTCGCTGGACAGCAGAGTCTTCCACTGCTCCGCACTCGGGTTTTGTATTTTGGGGACCACGTCTATGTTTTGGCAGGCCCATGTGATGTGGTATAGAGTAGGTTTTTCGTCGCACTAGGGAAAATATTAATACCCGGCGCGGTGGCTCAGTGGTGAATCGCTCGTCTACCGAGCCGGAGTACCTGGGTTCGAACCCGACCGCGGCGGCCGCGTTTCGATGGAGGCGAAACACAAGAGGCGCCCGTGTGCTGCGCGATATCAATGCACGTTAAAGATCCCCAGGTGGTCGAAATTATTCTGGAGACCTCCACTACGGCACCTCTTTCTCTCTTCCTTCTTTCATTTCTACCTTCCTCCCTTCCCTTACGGCGCGGTTCAGGTGTCTGCCGATATATGTGAGACAGATACTGCGCCATTTCCTTTCCTCAAAAACCAATTTACCAAAAATATTAATGACAAAAAGCTTTATATTATGAGGTCATTGAGAGGGGCACAAACCTTTCACCGATTTTCTGCAGTGAACCGAATGGAAAATATCCCCTAATAGCAATGGCGCCTTTCGGCAGACATTGACTTGAGAAAAAAAAGCTGGCTGTGTAGCATTACTAAGCACAAGATGTGCGAAAGCACGGTGAGCCAGTGACATTTCAGGGGGCCGCACGACTTTTGGAGGTTTCACAGATCGGTTCCGAACGTAGGTCGACTCAGTTTTTCAGGGGTGGGCCAACGACTCAGGGGTGGGCCAACGCCACATGCCAAGGTGGGTCAGTTACATTTTGAGACTAGGTCAAGCCTCTGTTTCATTCGAACACACCTAGATTCACCTGTAGTAAAATTCCAAGGTCGAATTTCGGGTGTACTTACCATATTTGGGACATGGCTCATGTGTCATACCATGCGTTGCCATACTTATCCAGCACGACCATCCCACAATTGAATATTGCTTGGTGTCTCGCACGTCTTGGAATCAGCAAAGGTGATTCCAATGTGGAATTTTGGGCGGTTCTGAGCATATTTAGGACATACCTCAGGTGCCTTACCATATGTTGTCATTCATATCGCACAGAGCCACCCCTAAAAATGTTTGCTTTGTCCACTGCCATGCACACCCATCCCTTAATGTATCTGGCTGAGGCTTTATTATCTTCGCGTGAGACATCGTCGAAAGCGCTGGGGGGAAAGCTATAAGTGCTTTCGCACTAAAAGCGGCGCGGGAGCTTTGGGATAGTCACATCGGGCACAACAATTAAGAATTGTGATTACGTGATTTCAATTAGAGGCATAGGGGAAAATTGTGTTAGCTCTGCTGAGAAGCGAGAGGCGGACCTAAAGATTGGTAATACGCTAACTTAGGCTGAAAGCGTAAAAAACTTTCCAAATATTGCTGATGCTTTATTGCTCTAGGAGTTGTAAATAAAAAAACATCAAAACACCACGCGCATTTCGGCTTTGTCTTTGTCCTTGCACCGTGCATTAAAATAAATGTGAATTTGAATGTAACTAGCGTGTTCCTGTTGGTTTCTTCAGGAAGGCATATGTTGCCGGTGATAGAAGGTTGAACTTGGATACTTGGATCGAAAGCTGAGTGCGTTTCGAAAGTCTAGTCGCGAACATAAACACCAAAAAACATATTGTAACCTTTTCATTCGAGATACCCATTGCTGTAGGCCCAAGTAATGAAGCTAATGTACTTGTTGCAGTTTTCGCGAGCCGATCCCAGATGTCCTTTTGTTTGTAGGCCTTTTGTTTGCGCGTCGACTGACGAAGATAGCAACTGCATACATGAAGAAAGTGTGCTACAATATCTGCCGTGAAGGCCATGATCACTGAGCATATAGATGAGGAGGTCCATGGCTGAGGAAGACAAAATGATTATATTCAGAGAGCCATTAGGAACAGTGGCGGACAGCGTTGCGGCTGATTGGGAGCATCGCGTAAGGTGTACATGTCTGGCTATCACTCATTGCATATTGCTCGAAGGCAGACGATACGAGCCGTACTATGTCGATACCGGGCGCTTAAATTGTTTGCTTGGAGGTTTCACAACATGGAATCGGCCCGCTGCAGAGATTTAAGGAAGTCGAAAACTCTGACACTGGATGCCGCTGACCACTTGACGCTGAGGTGTTCGATGTATTTATGGCAAATTAATGTGCTTCCTATGGTGGTGAATCCTCCGAGAAAGCGCAAATTTTTTTAACGCCTAGTCGCCGTCAATTACGTAAAAAAAGCCCATTGTCCTGCCCAAAAGCGCGCGCCATCAGACGAGTAATTTTTGTGTCCTAAAGCAAACCAACGCTCATTAGCGAATGGCTAGGAGGTGTTGGATCATACGTCATGTTAAAAAGCGTTACAATTGAAAACAAAAGGAAGCAAGAAGTGAACATCGAGTGGGTTGCGGCGGTAAAAACCTGCTCCAAGCTCTTCTGCTAGTGCTGTTAATTATTTGCAAAATCAAAGAAGTGTGAACTGAATAAGGTAGCTTACACATAGTGTCCATGCAGTCGCTACCGCGATTTCCAACTGCGGCCACCAAACCCCCACCACAGAGAGATTTTGAACTGATGAAAGAGGGGCAAGCCTTCTAGGAACGAGGAGGCAATTTACAAGCCAGAAGAGAAAGTGATTCTCTCGGACGACTTCGAAAGTTGTTGTTTAAAGGCACGTACAAATCCACTGCACCGAAAAACTACTGCGGGACTTTTTTTTTGTTGCCGCAGTGCAGTTGCTTTCACGCTAGCACTTAGAGCGGTTTGCATAAATGGGTGAGTGGTAATGGAGTTCATGGCGGTGTGTAATTAAATCTCACTTTTTTTTTTGGCCAAATACGGAATTAAACTCGAACATTCTTTAGAATTGTGTAAAGTGTGACTGAACAGACAGCGTTGGCAAACGTCGCACCTAAGCGGTGGAAGTGCGAGTACAATCTCAAGGTGCTACTACTCCTTTTCACGTATTTCGAATCTTTAAAGTAGTGGACAGGTATGAAGGTGGATGGACGCCATCCACCTTCCGTGCTTCAGTGCGTGAATTTTTTAAGCGGGAAAAGGGTGTTACATATTCAAGATGGCATTTCGTTAAAATCAGGAAGTCAGTCCTGGCTATGAAGACCGTTGTTTTTTTTTCTTACCGAAGCACAGGAATCGGTACGTAGCCTGACAACAAGTAGGCTGGGGAAATTATGAGATGAATGAAGGAAATTAGTGACATCGCCAGTGTTCCACAGCGGGTACTCAGCGGTGGGGGCCAGCGTGGTGGCTCAGAGCCGCTTTGGGGTGCTAAACCTTACAAAACAAAACAAAAAATTCCTTTCTTTAGAGCGTGGAGAAGAACGTCATCGACATATGCTTGCCACTCACAACCTTTCTTTCAGGAAATACACTTCAACATTGTAAATCAGGGTCATCGTGGCCTTTATGAATCTTCAGTAATGGCATTTCGAAGTATATTAGCCACCTTTTCTTCTGTAGTGATATTAAGACGAAAACGGGGCTTTTGTTTCATAAATTAAGCAACTTTGCGCCTGGTCATGTGATTAATTCAAGATTCACGAATTTCTAGCTCGTATATTGCAGAACTGCAATAAAACTGCGTGCCTTTAAATAAGTTGCAAAAAATATGGCACTTAGTAGAAAGAGAGAGAGCTATGCATGATTGTTTGTAATTACACCGGTGTGGCATTTCGCGTTTGGTTGAGAGAAAAAGACGGTTAATGAGCGCTTTGACAGTATTGATGCGCCTTCCTAAATAGGCTGAGTTTTAGTTCACACACATGTTCGATGTGTTATAATAAGTGCTCTCCATAACTCAGCATAGCAGTCTATAGCGAAGTATGGAGCTTGTAAACAAGATAAACTTTTGAAGGAAATGTGACAGAAGCTGCTTGCACTGCAGCGTCAGAAAGTGTTGCGAGTGAGGCTAGATGAATCAACCGGAAGTAACTGTTAGGAGATCATCGGAAGAAGCTGTGATGGAAGGATACTTAATCGTGTAGGGTAGAGTTAGCGGTACAAAACGAAAAGTCTACAAGATAGATCCAGAAGTTATTCGGAAGCGCTTCCAAATTTTAATGTTGTCTGTCTCGCGCCCCATTCTACATTAGAATACCTTCAATTGCAACGGAGCAAGCAAAATGTTCTGGTGGCTGAGTTGTCAGACCGTTCGGCTGTGGAGCTCGCGGACGCGTGTTAAGTTATGTATGCGGACGTCATGGGTAGACATAGGCGAAACTGGAAATACGGCTGGCCGTGACTGTGCGATATCAGTGCTCCTTCTGGAAAAACTTCGGCCCAGAAGGTCGAAGTTTTTCCAGAGCCGCCCACTACAGCGCTGTTTTATTGTATTAATGATAACAGTAAAATTCTCCAAAACGGCAAGTCCGGTGGGTGTACCCTGAGCTTGTGAAACCGCGCCGAAATGACCCACCCCTTGCTTAACCACTACGACCCTCCATCTATCCGCACCATCTGCATGTGAATAACAAAAAAAACTAGGCCCGATCATACCAGGTGCAGTTCATCAGTGGATTGTCTTCTGTCCGCTTACGAAGCAACGTATGACTGAAAAAGAACTTTGCAGCCAGCAAAGGTCCTTACGGTCTAGCTCTCGAGCCACGACACCGTAGTGGGACAAATATTTCTCCATATCGTGATCTGAGCTAGCTAACGTAGTCTTAACCGCTTAACTCGCTGCACCTACACCCACACACATGGAGGAAGGAAAAACTAGGAGGGAGCATGACGGCACGCGCTCAGCCTGTGCAAGCCATCCTCCTCTGACGCCGCTGCCGAGTGCCCTTTTGCGCACTGACTCATGGGAAATAGGCCCTCCACAGTTACCAGACTGCCAACCAGCTTGTATCGCGGTGCTTTTAGTGAACGTCCGCGCTTCGATGTAGCGCATAAGAGCAGCGCCTGTCTTGCAGCTTTGGCGGAATGCATACCGAGCTCGAAGTTGTCTGAAGGCTCCACATCTCAACACTTCTGTTGATTACACTCGAGTTTTTGGGTGCACTGTAGAAAACTGCAGGTAAACGTTTCATGAAAGGGTTCGTCGCTGGGCACTGCACATTTGAACTAACGTCGCTGTACGCTATACGTGTACGGTACTCCAGTACCGACGTGAAGAGGCGCTTTCATGGTCTTGCTAGAAATACAAATTGCTCATGCCTGCTTTGAATGTCGCTAGAATTCAGAAAGTTTCCCAGCGGCCTGCGGCTGCGACCTCGTCACTGTTCAACCGTGGTTCATAAAGAGAATGGAAGGGAAATCCTTTCGTCGTTATACACAGATATGGACTGTTTATTTCAGCGTATGCTATAAGCGGAGAACTCGACAATAGGCGAAGAAAGAGAGCCTAAAAAAATTGGCAATGGCTTAGCTTAGGTAAAGCCTGGATATCGGCGAAAAGCTTCGGTGAGCGTCATACGAGGAAGCCGAGCGCACGCCGATGCACACTCGGTAAACACGCGCAGAGCGTGCGAACGACGGCGAAGGTCGACAGGCGGAGCCGCGCTCGGCGGCGACTGCGCCGACCACGTGCGCCTCTCCTGTGACGTGACACGGCGAACTGGCGCGCGCGCAGATGTGGCTAAAACTGATCACGGCGCACGCCAGACCCGATGTTGACTAGCGTAGTGAAGCTTTTCGCTTCAAAAGGGCGCAGTGGCTTCCAGAGCCCTCACGGCGGACGGACGTGTACAACGAGCGCTCCGGCGCTCTGCGCATGATTCTGTTTGTCGGGCAGGCGTACTTCGGACCGCCCATGGGCCCTCCGCTATTATCGAGGCACAAGTTGCGCCGAGTACGCTCGCACACATACGCGGTTCCGGCGTGAAATGCAGCAGTAAAGTATTTATCTTTCTCGCTGTCGAGAGAGAGTGCCGACGGCTTTACGTCTGCCCCTGCGCGGGGTCTCCCGGCCCTCGGCGTTAGCTTGTTTGTCGGTCTTGGAGCCGATGCTCGGAATTGACGCGGTGCTGTGGGCTCACGCCGTTGCTCGAAAAGTGGCTGCCCTTTTCGGAAGACGACGGCAGATACCGTCCTATAGAATAATGCAGCTTTCGTTACTGCGACCTGACAGGCACTGCCATTAGTGACAGTAGCAAGAGTTTTCTGTTTGTGATTGTGATGAGGCCCCCAGGACGGCGTTCTTCCGTACGGACCCTGCATCCCGGCACGCAGCATTTCATTGCGCAGCTCAGACGACCCAGCCGCACTTCGCCAAACACACGGGCGCACTGAGGCACTGGCCTCTCGGCACGTACAAATCTCCAAGCTCCATTGCCTGGGTGCGCTTCTCAAATTTCGAGCGCAGCCGTGTTGGTCGTGGCACAACACAGCGAGAGAGCGAAACCGAAACCGAAATCCGGCTAAGAGCTACCGCTGCCTTGTCACGTGAGGGCCTATTTCCCATGATGCTTTCCATTATATTTTTTATGTCTAGGCCTCAAGATTGTGACGTCACGCTCCCTCCTAGGTTTTTTTCCTCCATGCCCACACACTATCGGTGCTCATTCAAGGACGCGATCTGCACCGACGCGAGCGCCATCTCTACGAAGGCTACATAACTTCGCCCTGCCATCCCACCTTCCGTCATCGCCCGCTAGGATAGCCGTGAGAGCTGAGAGGCCTCATACTGTCACAGATTTTCCTGTCACCGTCAAAGCGGGCAGGGAGTACGCGCACGTTGCGGCCACGTCGCAGCAACAACTCTACTTTTAAAAGGCTCTAAGTACACGACCTGCACGACTTACAAGGGTGTCTAACATCCCAAATGGTCTTTTGGGCTAATGCCCGAATGGTCTTTTGGGCATTTATGCAGCGAAAGCTTTTGCAGCGGCGCCTCCCGAAACGTGCCCCTAGAGCCGTGGCTGTATTCAGGATGAGAGTAAAAGCCGGAAGGGAAGGGACCTCGCAGCACCGGTGCGATCAGATTTCCTAGGGAAAGCGCGAGGGAATACTTGGTGGAAGCTAGCGGACGAGGGCTCGATTGTGTAGAATTCGAAGAGAGGGCGCTCATGTCACTACCACTGGCACCATAGCCCCGCATGTGCGCAGGATCTAGCACGAGTCACACTAGCTTTTGCGTGTGTCTGGAGAGGCCGTTGGGCAGCGGTGGAACTAAATTTTAGAGTATGATATCAAGTGTTTCCAGCGCGGTAAGAAATGACTCTAAAAAGTTAATTGTTCTCAAAATAGTTAAAGATCTCGCACACCTTTTCTGAAACTTAACAAGCGAAGTCTAACTGACTTGACAAAGATGACGTCCATTATGTTGTCTACATAGATGAGTGCGTCATGCATCTATCGCTCTGTACGTCCCTTGGTGGTAATTTTTGGAAAATGCCATAGTCTCACCAACATGGACAGAAAGTACTTGAAATCTAACAGCTGCGATGTAAACTTTTCAGGCTTCCGCGCTATATGCAATAATGACAACAATTTTCTAAATGCATACAGCAGAATTACGCGCAGAGATAGTTTGAATATTTATGAATCAGCCCTTGTTACGAACCTCGAACAGATGCGTTGAATATGGTCTGCGCTCATTTGTGCCATTCTTTTGCTTCTAGGAATTTACAGCTTTAGGAACAAGATCAATTCGTCATCGAACACCAGTTTCGGAACCTTGCTATTCCTCTTCTAAAGTGGGTGCTAAATTTATGAAACTCTCGATGAGCGGGATATGTAGAAAAAGAGAGCAGCCTCCACACTGCTGGAGTTTTTCATGCAGGATGATTTTTCACAAGTAGTGCCATGAAACGGGAAAGCATGACTAAGGGCACCATTTAGGCTGTGTCATGACTTGCTGTGAAGTTGAGCTTTCTTTTAGCTGCCCCAAAAGAAAGAAAGGAAGGTGTGAGGGAATGACCTGCAGTCCCTCACGCAAAAAAGAGTACTCGCCGGTTCGTTCTTAATGGGCTATAGAAACAAAGCTTTCAACTACCACTAGGAGACAGACGAGAGTACCAGGCGGTGTACCTAGTGCACTCAAGCCACGTTCGAGTAGTTTTCTCTAATGCGCTCCACAAATAGAGTGGGAAGGACAGCTTTAATATACTTATAACAGCTGAAAAGAACATTCGAACAACTCTCGATAAATTAGGCAGCCCGAAAAGCGACGACGACGACCAAGAAACGTCGAGAGCGAATAAAAAGTACTGGTAATGCAGCTGGGTTTCTTCGCCGAGCTCATTTTTCTCGTGGCCTGTCGTGTCAGAATGAACTGCCGACTAGAGCACAGCAGCATCTCTCCAGGAGCACACCACAATCCACGCATCGAAAGTATAGATTGCCAAAATAACTCGATCTGCACAACTTAGCGCGTTTTAGTCAATAAAGTTGTCAAATAGGTTTTCATTTTGGTAACTTGGTGGCCCAAGAAGCCACAGAATGGACATACTGCTATAATATCAACGTAACAATGTTTGACAAGCCGGCGCTCTTCTGTATGGGCGCCGAGCTGTAATGATGCTCAGCAATATATACTCTATGAGGTGGGAGGGAAAAAACAAGATCAATTTAGTTTCTTTTTTTTTGTTCGGTACACCTAGAAAATGTTCAGAAATATGAACTAACATTCTAGTCCCTTCGTGGAAAAGCATGGAGAAACATAAAAAAAGGTACAATTGCAAAAATTGCACTGAGTTCTCGTTAGCAGGAAAGCATGGCTAATTTTAAGCAGGAACGTCTATGATTGGGTTAGAGAGGAACTATAAAATCATTATATAATTTGCTGTTGGAGTGTTAGTAATTTGTAACTGCTAGCAGTCTATGGAGGCAAACTGAAAAAGTAATCAAAATTCAGAACGCAAACAAGTTACCGCCTAAAATTCAAGGAAAGCTTCTCCAGCGCTGGTACATTTTCTCTTATTTGTTTCTTTCACTTTATCCAGTAGCTGAATACAACTTAACCTTAAATACTTCCAATACAATAACTGCGGATATTTATGTTTAGATAAAGTAAGAAGTGATATGTATCTACTGTGTTCCACTTTTTGGTATGTTTAAACATGTGTTACTAAATGAAACTCTGACGTCATTAAGCAAGTACTGAAGGAGAAAAAGTTTTCATGAGAGCCTAGTTTTTTTTCGCAAATCAAGCATCGTAAACGCGTGCGCAAAACATTTATGAAAACTAAACATATTGACAGGCTTGCCTGTTTGGTTTGGTTTGAAGACTTACTCTTCCCCAACCAAAATTTGCCGCCATAGTAAAACATATGAAATGATAGAACATAATGGCCTTATTACTTTGTATCCCTCTATGCTGCGAATATCTGCGACCTGCCATTTCAGAAGAGAAAACCAGGAGCCGAAACCTGCTTCAATTTCAGTTTTTCGCTGGGGAAAGCTGTGTGTGGGTGCATTTAATTACTTAAAAGGAAACGATTTAGTTCCAAATTCTATTTTTTATTGTCATGAAGATTAGTAAGATGTAACGCATACATCTGAAGTTCCAAAACTAGTAGGGCGAAAATTTTCATTCCGCCTTGGCATTTACGAATCTCACTGCGAAAAAGTCAGCAAGATGTCATGTACTCTTGTTTATTAAAAATTTTCGGCAGAGCAGGAAATAGCAGGATGTCTGGTGATGATAAAATACCTACTTTAAGTGATGCTGAAAAAGATTTACTCACGAAGGAAAAATTTCATGGCTGAATAGAAAAGTCAGTAAAAGCGCCGTGCACATCATCATGGCTCAACAAGCAAAAGTTAGGGTGGAATAAACTGAACTCGCGCACAGAGCTGCGTCCACCTTTATCACGGAGCAGCAAACTGATTGTCATGAAAGCTCGCCAGTCACAAGAAGAGTTCCAATATAACAAACCATATGCATCTGCTCCTCTATGAAAAAAGGCGAAAAGACTTGGAAATTTGATAACGTTACTGGCAGAATGTGACTACTTGCGCCATGCGCCTAATTGGAACATCAGTTACATAAATGCATTGATCAAAAACTTGACCGCTTGTAAAAACATTAAAAATTTCTGACTTCATATTTATTACTACTGTTACCCGTATGCAACTGTATAAAATGCGCTAATTGGAACCCTCGTCTCCCCGAAAATCTAGCGGGAACCTCAGATAAATTTCGTCCGCGAATTGAAATTTTCTTTTGACCTTTCTTTCGAGTAGAGATTACTGTAGGAATTGACTTCGCCCACCCAAGTGACCTCTAGTACGTATAAGCAATTCTTGCCCGAAAAGAACTGTACATTGCCCCAGAAATGAGTAAGGCATAACAAAGTAATTCCGCCTGCTCGCCTGCTCTTTCGATTATTCATGGCTATTGTTTGCCTTGTGCTCCTCGCACGCTCCACACAACATATTCATCAAGTAATGCCACAGGTTACCGCTTTCGCGACCCTGACTGGAAAAGTTTATAATGAAAATATGTACAGGGGGCGAGTGGAGGCGTCCTTAAGAGGCTGTCCCTCGGTGACCACAATATGAAACCAATGTTCAGTGGCTGGAGTGGGGGAGAGGTGGAAGAAATGGGGGCTTGCTTATACCAACGGCACACAAGCCTTGATAGAGCGGTGTTACCGCCAGTGCTCTAGACATGCCCGACAAAATGGCAGAAACCAGGAAGCATTTTCTCACTTGGAAGCGCACTTATGCAAATTGCAAGAAATCCCACTTGACAACTAGATAAAAAGATGAAGGGTTGTCTTGAAACAAAATTTTGGCCTGTCCTGAGTAAGCAATCAAAAGGCATTTCCGGACGCAGGCTTGTATTTCGTAGTTGAGCTGTGGCCTTTTTGAAAACTTCGTGGCTATAAAGTGTGATTTCAAACTTCTTTTGTTGTCATATGATGACTTCTTCTATTAATAAATTTATAGAATATGCTGCACTTATCACAGTCTCACTCTAAGGATGTTGTGGATATGGAATAACAGCCGTCAATTGTTTTGTGCCAATTGTGTACATAAGGGGGCTTACGCGAAACTTAACGCAAAACTTGAGCTCAAGCGCGCTGAATGCAGACGATAAAGATTTTTTTTTTTTCAGTTTGTGCTTAGGTGGGGTATTGTCACTTCGGTGTGAGAAAGCCGTTGACACTGGTCGAGTAGGCTGAAGTTTATCTGAAGCGAATTCACTATTAGGCTTATTTGCGCCCAAAAAACGGAACTCGGAGGCTGCGAAAGCAACCAACGGCTGTCGGACGATCTTGGTCAGGATAGGTTTAAAGGAGGAAAACGTTTTGAGGTAAAGACAGAAAAGTAACCATAACCACCTAGTGCGCTTGACTGTGACCATTCGGGATAAATATAGTCGCATTTTGCATCACGAATGAAGGGATAAAGCAGCCTGCCAGGAGATTTAAGCATGAAGAAACAATCATTACAAGCTTCGACGGCATTACTTTCCTCCGAAAGAAGTATCCGGCAGCTCTTTTAAAAAGAGATAGAAAGTGGCAAGAAAAAAAAGCACAATGCAAAAAAAAAAACTCAGAATGCAACCCCAATGGTTCCATTAGTGCGCATAATGCTTTAAGCGCGCGACATTCACCATTTATGGTTGTGCCGGTCTTCGCTCGGATGCTTTCATTCCATTAGGAACGACTTCATAGTCCAGTTCACATAGTCGAGGAAGAATCTTATACGGGCCAAAATAGCGGCGCAGGAGCTTTTCACTCACTCCGCGGCGGCGAATGGCCATTAATAGCCTCACATGTTCACCCGGCTTGTATTTCTTGAGATATCTACGTAGATTTGTAACGTCGGGCGTTGGTGCTCTAACGATCTTTGATCAGCAGCCGGGCAAGCCATCGGGCTTCTGCGCGTTGTAGGTAAGCGGTGACGACGAGGTTCTTTTCGTCGGCAACTTTGGGCAGCATGGCATCAAGTGTGTAGCTAGCCCGCCTGTCATGTACGAGCCTAAATTGTGTCATCTAGCAGTCTCCTGCTCAGCGGGGTTGTATGCAAAGACGACTTGATGTTGTGTTCGGTGTCCAAATACATGGCGAGCATGTCGGCGATAGTTTTATTGTTTTGCTGAAGGGTTTTGTTAGCCCGTTAGTCTATGAGTGGTACGCGGTCCTCATGCACGCAAGGCGGATGCTCTACCTAAACGTCATCGTTTCCAATATTGCAGCAACATTAGGGATGAAATTAGCAAAATATTGTATTTTTGTAGTTGTAACTTGAATTGAATGGCAGAAGGAGCGCTTAAGGGTGCTTTTTGGTAACGCAGAGAGTACTTTCTGACCCTTATTCTGCCCTGTTCAAGTTCAGATTCTTCCCAATTAGTACGAAACCCCGACACTAGAAGTGATGCTTTTCTTGCTCATGAGCGTCTAGTACGTCTCAGGAAATCCAAATATTATGCTTTTTTTAGCTAAACTATTTAGCTGGATATACATAAACATTCTCTACTGAGAGTTTGTTTCTAACCGGCACTAAAACAGATTGCTATATTGTTGAGAAAAAATGGGGAGGACAAACCAACCCTGTGCGGAAGACTGCTGCTTCAGTCATGGCACGTTAAGTAGACGCGGAGAAATGTTAATTACTCTTGCAGAACCTGTTCATTTCACTGATTTCAACCTGGGTTTAAGTTCAGGGACCCGGTGGTCGACTATGCTTGTTTGAAAGCCGAGCTGCAACTCGGCCGCAGACACAGCTTGATCAATACAGTAGGTTCCGAAACTTCGTGTATTCTTACAAGGTCTTGGTTGGCGTTCATTTCATTGCTGACCTGAGTTTGCCTTCCTATGCAAACAAACCACTGCCAGATGTTTTTTTTTTTGAGAAAAAGAAGGATAAACATTTTCAAACTTTATTCAGACCTACTTTCACTCTTTGTAGATAAATTGTTAAGGATGTCATGTGACCGGAATGTTTTTACACAAATATGCTTCGAAATTACTTCCGAAAGCACAATAAAGACCTATAGTTGTACGAAAGAAATCAGAAAGGGTCGAGCACAACGCCTTTTACGTTTGGAGCGGAATTACCTTATCTAAATAAAACTGTCTCATTAAATTGCAAAGGATAAAATCTCTGTTCCTGTTTCCCATGGTTTTAAAAACAAATTTTTAACTGGTACACAGCGGTATAGAATCGAGTCATGGACAGCGGGACAGTCGTCTTGGAGTAGCAGTGGGCTGCTTGTAGTTCGGTGGCAGCACATGACACCTTGCAAGCAAAGCAGCGAAAGAGAATTGTAAAAAAATGAAATCCAGGCCTTTCTATAATTCCTACCGTCTGCACTGTTAAACTTCACGGAACAAGAAACTTAATCTGAGTGCTATCATTTTACGCTTTGTGGAGAGCGTTGGACTCCTTAATGAAAATCGCCAACGTAAATAAAGCCTGCCTCTAATAAACCTAGAGCGTTTGATTTGATAGCGGCTGGAGCACGTCGTTTTCGTTCTTCGTTCTGGGTCGTGTTGTGGTCGAACTGGTCTTCCAGAATAGCGTTGTCGCACTGGACGCAGGTGGGGTAGTACGACGTGGTCGGTGGAGAATCTTTGTTTCATCGGCAACCAACCTCGCCTCCAAATGCTGCTTTCTTTAGTTCCGCTAACGGGGGCTTGGATACCTTCGTCGGCGTCCTCTTCCTGAAGAACAGCGCGAACTTGGACGAGGACTGGAGTAAGACACATAGACGGGCGCTGACTTGAAAGTGAAATTTTTATTGCTTGGACCGTGATAATAAATAGGTGACCACCAAACAACAAATGAAAACAACACGCTCAATCATACACATTCACGAATCATACACACTCAATCTTCATACTCAAGGAGCCTAACGCTAATCACTTGCATGTCGTTAAAAAGTGCAATTATTTGGATGGGAGTGCCAAAGAGGGACTGCTGGAACAAGTTTCTGCTGACCGGGCGATTTGTTCTGCTTCAATGACTGCACGCGTTAGCTGATTTTTGTGCTTACTTATCACCTTGGTTTTCTTGAAGTCCGGCTGGCAACTTTCTCTCTCACAATCTGTGCAGTGGATGCCTAAATGCCCTTTTATGGTTTTAAGCACGTGTTGTGTTCTTTCAGGCGTTAGTTTAGGCATCTGCCCGCCAGATAGTGGGATGACATAGACGACACCTTTTTGGCAAGCCACGAAACGGTTCTCGTGATTAGGGGCACATTCTTGCGCGACGTATGGTGCGTTAACTTGTTTACATATCTTTGGTAGCTTATCGGGAGCCTAGAAGACAACCCTAACTTCTGCACGTTTACCATTTTTTTTCAGCCTCCGTGCGAAACGATGAATGTAGGGGACAACGGTGGACTTTTCTATTGTCTTTTTAACGGAATCAGCCGGAATTTCTTTTTCGCTCAAATTTCGAAGAACGGATTCTGATATAGATATAAGCAGTTGTTTGGGGTAACCAGCGCTCAAGTTTGTAATCCAAAACATCTGCTAATATCTGCAGACCTTTAGGCTTTCTTAAAGCCACACTTTACATTATGTGAGTAGTCTCAATCGATCTCTGCCCATGCGATGTTTGCGTGAGAAAACATTGAGCGCGAGAATGAAGATGAAAGGGGATTGATTGTTTGTTGTCCATTTTTTTTGCAGCAGCGTAAGTAATTGTCTCGCCCTTTCAAGCCCTTTAATTATACATCACGCCTTAAATACGCATTTGTCCTATGCAGTGTGAGAGAAGGCTGCGAGATCAAGAAGTAGGCGAATGCGTGCAGCAGCCGAGAAGTTTGCTTTCGATACTTAAATCGCAGCTTCGCAGTTGCGCGCTTGTATATGGAAATATTACGCATTTGCTTTGAACAATCGAACGCTCTACCAAGAGCCACGAGCCGCTCGACCTTGAATTATACCGCCTGTGGCCCGGCCATGCACCGCGTTGCCTTGTAGTATATTTTCGCATCATTTTTCCAGTTTACCTCGAGCTTATATTTGCATTGTCATTAAACCTTCTATGGAGTCGCAGAGAACTCACTGCACAGCTGGTTTTTGTTGCCTCAAGTGTGTTTAAAAAAATTACGTCACTAAAAAAGTTCCGTACAAACGTTATGCGTCCTGCTCCCTCAATAATTCGCATTTTAATGGCACATCATGTCATAAATTTGCTTTGTCACTGGCGGCTTGCGGCAAGGCTCGGAAGGTCAGAGGTAGGCAATTGCACGCCGCTGATGGCATGAGCGCTCTGGCGTTGTAATAGCTGCTTATTGGTTGCGTGCTTCTGTGCGGAAATGAGATGCATAAGGGTTCGACGATGCAGCGCGCTATCTCCAACAGAGAAGCACTTACCGCTTGTGGCACAGCCATGCGGCGCATTGCTTTGCCTTGTTTTCTTTTCACATCACATTTTCATTTAATTCGCGCCTATGTTTGCATTGCCATCAAACCATTTATGAAGTCGCTGATAAATCGCTGCATATCTTACTCCTGTTCACTCAAGTGTGTTTGGGAAATCATTTGCGTAACTAAAAAAATGCTGTAGAAACGTAGTGCGCCCTGTTTCCTCGTAGGTTCGCCTCGAATTTCACATAGCGCTTTCCCGACAAGGCTGCAAAGGTCCGGGGTAGGCAAGAAGATGCAGACTGCCCTGGCGATTGTAATCCCTGCTTGGCAGTAGCATGCTGGCCTATGGAAATGCGATGCACTTGCTTAAAGACAATCTAAATCCTACTACCAACACACTCAATATTGGATATGTAATGTTTGTCGCTGTTCTGCGGAACAAATATGAGTTGTGCATTCATAAGTGCTGTAATACACCTTCTATTTAACTTCCGGGTCCCAACCCTTAAATCACGTTAAAAGACAATATAAAAGTCTTATTCTATCATTTTATTCATAGCAGGACAAGTTGTGAAACTCCGTGGCCTGAGTAAGACGAGAATAAAAATTGGACGGGGCACTCAAGCCCTGCCTTGAGGGCATGACGGAATAGCTTAATTTGTCAATAAAGAACGTGCGCTGCCCAGGTGGCACTGCAGTCATTCCACTAGGCGACTAAAAACTGCTGCCGTCAGTCGCTTGGGCCGCTACAAACTCGAGAGCACATTCTGAACGATTAGAAGCCCGCGTTTGATTTATAGCACTATTTACCTCGCTTCTATAGACATAACCCAGATAGCTCACGGGCACCACATGTGGCTTCGACAGAGCACAGAAGCTCACGCCAGTAAGCTCGGGAAGGTGGCGTGGAACAGCACCACGAGCGCCCCCAAAACTGCTTGCTTCTCTCGCTATGCTGTGTGTTGCGGCGCTGCAATCGACACGGCAAACTTCAGCGTGGGTTCCCCATATGGGCGCAATCGGTCATTCTCGACCTCACATTCATAGATCCCTGGGAGTCGCCATAACGCAATAAACTAATAAACCAACCAATCTTTGGAAGGCTGCTATAATTTCAAGCTGTGTAGAAACATTGTTCGCTTGTACAAAAACTGATAGGTGAACAAAAAACGGGTGCAAATTTTCCTGTTCAAGCCAGTGTTACACTATTAATCGGCTCACATTTTCTGATAAATGCTGCGGCGGAGATAGGATGACATTTTGAGTATTAATATTTGAGGGAACATTTAAGCTCCGCCTTAGGGGAATTACGCGAGAGTGTTAATGAGTTAGAGCCCATATACACACATCTGATCTACACACATTAGAACTGATCATTCTCGATTTACATCCATAGGTCCCTGGGAGTCGCCATACCGCTCCTGGAGCAAAGGTGCAGCGGTTGGCCGATGCGCCACTGCCCTGCGACGGCAGGCGCTGCCACTGGTGAGGCTTGTGCGACCCAGGTTGCCCCTGCCGAGCGGCCGATCATTAATTTAACTGTCACCTGCCATAGTGCTCAGTTCGCTGACCATCAGGTGGGCAGGTTGTGATGACGCCTCAGGGTCACGTGGCCTAGGCGGCCCACCTTGCCTCCTAGGTTGCTTCTGTGGGATCTTTCGTGGATTTTCCGCCCACAGTCAAGGACGCCAACGCCGGATTTTCAGCGACACGAACTCGTTAAAGCTGTCCCGTTAAAACTGCAAAACAAGTGTTTTAGGCATTTTTGATATCATGCTAGAAATTACCCACATTTGCCAAACCCATTGTGAAGTTTATTTGACCTAGCAATAAGTTCTGGTGTAACACAGTGCATTTCACCCGAGTGTACAGATCTGTAGATGAGCGGCGGTTTTGGCTCTGCCCCTACTAAAGTGTTATGATACATTTCCATATTAGTGAATAAATTTAATAGTTCACAATGACTGCGATGATGAACTTCCTAAACCATTCTCCAGTTTTTTTGCGGCTTGTGTTCATTCGAAGCCGTGTAGAAACATTTGTTTGCCTTTACAAAAACTCATAGGTGAACAAAAACGGGTGCATATGTTCGAGTTCAAGCCAGTGTTCAACTATTAATCGGCTCACATTTTCGTATAAATGCTGCGGCGGAGATGGGATGACATTTGTAGTATTAATATTGGAAGGGACGCATAAGCTCCGCCTTAAGGGCATGAAGCGAGAGTTTTAATGAGTTAGAGCCCATATACGCAGAACTGATCATGCTCGATTTACTTTCATAGGTCCCTGGGAGTCCTCATACCCTTCCTAGAGCAGTGGTGCAGCGGTTCAACGATGCGCCACTGTTGTGCGGTGGGAGGTGCTGCCATAGGTGGGGCTGGTGCATTACAGATTGCGTTCTCGAGCAACCTCTCGTGACCAATCAATTCAACTGCCACCTGTCCCACGGCGGTGGCTCAGTGGTTACGGTGCTCGGCTGCTTACCCGAAAGACGCGGGTTCGATCCCAGCCGCGGCGACCGAATTTCGATGGAGGCGAAATTTCAGAGGTCCGTGTACCGTGCTATGTCAGTGCATAGCATCATAGCCAGAGTTGCTTTGGGACGCTAAACCCCAATAAACCAAACCAATCAACTGCCACCTGCCACGGTTGTCAGTTTGCTAACAATGCGACCAGCAGGTTATTATGACGCCACAACATTACACGACCTAGGTGAGCCAACTAGGTTGCTTCTCCGGGAATTTTTTTCGACAACGCCGGCGCAGACGACGACACCGAATTGTCATTTCATTTCGTTTTATTACCTTAAAGACCCCTGGCGCGCTATTACATAAGGAATGGGATGAGCAGAAAAGGTACAAGACAATGCAAATTGTGATCATGTACAAAAAATGTTGTTTAGATCGCTAGGGAATGATAAAGGGCAGCTGATGTCGACGATATGCTGGGGAAGGCCGTTCCAATCTTTAACGGCACGTGGGAAGAAGGAGGCTGAAAAAGGGACAGTTCGTGCACATGGGCGAAAAACTTGAAGCGTGTGGCTAGTGCTGTGAGAAATATACGGTGCTGGCGTGATGTAAGGGAAACGGTTAAGAGATGAGTAATAGAACTTGTGTTCTGGAGAACGGGAGCCTATACGCTATCGCGTTCACATTCAGTTCCTTTCATTGGCTTTCGAGTCTGCTGGATACCTTCGATAGGGCTTTCAATCTGATATTAAGGGGATGGCAGGTAAATTATAATAAGTTAGTGTTAGGATTTTCGTCCTACAAAAATGCGAAGGATCTTTAACACCTGCAAACGCCGAGATGGTACAAGCAATGGAAGCTGTTTTAATATCCTCCCAAAAGCACCAGTTCGCTATTGGTTTGCCGCGCGACTTGCTCCAGTATGTTTTCGCGTTCCTCTGTCTTGGTTTCAAAACAAGGAGCAATTAAGTAACGAAAGGGTGTTTCCTTCTGTAAGCTAGACAGGATGTAACGGAGGAAAAGTTTTGTACATTTATATAGGATAGCTGTGGGCATACTGGTTCTGTTCGAGTTGGCCAATATAAAGCGCTCTATTTATCGTGTATACGATATCGTGTATCGTGTAATAGAAACAGGAAATAAAAATCTGTTGGGCCCATATTCGACGCTTTTTGGAGCTCTATAGTCATATGCACTTTTAGACCCCACATGGAACCCACTTTTCATTTTCACTCGCCAAACTGCTGTCCGGACTCCATTTTCCCCCAGCGGCGAATTCTTAGAGCTTGAGAGCTACCCTCGCAGCTCCTCTTCAGTCATTAACGATTTTCGTTGGGTATCCACCATGTTAGTTGGAACTCATCTGAGTTTTATACACCATGCAATTTTTCACACAGAAGCACTGCCCTCATATCGGGAAACCGCGGTGATCTGCACACGAAAAGCGCGGCAAACTGTCTCCTACATATGAATGGAAGGCTATATTCCGCCTCTTTTCACCGCTAGCCTGACTACATGCTTTCGGCGAAAGCATTATTGTACGGAGCCCACCGTGAGACGAGCTTCAGTGACACCTGACGTCACAGCCGACTAGAGGCCCGAGCTTTAGCGTGTCCTAACGTAGGCTCGAACTAAAGAGAAGCAGATGGCAGAGATAAGAGAAGTAAGTAGAATTCTATGGTGGTCGCCAGACTTTGGGCTGCACGGACAAAATCTTTCGCCCAGGCTATCGCCAAAGCCATCTCGCATCTTATGAAAATGATCCTAGTGGGAGCCCAAGTTGGCGCGACCACAGAGCCCCTACACGGCTGATGTAGGAGACATGGTAGGCTATAGGGCTATGGGGAGGCTATAGATAGGAGGAACAGGTGATCTCGCCACCTCCGAGCGCTTGCGCGCCAGCTCTAGTTTTGTTATCACTACGGCCAATTAAGAAGCTGCTGTCCGCCATCGTGAGCAGCGGCGTGAAAGTCGTCGCAGCCGTAGAGGAAAACCTGTCGTGCGTGCCACTGAGCAGAAGCCCGTTGCCGCGGGACCAACTGAGCACCGGCGTTAGACGCCTGCTGCCTGCGTCCATGAATGGCTCCGGCGGCACGAAGCGAAGGAGATGCCTGGACCTGCGACGGCCTCTGAAGACGGTCCACCCGCAGCCAAGAGCGAGAGAGAAAACTTTGATTTTGCTTGAAAATTTTGGTCGCTAATGGGTTGAGCCCTTAATCTAGGGCACCTCAGGCTGCTGTTGCGGTGGTATTGGTCCGGTCAACGAGCTTTTACCGCTCTTCCAAGCTCTCGTTGGACAGCGAGGATGGAGATGTTCCGCGAGGAAGTTCGCGCTCGGAGGGCCGCGCCGCAGCGAAAGCGTGAGAAACGTCAGCCTGAGCGGGGGGTGAGGCAGTATCTCTGGCGTACCACTTCCACCGAAAAAGAAATCGCGATGTCCCACGTGGAACACCATAAAAGGTGCGTTTGAGCGGAAAATGCACATCAAGCCATTTGGATACTGGTGCTCGGCGTATGATCGGTTGTGGTTTCAATTGACTGCAGCTGTTCTGCGCTGTGTATGCAAAAAAAAAAAAACAACATAATCGGCGCTTCGCGCATTAAGCCGGCTCTCGCCGGAAATTTATGCACTAAGCAACGAAGCTCAGCTCTGCCTTTTTTTTGTTTTGTGCACTATAGAGCTCTTGACTTTACCACCAGCAAAAGTGAACCGAAAATTTACAACTCTCACCACGGTGAAAAAAACGTGGTCTCGTTTTCAGTTAGTGAAACGAGAACTGCCTTGTAATAGGTTCACCACGGGTGATCGAAAGGAAAGCTCTTTTACTTCCTGGCCGCACGTGCCCAAGAGAACGCGAATGTCGCGAATATTTGCGCCTACATCTTCTACAACTACATCTTCAGGCAATTTGAGTGGGAACGATCTGACGCGACCTATGCGTCACATTTTTGCATCATGACAATTTCGGTTGAGCTTGGTTGGTTCAAGATCGACGGAAGTATCTCTGAATTGCAGTCGATTAAGAGGGGAACAGAGAGGGAGAGAGTGCGGTACAAGCCCAACTTGTCGCACTTTTTCGCTTTGTCCACGTGACTCTTTGCCCACAGTGACAGGATTTGAAGGCGCAGGCTCCTTTCCCAAGCAATGCAACCCTGGGAAGCCGAGCACCTGGCCGGGGCATTACTTGTACCCATTTTGAGAAAACCGGTGGGAACCCGGCCGGCGGCGGTAGTCGAACCCACCACCTTCCGAAGCCGAGGCGGGCGCTCTGCCACAAGGCCACGACAAACACCTTTGAGGCAAACACCTTTGTACATCACTTTTCTATCCTATATTGATTTTCTTGTTCCAGCACTAAGTTAGGAGCAAAGCGTGAAAATTTCAGTTGCCAATGAGCGGTTGGTATGATCGTCGCTCATAATGAGAAACATGCTTATCTGATAAAAAGGAAATCTGGCAGAATGTGCCAGCAACTCGCTGCAGATGCAAGTGAGTGATTTCTAAAGCATTTTCTGTGCAGTTTCCTGTAGCATTGCACCTTAATATTGAAAAATGACTACACGTTGCAGAAATTTGTATGTACGCTATTCAACTCGGTGTACGAAGCGCCTCGGGCCAACAGGTTTAGAGCGTCATCGATGGTCCTTTTAGTGCTTATACGAAAGTTACAGTGTTGGGCCTTTCCCGGAAATAGTGGCTGAATGTTCGGCGCAAATACGTCACTTGTTTGGTTCAATCTCCTAGCGCTAAGCTCCGCGTGTATGACAGAGAACAAACGGGTATGGAAAAACTGTTTCGCAATTTGAGAAAAGTATTCTGAAAGGAATAACGTGTTCTATTATCACATGCAGTCGGCAGCTATGTTTTGCCAATCAGTAGGGTCGTAAATAATTCTTTTTTAAAGTAGTTGAACGCATGGGTGCGAAGCCTATCGTAAGCGGCAGCAAATATCAGTCAATACCCGCGTGGCGCCGCTTACGAAGAATCTAAGAGTGCGTGAGCGAGGAAGGGAGGGTCTAACACACGTGTTCCACAAAAGGTGTTCAAATACCTTCACGGTGATTGCATTAGTATTGTTAGAGCAAGGACAGAAAAAGGAACGAGCAGACAAACGTGGACGAAGCAGGGAATTCTTTATTGGAAATGCGTGCTTTTTATTTCGTCGCTAATAGCTCTTCCTTTTATATTTCTTGGCCTTCTTTTCTTGACACGGGAACTCACCGTGCTCTCATTTCTTACCGAATGGCTCATACTTCGAAGACGACCCGAGCCAATTTATCGCCATTCTTTTTTAAGACGCCCTTCTTGATAGGAAGGGCGTAGGGGTGCATGGGCGTACTAGACTTTTTTACTTTTTTGGTCATTTTGAATTCTCTAGAATGCAAGGCTAGATTGCAGCCAGCGGTACCTGAGAGTGATGATGTGTGCTTTTTTGGCCGTACGTTCAGGCATCATCTTCTTTGGTCTATATAGCGTCTTCCACTGGACAGGGGGAAACTTTACAGCACTCTCTGAACGTTTTTGGTGTGTCTTGTCAGGTATTTGTTCTTGAATTGTGGTTTTTTCTCTTATGCCTGTTCAAGGAGAGGGAGAGAGAAGCCCTTTAATTGAAATAGAAACAGAATTTATCCGGCGTTTAAAAGTCGCTGCAATGCTACTCCGCGTGAGGAAGGGAATTCGGGAGGTAAAGGCGGAAAGAGAGCGGTGCGAAAAAGGTAAAATAAAACAAAAAAGAGAGAAAATAAAATGGGGCTAATAAATGCGTACTGCGGTGCATGGACGATTAACGGTGTTACAATTGAAATGATGAAGTGCACTGTCCGACAGCTGAGCTAGAAAAGTTCACTGCGTGAAGAATGCATGAGGATAACATTCAAGGTGAAATTGAGCTTGTCGAGATGCCGAATGTCCTTTAATTATGCAAACGAAAAATTCTTTGAAAGTCTCTGTTGCCTAGGGCTGGCTAAGGGACCTAAAACTGTGCCAATTGATAGAGGCACTGGGGAGCGCTTCTCCACGCAATGTTCACAGTACGCACGCTCGCCAGCAAGCGCAGGGCGCTCAAGCAGAATATATTCCACAGTTTCGATCCAGTGGTGTATAGGAGTGGCGTATAGTGTCCCTCTGTCCTGTGGAAAAGAGCATATTGGCCAAACAGGAAGAGGCCTGAACGAACAGGCAAGAAAGCAGGCGTAATCACTACTAGGTACCCGTGGAAGCAATCTAGCTTTGCATTGTGAACAATGCAAAATGAACGAAAAGCAAAAAGAACCAAGTGCGTCATTCATACAGTCAAATTGCGTGAAGTACAAGTATTGAAGACAAGGCGATAAGCTATTTCGGGAGATCCTCGAAGCATGAGTGATTCTTCAAAATGAAGAGCAGTGTGCAAGCACAGCGGGAATCTTTTTGTCTTAGAGAAGAAGGCGCTTTTTATCGTGAAGTCCCAGAGGAGAAAAGGAAAAACATGCTGGCGACGAAATAGAAAGCGTGGGATTTCCAATAAAGAAGTGAGATGAGAGTAGAGCTTCGCCCACGTCTGGTACGTTTGCTCGTCTTTTACGTTGTCCTCGTTCAAGCAAATATGCTAAAACCGAAGTAATGAATGAACCAACTAGCTCTCTTAACCACCTTTTAAAGGTGTTCCATTTGATGCCTGTAATTCCCTCACGACCGAGTATAACGGTACAGAAAGGTATAAGCAAACAATTGCCTCAGTCGCATACCTCTGCTGACGACTGTAATCAGTTGCCGTGTGTCGTAAGTACCGCGGAGGTCTTGATGGCGAGCCTGTAGAGGAGCATGAACTCACAGCACTGCCAACGCTCAGGGAAGATATGTTTTGCGGACATTTTATACCACACATTACCGGGTGCGTCTCAGAGAAACGGGAAACAATTCACGCTTCACCTTTTCACACCAATTCGAGAGTGAAATGACATTGTTCTTGGCGATAATCGGTTCCTGAAAAATCACCCCCATTCATTACGCACTTCACTTCGCCGCCCCTGACGCACAGCGATGAGAAAGCTTCTGCACAGTGGTCAAGCACTGTTCGGTGGATTTGCACTCCTAAATCCACTTCGGTGTCTTTCTATCCTGTCCGCTAATCACCATGAATTGCGTTGGATAAGTGAGGGATAGAAACAGTTGTCGCAGTTAGAAATAAAAATGATAACAAGTTTTCTATCGTCACGCAGTGGTGACTGCAGTCCGGAGTGCAAGGAGCGTCTTGCGTCACAAAAAAGTGAGTATGTGGCGTGCCAGCAGCTTTGAAGAATGAACAAACAAACAAACACTACAAAGAATCGCGGCATTATTATACTTGGACGTTACGTTTTATGTCACCACTTAACATATCAATGGGAAACATGCTGATTGTGCATATTTCGCTTTCTAAAGGTAAGCGATGTGATGAGGAAATTATAGCCGTGTCACGGTGCTCTAGTGATGTGAGTATGCCCCTCCCTTGTGGGAGGTGCTGGTTCGATCCACACTGCCGCCCCGTGACCCACTGGAGATAAAATGAGCACAACCCTTCCTTTGCCTGGTGCTCAGCTTCTTTAGGGTGAAATGCGTGGAAGATGTGTCTTTGACCCAACCTTGAGTAGAAGAAAAACCTTGTGCCACAGCACTGTTGGGCCATAGATTTCCTTGCGTCCTAAAAATTCACCATTATTTCTTTCTTTCTTTGTTTCTCTTTGTTAGTTCCTCCGTTATTTCTTTCTTTTCTTTACTATCTATACAATGTTTTTATCTATTACTTGTGTAGTCATGTAACTTTATTTTCACCTACTTTAATTTGTTGGTAAAGTTTTGCTGCATTTTTTCCCAAATGTCGAGCTTTGTTCATTTCTGGGGTTAGAACCGTCTTCGCGACTTTGTCTCCCTTTTCATTTCCTCTTTTTTCCCATGACATTCTGGTGTTTGCGCCTCTCGTGGTGGTCTTTTTCGGCGATTTGCTTTCGGCTGATTTTGTCGCGTAACAAAAATTGGTACTATTGATGGTAAACATATTTTCGCACATGATGTTGCATCTGTAAGTACCGATAGTGAAGACTTTCGCTGGTATGACGTTTAATGATCGATTTTGTTTGTCATTATAAAAATGCAATCATTTCACAAATAATCTGCTGCGATTTTTTTCTGTCAAGCTGGTATTGCAAATTCGGTTGTTGCAAATTGGTGCTCTTGTGTATGCATCTAAGGCCGTAGATACAACTCGATAGATACCATTGATGTGGACACGTGTTTTATTTTTCTTTATTTCAGGGCAGCCTACCCGCTAATTAGGCTAGGTTAGGTTGTCGCGTGCGACTTGTTGTACACCTTTGGAGTTGCACTTAGCGCAGCTTGCGTGAGCCTGCCTCTGTCTGTCCTCTGGTTTGCACGTCCAAAGATTAATATTAGGTGACATGCCCACTTATGTGGCTAGTTGTACTGTTGCAAGGGCAGATAGCCTTTTTTTTCTCTTGCTTACTTTTTGATATTGTAATATAATGTAAACAACTTGAGTCAGTGCATTTTGCTCCCAGTGCATTTTGCTCATCAGTGGTGCCAAAGAAGGGTATCCAAGTTCTGCTGTTTTAAAAGTTTTTTCTTTTCTTGCACATTTTTAACAGAACCCCTTTCACCTCATGACAAACTTCGTTGGTACCACATTAGAAAATTGCATGGTATATTAACTTAGTGCTGATTTGCGTGAGTTGGTAAGACGTAGTAAACAATAGACTACATCCAAGAATTGACTTAAAGGTGAAAAGGCTGCAAGGCTCTCATATCAATTTAATTTCTAATTTTATGGTACGGAAGACGTTTACCATGAAAACAAGAAATAAATCATTCGCAGAAAGAAATGCACGTAAGAAGGTAATGGTATTTGATATATTTAGTGATTCAAATTATATTTGTGGGCTACATCGAAAACACGCTTATGCACTTGCTAGCCTGCACCGGCATTTCAGAGACCGTACAATCCGGCATGTTATCGACACCGCACTTGTTTTCTGCACCAACACTAAAATTTAAGCTTAGATTCATAACGCTTGTAAGAGATGATGTCACGTCGCATTTCTCTCGCCGCACATGCCATGGCAATCCTCCAAGAGCCTATGTATGAATCGGCCATTTTTTTCCGTGCCGTTTTCAAAAGACAGTGCGAGCTGACGAAAAAAGAAACGTTCTCTCCATGCAAAATATATTCAAAACTTCTTTATTGCTTTCACACACTTTTCTTCTGCGATTTTAGTCGTTATGCCAAAGTTACCACTTATCAACGCGTCTGAAAACTACGCACACGTTCGCACGATTAGCAGCCTCTTTACATCCGTCCGATATCTCAGTGATGTATGCGCGGTGACCATCCTCTTGATCGTTCCTAGGCCAAGAATATGGTGCTGCTCGCTATAGACCAACATTTCAATGCCCTGAAATGTTGAAATGCTGTGAGCGCGCCCAGTTCATACCAGGGAACCTACCTGTCACCAAAAGCAGGACTGCAGTGAATATAGGTGGGACTTCAAGGTGTTCAACTGCTCAGAATACTCTTTTCTAATCTACAGTGAGTGCATATAGAGGGCAAGAGCGGGCTTTACATTGCTGAAAGTGTCATGCAAATTTTTATTGGGTGCTCCTTTGGAACTCATCGCTTTTGAGAAAGTGGGGAAGGTATTATTCAAAATAAATTTTTGCGGTATATTTTTCAGAGATGTACGCTCCCAGCTCGTCTAGAGCCATCAGTTTCCCGCTGCGCTAGTGCGTCGCTGATACAGACTATTCATTTGCTTTACCGCCACGTTGAAGAGTTGCATATATAGTTAATTTTAGTAACTAACTTTGTTCAGTTGACAGCGAGCTGAATATTCTACCACAACGGGGGTAATTTTGTTCAAGCTTTTGCCGACAGCCATATAAAGGAAAGGAAAACAAATGTGTGCAGAAGAAGCACGGAACAATTTTCGAGGCCAGTCAAGAATATTCTGATAATCAAGTCGTCTTGCGTGCGATCCAGGTCATGCAAAAGCATTTTGTACGCATTCCAAAGGAAAGAAATTGCTGTTCGGGCCAACCAACAATCTAGCTCCAGCATAGGTTTGAGGAGAGTTTGATTTTAACGTGCTGTCTACTAGGAATGCGATCAAGGCAGAAATGAACAGGCAGGAAAAAATGTTTTGAAACTTGAAAAAAAAAAAAATTGTAAAATTATTTGGGCCTAGGTAGTTTTTTTCCAAATTTCAAGATGCAAATCCAACTAGCCCATCAACATGCCTTACTGAGGAAAAGATGCTTTCGCGGAAGACATCATTTCGTGTATTGCTTCTTTGTAGGCCTGTTTCCTAGGTTACTACGCACCAATCAAAATGAAATATAATGTGAAACATCGTGAGATTGGAGATAAAATTGGTCTCTCTTTAAGAAACGAACTGGTCTCGAATTTTACGGTGTGCACAACATGTGCCCATGAAGTGCTGTTGTGCCTGGGCCGCGGTACACCGCGGTACTTAATCGGTTTGAAATTTGACTAGCATAAAGTGAAAAAACAGCATACACACTCTGCGTATTGTGAGTATAGCACTACCGGATGGAAATGTAAATTGCCCACGGCAGTGACAACGTTCTTGCACAGGCCGGCGGCCCTGTGACATCTGCTGGCGAGGTTCCTGAGGTCCAGATAATGCTGGGCGCATGATTGTTCTATTCACGCTCAGAATCCTGTCACATCAGTCACCAGTGCTTGCCGCTCCCCATTTACATGAAACCAGTGCTAAACTTGATTGTTTCGACTGCAGGATTGTTTCGACTGCAACACTCTATCTAGCCGGAGGAAGAAGCAATTAATGGTGCACTAGTAGTAGTTTTCCATGCCACCTTCATGCGCTTATTGGCGTGAGCTTCCATTAATGACGCTTAGTCATAATGACACAGTTAATGACGTTTAGTCGAAACCAAGAGCAGCCAATTGGAATAAGCAAGGAATGTAAGGTAAAGGCTAGAGAAGCCATAGTTCCTCAGGTGATGTACATTCCAAGACGAGGCAAGCGTAGCAGTTGGTGACAGAAATGTAGACGGGAGGAAGGGATTTGAAAATTTACGACCATTAGGCCATCGCCATTAGGCGATCGGAGCTCGCAGAGGACAGGGCTAAATGTAAGGATGTGTGAGAGGCATTTTTGCTACAGTGCATGCAGTTAAGCTTTTAACGTAGATGTTAATGATATTGGCATGTTGTGGTGGCTGAAATGTAGTTGAAGACTCAATGAACTTCTACGTAGGAACGCGAATTCACGAAAAATTAGTGTAACGAATGATTGATTTGCTCCTTTATAAACAGCAATAAACAGTTTGGCATGAAGTCCATTTTGATTTGCCACAAATAATCACATGATTGATCGTGGCCGAACATAAAAATGCTTTATAAGAGACATACTAAACAGACCAGTGCTCAGTGATGAACCACTTTAAAAATTTTGAAATATTCTGCACCATGACAAAACTGCGAAGTTTGTTATTTCATAATGGTAATTGGTTTGCACTAGTTAATCTACCTTTAACGACTGAATGTTTAAATTAGGAATGGTAGATGGAAAGAAAATATAAATTCTTTTCACCCTCGATTTTCAGAGGGTCAAGAGATAAACAACACGTAACATCATTAATGAAGAGCTCAATGACTGGTCTTTAGCGACGCCTCATGAAGTTCACAACAATTCCAAGATGTGAACTTAACATACCATTTTGTAGCAAAATTAGGTGGGTGGATGATATTAAGAAGTCTGCGGGGATACGGTGGCCGCAACTGGCAAAGGACAGGGCCAGTTGGAGAGACATGGGAGAGGCCTTTGCCCTGCAGTGGGCGTAGTCAGGCTGACTCTGGTGTCTGGCTCTTCTGTGCTGGGAAAATAAATGTTTATTTTTTCATGTATCTATTCATTCCTTGAAAACATGCTATGTAAGGTTGCGACCTGATACTGTAAAAAAGCAGGCAGATCTTTCTGGTGCTATGAGTGGTGGATATTTTTACATGTGCCGCCTACCTATGCAAATTTTCGTCGTTGATTAAGTTTATATTTTCCTTACTCAATGTAGTGCAACCCAGACGGAAATGGACGGGATTGTGCCCCTGGTTGTAAGTGCCACCGAGGTGAATACGACAGGAAGGGGGGTATGTGCTTCAAAGCTGGCCTGCCGATACCAATGGGCATCGAGGAGAGGCCTGCAACTACAGTAACACGACGGGTATAGGCTTGTATTCCAGCAACTGGGCGCCAAATAAATCCATTCTCCAACTTTAGTGCATCTTTTTTCTATTTCCTAAACACATGGGTGTTACAGCTTCATTGGATCACATGAAAATCGAGGGAAAATATTTCCGCAGCTCAAAGACGCACGTGCTTTGGGAAGAACATCTTCGTGAGCAAGTAAAAACATATTTACAGCGTGCAACATCTCTGTTAGCTGCCTGAATTACGTATAAGTAATCACGCATCTTTGGGCTGTTCTCATCCATCGAGCGCTGCCAACCGCAGTCGAGAATACAAACGGCTGGCCTCGGCGCTGTGGCCTAACAAATCTTTGCTCCATCGAGCCAAAATACATGCACTTTCGAGAAGCTTGCAGGCAAAGCAACCACTCCAGTGCAGGTAACTCGTCGAGATATCCAGAACTTGGTGGACCGCAGCGCAGACAGTAAACGCAACTTCGAAATTCGAAAGACAGATATTACTTACGGTAGGCTACACGCTTCTCAATGATTAAGGAATATATAGTTCAAAAGATAACTATTTACCAAGACCCACACAAGACCCAAGACCCACACGTGAAGACACCGCCCCCCTGCCCCTGCCGTCCGGTGCGTCCACGGACCTCGGCCGTCAGCTCCTGGCACCCTCCGGCCCGGATGCTTCGTGGACCGGGACTCATTCTCTCATCGTTCTCATCGTGGCGGCCAGCACTGCACCATCGTCTACATCCTGTTCAACTCCCCACTCAAGACCATCGCCATTTCGCCGTCTGTTCGTCACCGATCGGGACGATCGCTCGGAGGCCCCGGGTAGTGTGACGATGACGAAGCTGGCAGTGGCGCGGGACGGAGCACTCGTGCTAGGCCAGCGGCCATTAAATCATCTCTCGTTCATGGTTCACCACGCCTCATTCTTCGGCTGGCCGGCACGTTACAATATTATTTAACGAGCCTGCTATTTAACACGTCTTCTCTTTAATCTGATGTACTAAGTCACTGACAATGATGTGCCGAAAAGAGCGCTTTTTCCAACTCGGAAAGCCTTATTTTAAAAATTGTGTAAAGTCTTAGGTGAAACACCCTGTATTAACATTACTGTTATCATTAATAAGATAAGAAACTCATTAGGAAAAGTATACCAACAAATTCTGAAATGTGCCGCCGCGGTGGCTCAGTGGCTATGGTGCTCGGCTGCTGACCCAAAAGACGCGGGTTCGATCCCGGCCGCGGCGGCTGGAATTTCTTTGGAGGAGAAATTCTAGAGGCCCGTGTACTGTGCGATGTCAGTGCACGTTAAAGAACCCCAGGTGGTCGAAATTTCCGGAGCCCTCCACTACGGCGTCTCTCATAGCCTTAGTCGCTTTGGGACGTTAAAAAAAAAAATTCTGAAATGTCAGACGCCCTATCGTATAAGAGCCAAATACAACCTTGAAGTATATTTCACAACATAAATATCCCACTAATTTTCACTGTTAATGTTGTGATAACTCAGGATAGTACAGGGACAAACCCTACTGAAAATGTGAAACGCATATCGAGAAACGAAGTACTAAGAGGGGAGTAATTGCCCACTAGCAACCACCCAATAAAACGCGGTAGGAGGCTAGTTGGTGTGGTATTGTTTATTGTAGAGGGATTGAGGGCCATTTATTTTATTTCGAACGCGCACAAGAAAAGACATGACCGGACGGGCGCTGACTCCAGCTACGTTTATTGAAACACACATTCTTATAATCAATACGAAAGAATTCAGACTGCTCGTGTGAAGAAGTAGTGCTCAATTACTCTACCAGAAACAAAAACATACACCAAACGTAAGCATACGACCACGGAAAAAATACACAGCTTTCAACAAAACACCTTAGTTACAGAAAACTTCTTCCTTTTTGGAGGTTAGAACCCGGAACCACAGCCGCTTTTAGCCAGTCGTCTACCAACTGAGTTTACCAGGACGGCAAGCAGATTGTCCGCGAATTGGTAAAAAAAGAAGAGAAATTTAAAATTCTGTGACTTAGCTTGGTTAAGCCCCGTAATTGCGAAAGCAATATCCGTACGTACGCCATAGTACAGCTGGTAGTGTAGCTGGTGGTGGTGCTTGTGGTTAGACTTGTGGTGATGCATCGGTTATACAATCCAATCCAATTCAATATAATGCAATCCAATCCAATGCAATTACAAACCAATCATATCCATTCCAATACAATTCAATCCACTCCAATCCAAACCAATCCAATGTAATCCATTCCAATCCAATTCAATCCACTCCAATCTAATCCAATCCACTCCAATGCAGTCCAATCCACTCCTATCCAGTCCAAACCAATCCAATGTAATCTCCAATTCAATCCACTCCAATCTAATCCAATCCCTTCCAATCCAATTCAATCCACTCCAATCTAATCCAAACCAATCCAATCCATTCCAATCCAATTCAATCCACTCCAATCTAATCCAATCCCTTCCAATCCAATCCAATTTAATCCACTCCAATCTAATACAATCCACTCCTATCCAATCCATCCAATGTAATCTAATCTCCAATCCAATTCAATCCACTCCAGTCCAATCCAATCCAAACCAATCCAGTCCCATCCAATCCAATTCAATCCACTCCAATCTAATCCAATCCACTGCAATGCAATCCAATCCACTCCTATCCAATCCAATCCAATGTAATCGAATCTCTAATCCAATTCTATCCACTCCAATCTAATCCAATTCACTCCAATCCATTCTAATCTAATCCAATCCAATCAAATCCAGTCCAATCCAATCCAATACAACCCAATCTAAGCCAATCTAATCCACTGTAATGCAATCAAGGTCAAATGAAGGTCAATGGTGGCCACCGGCCGCGGCACGATGGTGGTCACCGGCCGCGGCACGCAACGGTGTGAAAGTGGAAGTAGTATTGCTTTCGCAATAAAACCCAAAGCGGGCGCGAAGCACAGCCAATCTTGAGGGGAATTCCCCAAGATGGTGTGGATGTGTAATGAGAGAGGAACTAGTCATTGTATGCGCCCTCGCGCAGTCATACGGCTACGAAGGGATGCTATAAGGCTTTAACACCAACTGCGGAAGAAAAATTAATCTTGGTCAGGGGTTGGTTCCCGAGACCTCTACCTGTCCGGGGTGGTCAATGAACCAAATAAGGTAACCAGGGGAGCTAGCAGATAGTAGGGTGAGAGCTAAGTGTTCAGAAGTTGAAAGTAAATACACTTGCACCTGGGTGTGTAGGAATGAGAAAATACTCCATTAGTTGAAATATTACCCACCTTGAAGGATAAGATAAATATTAGACCGTATTGTT
Source organism: Amblyomma mixtum (assembly GCF_055824585.1). NCBI lineage: Eukaryota > Metazoa > Arthropoda > Arachnida > Ixodida > Ixodidae > Amblyomma > Amblyomma mixtum. Next base: position 113,550,584 of record NC_143018.1, read on the forward strand.
CCCACTTCGAGCCGTTGGTCAATTCCCTCCCACCCTATAATCTCGTTTTCATGCTGTTTAGTTAATTTGGTAGGGCGAATTGCCAGGAAAGGCGGTGGTCCCAGGCTCAAAACCCACATCAGAAAGATATATTCCTCCTCCTTCAAAGTTGCTTTCAAACAGGTGCAGCTATCTTTTGCAGCCGCATGGATACACCGTGTTAGATAATGAGGACTAATAACTCCCTTACTTGAAATGTTCACCGTGGAGGATTCTCTTAAATATTGACCAACATGGCTCCCTCTTGTTCCTATTTGTCTTGTCTTGCTTAAAAATTCCCGTCTCCGTTGTGTGGCTCAATGGTTAGGCACTCGGTTGCTGACCCGAAGGCCGCTGGTTCCATCCCAGCCGCTGCGGTCGAATTTCGATGGAGGAGAAATTCTTGAGGCCCGTGCACTGTGTGATGTCAGTGCACGTTAAAGGGACAGTGAGGAGAGCTCTATTAATATTTTTTTTTATTGCAAAATCTGATAGTTCGGCACTTCATGGCTTTGTTGCCACTTGGCCGCCAGCAAAAGATGCATTGGTTTCTAGGAAATTTGGATTCGAAGTTGAGAAAGTTTTTCCCGCCGCTCTGATTCAAACTTGGGATTCTCTTATGACGACACAGGACTAAGTGACGTGAACATGACGTCCACATGACGTAACGCAGACTCCGTGATTTCTGGCGACCAGCACAGCGGCCTAGCAGCAGCCGACAAGAAAGCTTCCGCCGGCCGCCCATTGAAGGCCTCTTTCGGCTATTGCGGCCGTCGCCACCGTCGATTCGTTTATGTTTGCATTACGATGTATCCCGTTCTCTAAGCCGTCAACGAAGTTCTCGCAAATAGACCCCTTTAGCATACCGTGTACCTTGTTACCTTAGCGGAATACCGGAGGCCCGCCTACCGCCGGTGAGCATGGCGCTTATTGGTCCCGATGCTGCAGGCGCGCGCGTAGCTGCCGGGTACGTGGCGCCACCTGGCGACGTCAAGGAGATTTGCGCATGCATTTGCTGCGCCTCAGTGATTCGTGCCTTCTCGTGTCCCAGTGTTACTAGAACTATTGGTTCTAGCAACAATGTTTTGTCCTATGACGTCATCACGCTTGCATTTGCGAGTTTGGCCTGAGGCGGCGATACCTGTATTTTGGTCCTTGCTTTTTTCTACGTTACAAGAGCTATGTTGTCAGTATGAGTGGCGTTTTTGTAAACAGGAGCTGGTATTCTGTCGATACAAGCCAACTTCAATTTCTCCTCAGTGTCTCTTTAAAGAACCCCAGGTGGTCGAAATTTCCGGAGCCCTTCACTACCGCGCCCCTCACATCTTGAGTCGCTTTGGGACTACCGCAGACAGGCGGTGGCCTCGGGCTCTAACTCCGGACCATGACTCATTTCTCTGGCTAGAAATTATTTTGTGTGAAAGCCGAACACATCATTTTCTCATGGGCGCAGCCATATTGAAGAAGTGGTGCCATCTGTTTCTGATGCATTCTTAATCGCACGCTGGCCGGCATAGTCAGCCGCAGTTACGCTGGCTACGCAGGAGCACGTAGTCCTGCTCACATGTGTTGGCGCGTTTTATGAGCATTTCTTTCTGGGCTGGTTTTCTTTTGGAAGTGAACATTGATCTGACATATATCGGAGCAGCGCAAATGATTATGTCCCACTGCTGTCAGTGGCACGAGAGAGAGAGAGAGAGAGAGACTCTTTAATGAAGAGCAGAGAATTTAGCCGGCGTTTAAAAATCGCTGCCATGCTACTCTGCGTAGGGAGGGGAATTTGGGAGATAAAGACAGAAGGAGAGCAGAGTGGAAGAGGTAAAAAAAAAACGAAGATAAAATGCGGCCATGAAATGGGTACTAAGGATGCAATGGCGAGTATTGATGTAACCTATGGAGTGATGGAGTGCATAGTCCGTCAAATGGGCTGACGAAGTTCTCTGCATGAAGAATGCATGAAGGTGACGTGCAAGTGAATTTAAAGCTTATCAAGATGTCCAATGTCTTTTAAATATGTGAATACAAAAATCATTGCAAGTCTCTGTTGCCTAAGACAGGCTAAGGCACCTAAAACTTTGTCCATTGTATGGGGCACTGAGCAGAGCTTCTGCATGCAATGTTCATAGTACGCACGCTTGTTAGCATATGCAGGGCACTCAAGCAAGGTATGCTCCACAGTTTCTATCGCGGCACAGTTGTCACAGTGCGGACTGTCCATTTGTCTAAAACGGTATCGTAAGCCGTTTGTATATGCAGCATTAAGACGAAGTCGGTGATAAAGTGTTTCCAGATGTCGAGGAATTCTGGGTGAGAGTCTTGATCTAAGATGTGGGTCGATTGAGTGAAGAAATTGGTACTGATATGTCGGCAAACTCCAAAGCCGATACATTTCTTCGGAAGCAAAACTTTTGGCCACCTTGGACGCATCAGATTTCGTAAAAAAAGTTCTAATGTATCTCCGATGTTGATGGCCCTTACGGGCCGCTTCATCTGCTTTTTCATTAGCCTGAATGCCACAGTGAGCAGGTACCCACTGAAATGTTATGCAGTGGTCTGCGGCAATAGCTAAATGATGTAGATATCCGACGTTTTCTTCAGCAGGTTGACCAGGATCTGGAGAGATGCTTTCGAATCGGTGAAGATAACCCAAGGGTCGGCGGTTCAGCGCAGGATGTAAGAAACAGCTTCCTTAATGCCGTGAAGCTCAGCTGTCGTAGAGGATGACCTCCGCTGCAGCCGGTAAGAAAGGGCATGGCCTGTTGAGGGCACATAAAGGCCACATGAAGAGGTTTCTTTACTAGTTGAACCACCGGTGAAGATATGGGTGTGCTGCCTATATTCCTCCGTTAAGTAGGCGAGAGTAGTTTGCAGAAGCGCTGCCTGTGGCATGCGGCTCTTTGCATTCACACCTGTAACAAACTTCTTCACCTTTAGAGGAGAGAGTGTCCATGGAGGAAAGGCGAGAGGTAGTAGTTTCTGTGGCTGATTAATAGTAGGGATGGGCAGCAGCTGCACTGCCTGGCCAAAGCTAGAGTTGCTGTGAGTTAGGTGGAAACGGTGCAGGAAGTGCTTCTTCCCTTGAAGAACATGGCGGAGATGGGTACGCATAGTTTCCTGGGCGGCAATCACCTCTAGTGGGAGACATCCTGCCTCCGCTACTGTTCCTGATGCAGAGGAACCCTTTGGGAGGCCAAGGCATATTCGCAGGCAGTTGTTCCGCGCGGCAACGAGAGACTTATTGCTTGATGTAGATAATCTCTGAAACACTGGTAGACAGTAGCGCAAGGTTCCTTCAACGTAGGCTTTTTCAAGCAGAAGCATTGATCGGCATTTGCTACCCCACCTTGTTCCCGCCATGAACCTAAACACTTGCGATGCTGCAGTGATCCTCTCGCGGAGTTTTTTTATCTGAGGTGTCTATGACAGATTATAGTCGATTACAACACCCAGGAATCGCTGAGATCGTACATATGGTAGCGATCGTCCGCCTAGGAGCAGCGGATATCGGGTCATCGTTTTTCTTGTAAACGCCATTGCAACACTCCTTTCTGGCGAGAGACGACGACCTCTGGAAGCCAGGTACATCGAAATGTGCAATAGCGCTCTCTGTAGACGTTGCTGGGTGATATAGCGCGAGCGTGATGCGGTCCAGATGCAGATATCATCAGCATAAATTGTTATACGGACCCCTCGCGGAAGGTTTCTTCTTATGTGTATAAGGGCAATATTGAACAGGAGAGGGCTGAGCACCGCTCCCTGTGGTACGCCCCTCTCTACTGCGTGAAAGCGTGTTGAACCGTTTGGAGTGGTCATAAAAATTTGCCGTTCTTTCAAATAATGCCCAATCCATTTGTATAGCTTTCCTCCAAGGCCAAGACTGGCAAAGGCGGCAAGAATTGCATGGTGAAAGACAGAGTCAAAGGCGGCCTTGTTGTCTAGGAAAACGGCTGTCGGGATGTGCCCAGCATGAAGGTACTCCTCAATTGATGAGACGAGGGAGATGATATTGTCAGTCGCAGACCTGTTTTGACGGAACCCGTTCATTTCTTGGGGGAACTCATTTCGGCTTTCTAGGAACCAAGTTATGCGTTTGCAGATCATGCGCTCCATGAGCTTACCTACGGAGCTCAGTAGGGCAATGGGCCGGAATAATGCGTAGCTTGGTGGCTGCTTACAGGGTTTCAAAGCAGGCAATATTTTCGCCAGCTTCCATTCCGTGGGGACCTCATCAGTTATCCAAGAAGAATTGTAATACTCCAGGAGTCGAAGACGGGAGGTGTGGGGTAGCTTTGCAATGGCTTCATAGGTCACCTGATCATGACCCGGAGACGTGTGTCCATTTGTCTCCGCGATAGCTGTGGATAGTTCTTCCATTGTGAAAGGCAGGTCTAACGCTGGCACTGCCGCCTTTGGGATGCCTGATTGACCATTTGCGGAGAGAGTCGAATGCCCTGACCCTGCCGACAGTAGCCTGCAGTATTCTTGTGAGACTTCTTTTATAGATTTTTGTTCGTGAAGGGAGAGTGCAGCGAAGGGGGGGAGTTGTTGAGGTGGCGTGCGCATACCTCTAACTATTCGCCAAATATTGGTTACTGGTTGGCGCACATCCAGCGTAGAACAAAAGTCACGCCACTTTTGCCGACTGAGTTTATCCATATAGCGTCGAATGTGACGTTGTGCCCGTCGGCATGCACGTAGGTAATCGAGGCTTTTTGTGCGCAGAGATTTCCTTTCAACTCGCCTGCGTATAGCGCAGAGCCTTTGAAATGTGTCATCATTTGAAGGTAGGCTATCATTTTTAGTTGTAATTTGTGTACTCGCTCTCAGGCAATACGCCATTGTTGATGCTAATTCCTCATTGCGAGTTGCCGCACTAATTCCTCTGCTTACAGCGCCCTTGTATGCGTCCCAGTCTGTAGATTTTGTAAGGAATTTCTTTGGGTTCGTCTGCGCATGGAAAGCCGATATGAGGATTGGGTAATGGTCGCTTCCGCGTGTCTCCAAATCAGTGCACCAGCCAAAGTTGTGGGCGAATGAACTTGTGACAAATGTCACGTCGATGCTGCTGGTAGTCGTCGGGCCTCGGAGGTAGGTGATGCTGCCATCATTTAATGGCTGAACTGAATGCTTGGAGAGAAGTTTTGCAAGCTTGGCACCTCCGGCACATGTATGTGAGCTGCCCCAAATTTCATTATGAGCATTGAAGTCTCCGCAAATAATATGCGGTGAGGGCGTCCTTGCTATCAAGTTATCAAGTCTCATAGCATCAAATCGCGTGCCTGGCTCAAGATATACTCCAATCAGAGTGTACTGTTGTCCGGCAATAACTGTGACAGCGCTCACGTATTCATTGTCGCTGTGAGGCGGGACATCAACCGATGAGGCCGGGATATCCTTGCGAAAGCCTATCAGCAATCTGCTGACGTTATCTGGTCGTTGTGAATGATGGAAATAGTATCCGTGGAGTCCGAAAGTTTCCTCGACACGTGATTCACAGATGACTATGAAGGGGAAGCGGTACGCTCGCACGAGCTGTCGGAAATCTGAGAGTTTAGAGCGTAGCCCGCGAGCGTTCCACTGGAAAATGGTGCATGTACGAAAGATGTGGATTGGCAGCTGCGGCGAAGTTCTCGCTGTTGAAGCCATGATTACTGAAGTGTGGTATTACGCCCCTGCGGAGCTTAGGAGACCGACACCAATGGCTCCATTGCAAGGACAGCTTCTACTTCTGGGAGTCCTCCTGACGAGGAGTTTGCACGGATAAGAGCCTTGATGGCTGCAAACAGCATCGGAATGAGTAGGCTTGTGATATCTTGTTCAGAGTTTCCGGTTTGCTGCCTGTCGCTGATCTTCCTGTCATGTTGTGGCGCCTTAGGCTCAGAGCGAGCGACGCTGTTTGTCGGGTCTTGTGCAGTGCGCTGCAGCAGCTTTGATGAAGGAGAAGAACCAACGGACTTCCCACGCTTCTTTTTTACTGCATCTGCGTAGGTCTTGTCAGGTGCTTTCCCACGCTGTGTTGACTGATTCTCGGAAAGAGCTGCCGTAGTCGTGAAAACCACGTCGGGGTTAGGTGGTGGTTCATGGCGCTTAGGGGGTTTCCCTTGTGTTTGCTCTGCCGTGCGAGCAACTGTGGCTGCTTTCTTTTTATAACACCCTCCATAGGAAGCAGGGTGAGGGCCACCGCAGTTAGCGCATTTAGGTTGTGCTCTCGAAGTGCATTCTTTTTGCGAGCGGGGGCCAGCACACACTTTGCAGCGCACGGGGCCGTTACAATGTCTTGATATGTGGCCATGCCTCTGACATTTATAGCACTGAGTTGCTGCTCCGACGCATTCAGTTACAGGGTAACTACAGAACCCAAGCGTTACTCTTTGTGGTAGCGGCGCATCTTTTGCGAATTCCAATATAACTGCGCGACGGCGTACCTCTTTGATCTTTCCACCATCCTCAGGAGTGTAGGCGGTTAGCCTCCTTGCTGAAAGGACACCTTGGTCACGTAGATATTCCTTCAGATCTTCGTCTGTGTAGGTCACAGGTACATCTTGTATTTTGCCATAGCTTGCCATGTAAGAGTATGGGACTCGGGCCTCTACGGCCACTCCAGCCAGCTTAGTTACCGTGAGCAGACGGTTGGCGGCGGGCAGCGTCGATACTGTAACCATCAGGCTCCCATCCTTGTGAATGCGATGGCTGAGGACTTTTTCTTGTGCCGATGCTACAACCGCCGAAGCCACAGTGTTGGGGTTGGCTTTCCATAGGCTTCCTCCTTCCTCGGTGGGCCTGAAGACTACAGGAACACCGGTAGCTCTCTTTTTCTTGTACGAGACAACTGTGAACGATGCTTGGTCCATGTCCTCTGGATGGTCGGTCAGAGGCTCGTTGTTGGCTTGGTCGTCACGCAGCTTCTTGTTTGCCGGGCCCTGGTCTGTAGCCGCAACTACAGGGGCCGCTGGACCCGCCGCTGCCGCTGCTGCCATCAGTGCAGCATGGAGTTCAGCTGGTGGTGATGTTCCGTGTCGGCGTTGATACGGCGCACAGCGCCGAGGAGGTCGCTTGACGTGCTTTTGCCGGCGGCCAGGGACCCCCAGGTCGTCGCACGTCGAGAACACACGCCACAAAAGAGTGCAAAACCTCTGAAGTGAGAAAATAAAGCCGAAAATTACGGACCGGTGTCAGACAGCCGGCCCACTAATCATCGTCTTCATCCACAGTAGCACGGCCTGTCTTTGCTTGAAGGGCCCGCGTATGACATGGGCAAAGTCAGTGGCACGGCCTGTCTTTGCCCATGTCATACGCGGGCCCTTCAAGCAACATGTGATCAGTGTAAATAAAATATTTGGCTGCAAACCAAGGTATTGTTTGGAGTGTATAGTGAAGAAATCGTCATGCTCTCTCGGACCCGTTTGTATTTTGAGGGCTTTGAATGTGGCGGGCCAGATGAATGCAACAATGTTTTATGCATGTTTGACATACTCGTGCTTTATACTTCCATTGATCATTTACTCAGCATTGTTTTAGTTATTAACGTGCTCTGCATTCTTGGTGCGCTCAATGTCGTGAGAAACCGACGAACCAATCATCTACATAACAATGCACTGCGGTCTCTTGCTGAAGGAATACCTAAATTGCACAGCTCGTACTCTTCGTGTCGGCATGAGGAAATACTTTCTGCATCAGTGAAAAGGTCTTGCTCGGTACAAAGGTGGCATGAACATTATAGCGTGCAGTTTGGCATTGCTTGGAATTTAAAACATATGCGATAAATTTTAATGCCACTTGCACAGAATATGACCTTTCGTATAATGCAAAAAGTAGTTCTGCATGTTTCTAATGAATCATGATGAGATTTTTTTAATTACGTGACTATGCGACGCTGTCACTAATAAAGCGACCAAAGTGCGTCTATCAGAGACTTTTAGAAAAGTTCAAAGCAAAATAATTATTCAGCCTCGGAGGATAGCGTGCAGCAATTTCTTTTTCATGTATTATCTCACAATTCGAAATGGTGGCCATATTATTGCTGAAGACTCACTTAGGCAGGTTTTCTGCTATTGTAAAATGCACTGTCAAGATGCACTGAAAAGACGCAGAAATAACTATTGTCCGAGCCGAGGTCAGCGTGCTCACTGCCGGCCGTTCGTCCGCCGCACAAGCCAGCGAGAAAAGGTCCCCTCCTCTGTTATGCGGCCTATTTCATGCTCGCTCCCGAAAGTGGTCCATAGTTTTTCTGTGTTGCCGTATGGCTGAGTCTGGGTAGACGCGAATAATTTCTTGCTTCCTCATTACATATCTAATGCATCTTTCTGGATTTCCCTAAACATTGGCCCGCACTGTTCCATGTTCGAGTTGTGGTCAGTTAGTTCTCGCCCTGCCACGTGCTTGGCATTTCGGTTAGCTCAGTTGATAGAGCAACTACGTCGGACAAGCAGTCTTCATGGGTTGGAACCTGGGGTCCAGGCGCCTTTATCTTCATCTGCGTAGCTTCTGTCAAAGCTATGTAGCTCTACTTTGTAGCCAGAAGGCTACACGCGCCTGCATGTTAACGAGTAATTACACCCTTATTGTAAATCTGTTCCATCTCAGACAATTTCTCTAAACATTGAATCTGTGTGTTGAAGTCTTGCGAAAACTTATCAAAACGTTACTTCGAATCATAGAAAAGGCATGTGGACAGCGTTCTGGTTTCTGTTTTTTTTTTCTAATATCACGCCTACTTCTTACTCTCGGAATGTCTAATGCGGCTTTCCCATTGAATGCTTAACGGGAAAAAAATGCATTTTAAATCTACACGGCTCAGTACTTATTTCTGCTCAGTGCCAAGAAGAAAAGATGTAAGAGATTCAGACCGGTCATGGAATATGTTTCTAACGTCCTGAATTAAAGCTCTTTTTTCCTTTCCAAGGTTTTAGCGGGTGTAGTATGCTGCCATGTTCTCTTGTAGCACCCCTTGATATTGCGCGTCTCCTTGACACTTACGATGCCTCTGGTATTTTAGCGGGACCGCATTCAAGAGAAAGAATGCTGGTATTTTACAACATACTTCCTTGGTAAAAAACTCTTGAGGCCATAAAATGGCAACTCTATGCGCGTTGTTGTTTTTTTTTGCCCAGTATCAATGAGTGATAGCTTTGTTTGCGACGGCAGGTTTTTGTGATAATCTCCGAATGATGAAAAACACAACGCCTAAAGAATAGCCTCAAAAAAGTGTCTTATGCTTTTGAAATGGACTCAAGAAATACGAAATGAAGAGCACCCATTGCGTCCATCAGAGATTCACACTAGTCATGGATCATAAAATAATTCTCTATAGGCTTGGAAATTCCGCTGTAGACAGTATGCAAGACAAGTTGGCTAAAGCAATAATTTTCTCGGGTTGAACTTTAGATACGCCAAATGTCGTTCGCTGAACACGCAGGCAGAGTTAAGAAGCGCTATCATTAGTGCATAAAACAATCTTTGGCACGAGAAGGCGGGCCTGATATCATCGCATCTAGGCCTATAAATTTATTCAGGTCCAAACGTCTTCCGATGTACAATACTAACTATTTATGCCAAACGAAAACTTAAATGCAATTGCCAAATGCCTCTTTGTTCGCGATCATTTAGTATTTACATACTTCAATGCTCCTCGTTTCGGGAAGAATATACCAGAGAGACAGTTAATGAGGACGCGACTAAATCGACACCATGCCAACAAAGGCAAGAACCTCCCGAAGGCAGCTTTGCAAAACTGCGAGAAGAGCCGGCGGCGTCTGTTACTGTGTGTATTCGGAGGTGGTTCCGAAAACCCCAGCGGTTGAAGGAAAAATAGGGTGACGTCATCAAGCGGGCGCTCGGCACATAAACTGAGCCGAACATCACTATTTCAGACAATAATACGCATGTTCGTTCGTCTATATAGTCCTCCAATAGCTGACTTCAATGTGGCGTCAGTTTCCCTGGCCAGAAGTGCACCAAAATTGAGCGAAGCCGTCTCTCACACGGCGTTCTGGGTGGTGTCATACAATTTATCGGTGCATATGTCATAGATGTGCTAGCCAAGTGGGAGGTTAGCCTGAGACAGGGATTTGAACCGACGGCATATGCGCCTTCAATTTTATGCCTTCTCAGACTCTTTACCTCTTCCTTTAAGACGCGGTTGACGCGCCCGCCAAGATGTCAGCGAGTTACTGCGTTATTTCGTTTCCTCAAAAACCAATTTTCGTATAAAAATTGTGACAAAAGTGTGCGTCGTAGACTACGGTGGGTGGTGTCATACGATTTCTGAATGCATATAGAATACGTCTCATAGGTTTGAGGTTAGATCGCGACAGGTATTCGCACCAAGTGTGCGAGTGTTTCACACCGACCTTTGTGGATTTAGCGTATCATAAACGCGAAGATGAGAGCACATTATCATCATCAGTCTGACTATGACCACAGGAAGGCAAAGGCCTCTCCCATGTCTCTCCAATTAACCCTGTCCTTTGTCAGTTGCCGCCACTGTATCCCCGCAAACTTCTTAATCTCATCCGCCCACCTATCTTTCTGCCACCCCCTGCTACGCTTGCCTTCTCTTGGAATCCACTCCGTTACCCTTAAGGACCAGCGGTTGTCTTGCCTTCGCATTACATAACCAGTCCGGGCACATTTCTTCCTCTTGACTTTAGCTAGCATGCTATTAATCCTTATTTTTTCTCTCACCCACTCCTCCTACTTCCGGTCTCTTAACGTTACATCTATTTTTTTTTACCCATAGCTCGCCGCATTGTCCGTAATTTAAGTTGAGCCCTTTTCATTAGCTTCCACGTTTCTCCGAGAGCCCACGCAGCGGCTAGGCTTCGAACACTTGCCCGAGAGATCAAGCTTGCCTTGTGGACATCCGGCCAGTTTTCGAAGTAGCGTCTATTATCCCTGGATCCTGACCTGAAGTTACGGCTTCCCTCCGGCCTACCACGACGCGAGGCAACTTTGCTGTGTCGCCTGTGGCTTAATGTCGCATTCACGAACCGCTTCTCCACTGTGATCGGCATGGCTGATAACTCCGCCTGTGACATCTGTGGCCGTGATGAGACCATATCTCATATTCTTTGTGAATGTCGAACGCACAGTCCTGCAAGAAATTCTCTCCGCCTTGCGCTGGAACCCACCGCTTCACGCATGCTAACGGAGTTCCAGTTTCTGGGACACTGGCCGAGGAGATCATCGGCGGTGAGGGCCTCCCAGGCCCTCCTGCGGTTCTTGCGAATGTCGGGCCTACACGAGAGGTTGTGATTTTGCCTAAGCCTTTTCGCCTTATACTTTCTCTCGTCTCTCATTTCCTCTCCCACCTTCATATACCCTCATCCCTTTCTCTCAGTGTAGGGTAGCAAGCTGGTTTCGTATACCGGCTAAGCTCACCGCCTTTCCTCCTTTTTCTCCTTTAATTCTCCAATTAACTCCAAGTTAATTGAAACACCAGTCGTTACATTGATTTCAAAAGAAAGCTATCAGCGCATAGGCATTTATGATTATGGACAGAAAAAAAAAGCGAAAACATCATAGATTGAGAGACTACAGAGAATTTTACCGATATTTTTTTGGTAATTCGATTTTACTTGCTCGCACAAAGCCTGAAGTGCTGCTGATGCACTTGTCACCTCTCTCGTTAATAAAAATGCTTCTAATAGCTCACGTCGTTACTTATCTTTAATTATACTTAGTAAAATATTAAGCTCATGTCGCAGCTTGCAGTTTTCGTCGCTGTCACTGTTGCAAGAGCGGTAGGAAAGGGCGAGCTGCTACTGATCATTATTGATCCCTGGAACGTTCGCTGACACAGCGCCCACCTTGTAGTACACATATTTCGCCCCATGAAAGGCGGGTGTCGTAGAGCCCATCCGTAGCGCACCGGAGTATGGATTTGCGTGCATCTGTATACAACCGGAAGTGGCAGGGGCGCCTCTGCTGACCATGGGGCATATCTAGCATGATGGCGCAGAAAAAGTCCGTAGAGACGCCGTCTATGACTGATCCTATCGCATTGCATGTTTTTAGCATGGGTTATACGGAAACATTATGGAACATGCTCAGTGTATGTGAACAACGCGCGTACGAAAAACCTGAAAAAAATCCGGGCACCGTCCACGTCATGCACATCTAAGGAAAATCAATGCTAAAGCCACCATGAAAATATGTGAAACATACACGCAATAGATATTAGAGAGTCGTACGGATAACTACAATTTTTTCACCACCTGGACTTGGTTACGCATAATTTCATAAGCATAGGTCCAATGGATGGTTTAAGTAGGGTACATTTTCAATATATAATTTGTACGCTGGATTGTTTGCCTTGTTTTATTGGGATTTAAGAAAACTACTCAGGCTATGAGGGACATTGTAGTGAAGGGCTCTGAAAATATCGGCCACCTGGGGTTCTTTAACGTACGCTGACATCGTACAGTACACGGGCCTCTAGAATTTCGTCTCCATCGAAATTCGGCCGGCGCGGTCGGGATCAAACTCGCGTCTTTCGGGTCAGCAGCCGAGCGCCGCAACCATTGAGCCATCGGTGGGTGCACGCTGCTTTGTGTCGCGTTGTTGTTTAAATTATGTGTGTGTATATTTTCATGATTTAATTTGATTGTCCCTCAGTAGACGAGTTTTCTGCCATCTCTCAAGTTCTTACACCGCGCGTTTTCCTCTTACATATTCCATGCACCAGTAATGATAAACGTAACCGGGGCCCCGAATGTGGTCCTGAAAATAAAGAAGACTCTAACTCTTACTATTATTTCAAATGTGGAACTATTCTTAAAGTAATGAATAGCTAAATATTAACCACTTTTAAGGAAATGGAAAACAAATTTTGCTGCTGACGCCGAGCGTTAAAAGTAACTATGGCGGCATTTAAAACGCAGCGATAACGCAGCATTTTTGCTTCCGTTTAATGACGAACCAATAGTAAAAAGGGATCCAACAAACCTACGCCTCTATCACTTTGTTCCGTGTTGTGATCACGAGCACTCATAATTTGTGCGCAAGGGGCGCGCGAAAGTAAGTCATCAGGGCTGCCAAAGATGGAGATTGGTCGCGTCGTTAGGGGCCATATAAACGCAAATTTCGAGAATTCAAATAGGTTCCGTTATATTGACGAGGAACTGTTTGCGCATTCTCCCGCTAAAGATGGTTTCATCTGGCATTTCCTAGCCCTGGGGCTACTGCTACAGGTGTGCAATAGATTATCTTGACCAGTGCCCTGGCCCAGTAGATAGCCAGAGGGCGCTAATCCGCGTGTAAACTCTCCAACATATATCCCAAAGATGAAGCCGGAAGATTACAGTGAAATGAAGGGGACAAGTACGCTCTGTAGACTCAGAAGACAATGCACAACACTGCCATATGTGGGCAATTTTCACTGCTCACCGTCATTGCACTTCTTTATTTTTTTTGCTTTGTATTTAGTTAACAATACTGGGCCGTTTGCAATCCCGTACAGGAGTGAAATTTATTTACAATGTGTGCAAAAACAGGAGAGGCGTTCCGACACCTTAAAAAAAGAAACACAGCACACCTGAACTATTGTATCAGAAGAGAACACGGCTGCAAAAGGAAGGAATAAATGAGCCTCATGAACAGCTAAAAGAAAGCCGTAGCTGACAATAATTTGACAAGAGTTCGTTTTATGGGTTTTACACCCCAAAGCGGCTCAGGAGGGCATCGGATAATTTCGACCACCTGCAGTTCTTTAACATGCACGGATATCGCCCAGAACATGGGCCTCTAGCATATCGCCTCGATCAAAATGCTACCACCACGACCGAGATCGAACCCGCGTCTTTCGGTTCGGCAGCCGTGCCCTTAACCACTAAGACCGCGACCGCTTTCACAAAATCTACATTTCTGCAAAGGAAGATCCACTATTTTGAACAAGAGAAATCAAGTGACACAAGACTTTAACTGGTGACGCAAGTTATTGCATAATTCTATAGCGCGAGTAAAAGTGAAAATTTGAGCACGCCACGCCTTGCAGGAAACAGTCGTGTACACATTTCGGGGGTTTTTCTGTTAGAGCGGTGATGGTTAGCGGTGGATTTGGCAATATGCTATGTTAGATTGTTCTTTGGCCTTGGTAGCGCCGAAAGCGAATCGCGAAAGGGTTTATGGAAGAGGAAGTTTGAATTGCGAAAGTCAGTGGAAAATGTATGCACTGCGTTTAGTGCCCTCCTCTCTGAAACAACAGCACGGTGAATTACTTCATCCGCTAAATATCACCAGCATAAGTTCAGCTCTAGGCACATTCTCTTTCTCTTAAGATTTCGCCTCTCGTTGATTCTTAGTCACTAAAGATGGCCTGCACCTTGTCTTGAGATTTGGTGCAAGGCAAATGCCAAGATTTAGCAACTCCGTCGCAACATCGATTAGTGCTCATATTTTGCAGCAGAAACTACATATTCCACCTTTAGCAAAATGCAGTTTGCTTTTATCACCCCTTCCTAGCGCTACGGATTACGAACATAAACAATATGAGAGCGGTCCATATAATGCTGGTTACGAAGAGAACCCACAACTCATGCTGAGTGATTGCGTAGTGTTGTAGGAGAGGTATATAGTTTGTAAATATTTTGTTCTGTAGCCGGTCATTTCAGACGGTTTTTATTTGTTCCTCTCGTATGCTGGATTTTCAGAAAAGTAATCGCAATTTAGCACCATCCTTTGAATGAGCCGTGATGGGTAGGATGTCAGGCTGGGAGACAAGATCTCGCTAATGCTATTCACCGCCTGTTTACAGGAGGGGTTCGGAGGCCAGGATTGGGGACAGTTGGGGATAAGTGCTAATGGAGAATGCCGAAGTGATTTGCAATTTGCTGAAGATAATACCTTGCTAAGTGACCGAAGAGATGAGCTGCAAAACATAATCAGAGTTAGACAGGTAGAGCAGAACGGTAGGTCTTAAACTTGCAGAAAACCAAATTGTTGTTCGTCAGTCTCGCAAGGGAAGAACAGTTCACAATTGGTAGTCAGGTGCTGGAAGTGGTCAGAGAATACGCTTACTTAGGGCAGGTAGTGGCCGCTGATCCGGATCATGAGAAGGAAATAACTAGAAGAATAAGAAGGGAGTGGAGCTCACACGGCAGGTTGTCTGAGGTAATGAATGACAGTTTACCAATATCCCCAAAGAGAAAACCATACAACAGCTGTATCTCAGTGGTACTCTCCTGTGGGACAGAAATGTGGAGGGTAACGAAAAAGGTTCGGTTCAAGTTAAGGATAACTCAGCGAACTATGTAAAGAAAAATGATAAGTGTAGTTAAGAGACCGGGAGCGGGCAGAGTGGGTCAGGAGACAAACGCGGGTTAATTCAATTCAATTCATTTAATTTCAACTCGAGGTTGAAGGCTCCCAGGGGAAAAAGCTGTTCTACGACAGCTTGAAAGGTGCCTGGGGGCCCAAACAAGGCAGCAGTGGTTACAAACTAAATTACAGTGTTAGTACACATCTTCAAACAATCATTCGAAGAACTATAAAGTTCAATAAATTAACAAAACAATCGTTGTTAGTAAGAATTTCATCGGATTGGCGTTCGGTCTCAATTCTTCCTGAACATCAGAAAACATAGCGGAATTCGCATATGTCAGTCGTACTCTAATATAAAGTTAGCATGATTATTGGGCACAGGTTGTTTAGTGGGTTACAAAATATTGTCGCAGTTGATCTTTACTGTAGGTCTCGAAATATACATCCTTCTTTTCATAATCGTTCAGAAGAAATGGAAGCAGGTACTGTAGGGACTGACAGAGATAATCGGTACGGCGGTGTGGTACAAACCATCTGTCACAACTGCGAGTACGACCATCGCTTTTTTGTTTACGTAAACTTGATGTGATCTTTACAAACGTTTGAAGGGCATTATTTTTGTAAAAGAAAGTGTGCAGTAAGCGAAATTCTAGATAATGTTTTGCTTTTATTATTTTATACTTCACAAACAATTCTTCTGTCGGATGGTAGTACGATACATTAGCAATATTACGAAGAGTTTTTTCTGTAGAAGGAAAATTGCGTTAATGTTACTGATCGTTGTTGTTCCCCAAACAAGCGAGCAATAGTTTAAATGTGACGTGAATAATGCGTGGTAAGTGTTAACCTTTATTTTTTCCGGGAGATAAGGTCGGCATCTCCCTCATCAGCAACAATGCTTGACCTGTTAATTGTCAGCAAGTCGACTGTACTTATATCGGCAGGAGTCATTGACAGTTCCCTCAGTGATCATCTTCCAGTTTACGCAATTTGTACTTGTGATGTCACACATACCAACCCTAGCATGAAAATACAAAAGAAAATGCAGCATATTAATTGTGACACGTTAGATACTTTCAGAAGTGCTGTTATCAAGTTCGACTGGGGGCCTGTACTGAAATATAAAAATGCTGATGAAGCATTCCATTTTTTCTTATAACAGTTCATTTTAATTTATAGAGAATGTTTTCCATACAAGACGGTTAAAGCAGCTAAAAAGGCTCGCAAGCCCTGGGTCACGGCCCATATTCTTAAAATGATTTCAAAGAAAAACAAACTGTATCAGAAATTCCTTAAAAGTCGCCACTCAGATGACTTCTTAGTCTTCAAACGACATCGGAATAAACTAAATGCTGTCCTAAAGAAAGCGAAAAATGACTATCACATCAACCTATTTTATGGCATCAAAGGTCAAAAGATCGTTTGGAAAAGACTAAACACACTGTTGTGTAAGGAGCAGTCTAATGTGCCTAGCAGTTTAATTATTGATAACGAAACATTTACCGGTAAAGACCTAACTGACAAATTCAATGACTACTTCGTTTCGCTTGTAGATTCTGGACATGATCCTAGTGCTATTGATTACATAGACAATTATAAGTCCAATACTCTATTCCTTACTTCGTGTGATGACACGGAGGTACTGTCAGCCTTCAGGCGTATGAAAGTTAGTAAATGTGAAGACCCATTTGGAATTAAAATGCAACCAGTTATGCATGTTATAGATATTATTTGTCCAACTTTAGCTCACATTTATAACTTAGCTCTAGATACAGGTGTATTTCCTTTTGAAATGAAAAAGGCAAAAGTGATTGTCTTACACAAAGGCGGTTCTAAAGGTGTTCTCAATAATTACAGGCCTATATCTATTTTGCCAATATTTTCCAAGGGCTTAGAGCGAATAATTTTTGTACGCCTGTCTGATTTCCTTCAAAAATATAATGTCATTACATTGAAACAGTTCGGGTTTAGGCAGCACTCATCTACAGAACTGGCACTGCTCCGACAAAAAGAATTCATTCTCACGAACATCGTGAACAAAATGATCACTTTAGGAATATTTGTAGACTTCTCAAAAGCCTTTGACAGAATAAATCATACTACCCTTCTCTTAAAACTTTCTGCATACGGTATTAGGGATAAGATGCTTAATTTAATTTCCAATTACCTCACTAACCGCGAACAGTTTGTCACTGTTGATAATTTTCATTCTGCTTACAGGCCTCTTAAACATGGAGTTCCCCAGGGAAGCTTACTGGGTCCGCTGCTCTTCAATATATATATATTAACGATCTAATAAATAAAGATAAAGAAGTTGAATATGTAATGCAGACGACACCACTTTCTTTTTAACTGGCTCAGACGTAAATGGCTTAGTGGCAAAAGGAAATGAAGTCTTGGATAAACTGCATCTGTGGTCTATCAAAAATTCTCTCTTAGTTAACTCAAGTAAAACGAAAGCTGTATTTTTCAGAGCCAAAAACACGAATTATAACATAGAAAATCCTCTGAGATTGGGAGTGAATGACATAGAAATAACTAAGGTAGTCAAATCCCTGGGTGTTTACTTTAATGAATACATGCTGTGGGATGCTCATATTAAGCATCTACAGACCAAGCTGTCTCGTACAGTCAGAATTCTAAGAAAACTGCAATATATGCTACCTGAGAGAACCAAGCTTCTTTTGTATATCGCACTGTTCGAATCCAATATAAGATATTGTAACTTAATCTGGGGCAGCACTACAGCCACCAATAGAAACAAGCTGTTAACGGTACAAAAAACCGCACTGAAAGCAATAGCAAATGTGCCTTCTTTTTCGTCTTCTGGGCCTTTATACTCAAAATATAATATAATTAAAGTTTCCTCGTTTTATGATTTTCGCCTCCTCCAACTGTACAAATCCTTGTCCGAACGTAGAATGCCGTTCTTAGTAGAAACTATCAATTTACGCGAAAATACACACTCCCATCTAACTCGCCATCATGAAGTTTGGTATGTTCCACGTCCTCGCACTAATTACGGATTTCAGACACTAAATTACGCCTTACCTACTTTGCTTAATCAATTTCACCTACCCAGCTCTTCCGTTCGTTTACCTTCGAACCAACAGATGAAAACTTTATTTTTATAATATTTGCTAGCCTTGCCGTTGCGATGCCTTGATTTCTCTTTGTGTTGGAATGTGTTTGCTTTCAAATGCCTTTTCTTTTTGTATGTCATGTAAGATATATAATGTTCATTGCTTTTCCGGTTGCGGATAAACCGTACATTCTTATTTTTTCGATTTATTTTTTGTTATGTTCAAATTGTGAACTAAGTGCTTTGTATGTTTGTATGTATGCTTTACACGCTTTCCTTATCCCTGCCGCCGATGTAGTTTGGGGGAAGGGAACGTTGTCAAGCCGCAATATTGCGGCTTTTTTTCCCTCCTCCTCAGCCATGTGATTTTCTTTACATGTCTGGAATAAAGTTGACTTGACTTGACTTGACTTGATCTGGCACGTGCTCCCGCAGCAGAGATAGTGATTTGCGCAAGAAATCGATGTGGTGTGTCCATTTCATATCAGACGAGAATGTCACTCCTAAAATCTTATGTTGGTTGACAACTTCAATAGTAGCAGTACCGAGTGTTAAAAGATGATGCATTATAGGCTGTTTGCCACTTGGTTTAAAAATTATGGCTTTCAATTTTTTTGCGTTAATCTTAAGACCGTTGGCATTGGACCAGTTGATTATCTTTGTCATCTCAGTTTCTGCTTTAGCAATCACCTCTTGTATGTCACGACCACAAACAAACACGCTGGTATCGTCAACGTAAAGAACATAAGCATCTGAATTGGGTTGAACAATGTCATTGACATATACATTGAAAAGAAATGGCCCCAAAAGACTGCCTTCTGGCACACCAGATGAAATGCTCTTAAAGAATGAGGTGTGGCCCCCAATGCTGACACATTGCATTCGATCACTGAAGAGAGAGTTAAACAACACCAAAGATACACCGCGGACACCGTAAGCACTAAGTTCTTTCAAGAGAATTTTGTGGTTTAGAAAGTCAAAGGCTTCGCTGTAATCTATAAAAATACAAAGTGTAAGCGTCTTGCATTCAATATTTTTGATGATGAGCTTTTTCAATGTTAGTAGCGCTGTTTCGGTTGATTTGCCTCGACGGAAACCATGTTGGTACTCTCGCAATATGTTATGTCTGGAGAACAAGTTTTCTATGCGCACCAATATTATTTTTTCTAGGCCCTTTCAAAACACGGCTAATATAGATACCGGCCTGTAGTTAGCCGCGTCGTTTTCTTTGCCGCCTTTAAAGATGACCGATACATTTGCTTTTTTCATGCCACTTGGGAAACAGCCAGTTGTGAGGACGAGGTTAAATATATATGTAAAGTGAGGCGCAATAACATCAATTACGAACTTGACAGGCTGTATCTGAAGATCGTCGACATCGACTGAGTTGGTGTTTCCTGGTTCAGGAATGCGCTAGAAATTTCGATTTCATCCGTTGGTTCCAAGAATACGGTGTCATTTTCTTTGTCAGTGGCCGTTGAGTGTGTTTCGTCGCAGTTTGGTTTTATCATGTTTACAGAATGCGCATTGAAATGCTGAGCTAGAGCTACACCCGAAATACATTTGCCATCTATTGACATTTCAGGGGGCTGGACTTCCGACCTTTCCTTTGAAGAATTTCATTAATCACCTTCCACACTTTCCGGGGACCGGTTCTTGAAGCATCAGATATGAGGTCATTATAGTAAGCAATCTTTGCTCTTCTTAACTCTGCGGTCAACTTATTTCGGTATTTCTTGAAGTCTGTTAGTGCTGTCATTTCTCTCGTACGCAAGAAATATTGGAAGAGTTTTTGTTTCTCCTTAATCGCCTTCAAGTGATCGGGTGTTATCCATGGCTTCCTTATTTTGTTCTTTTTTCTTGCTTTCTTGTATGGAAAGCATTCGTTATAGAGACAGGAGAACATGAGCAGGAATTTGTTGTAAGCTTCAGAGGCATTATTCTCGTTATAAATTGGAGACCAGTCGTTGTTTGATAGGAGGGCCCGAAAAGATTCCATATTACCTTTCGATAAATTCCTCTACAGAGGCACGCCCATGCTTGTTTTTTCTCGTGGTCTATAGCTCGTGGTCTATAGTACACAATAAATATTGGACAGTGGTCGCTTAAGTCATAGCATATGGTGCCAGCAGTATGTACCGAAATGTCTGAGTTGACAATGAAAAGATCAAGGACAGACTCGCCTGTTTCGGTAACCCGCGTTGGTGTATTGATAACGGAATAAAAGCCAGAAGCCAGAAGTGTGTTGTTGAACTGAACGGAAAGCGTGTCATTTCCAGCTAAGTTAATATTGAAATCGCCTCCCAGACGCAAACGGTATTGATAAAAGGAAGCGAACTCCAACATTTCTTCGATGAAAGTCAAAAAATGGTTTTTGTTTCCGGAAGGATGGCGATACACTACAGAAAACATATCTTTCCCACTACAAACACATAACGCCTCCAGATCAGCAGTAGTACACGTGAAACGGTGCTCCACTTCGCAGCACACAACATCCCTGATATGCATCGCTACTCCGCCGCCACGTCCCTCAGTTCTGTTTTGGTAGTAGTGTTTATAGCCTGCTAATGTTAGCGTCTGGCTTTCATCGTGATACCATGTTTCCGTGATCATGATGACATGCACTCGGAACCGGAATTCGTCGAGAAACATAGTGAATTGCTCTAGCTTTGATGCCAACGAACGTGCATTGATATGGACAGCCGATGTTAATGCCTGGGTTGGCGCCGGCAGTGTTATATCAGAAGGTGAGCAGAACTCTCGATATAACATGATGAGGATGAAAGCAAGGAACTAGCAACACACCACCTTAGTCAATCTTTGACAAGTATTTATTGTGTTCGATTCGCACCACGTCGCTTCCCTCAGTTTTCCGCGCAAGAACTGTTCCGTTCCTGGCCCATACAAACTTCCAGTCAAACTCACGTTTCTTTTTTATCGCCAAGGAAAGAAGTCGCTTCAGCGTAGGGCAAAGATGTTCGTTAACGAACACACTTTCTTTATCTACGAAGCCGACTTGTTGATTCGTTATGCATTTGCTTCGAGCCTTTTCCAGAAGAGCATCTCTTTTTTCGCGGCATTTGAATTGCACAACTATGTTGCTTTTGCCTTCCTTACGAGTTGGCACGCGATGACAAACTGCTATGTCATCAGCAGTGATAGTCTCACCTATAGCACTGCCTACCTTTGTTACCAGATCAGCAACATTTTCATTTTCTTTCTGCACCAGGCCTTTTATTTAGACCTTACATCTTCGAGACTACTGCTCTGTTTGAACCATTTTTCGCTGAAGCTGTTCAATGGTATGTTCATTAGCCTTGACCCTTTTCCGCACACTTTCATTCTCTTTCTTAAGATCTTTGTTTTCATCTTGTTGTTCAGCTAGTTTGTTTTTGATTTCCTCAAATTCTGCATTGATAAAAGTCATGAAATCTTTCAAACTTTTCATTTCAGCACAAAGCTCACGTAGTTCGCTTCTGGCATCCCTGTCATCATTCGCCGAGCCTTTAGGGATCACTACAGGATTCACTTCGTACACACAAAGAACAAACACTTCGGCAGCAGCAACAGCAAAAGCTACAAAGTTCTCCCGTTCGAAAAAGTCAAATTGATACACCAACCTGCAACGTAAAACACGCAAGAATCAGCGAAACAGTCGGTTTGCCGTCGCTGCTGCCGAGTGCCAGATCCGGGGTGGGAGCCTTTTTTTCTAGGTTTGCGCTGGTGACGTCGGCAGTGACGTCAGACGCGTCCGATATGTCCTCGATGGTCGATGAAACGCCTAGGTGATAGCGGCGATGGGTACAGCTGTCTTCTTTCTGCAGCTTAAAACAAGCAAGAATCAAGAATCAAACGGGGCCATATGCAAGAATGGTATCTTAGTAGAAATCAAGAGGAAGAAGAGGGCTTGGGCAGGGCATGTAATGCTAGGCAAGATAACCGCTGGTCCTTGAGAGTAACGGAGTTGATTTCAAGAGAAGGCAAGCGTAGGAGGGGGTGACAGGAAGTTAGCTGGGCAGATGAGATTAAGAAGCTTGCGGATTAACGGTTGCCGCAACTGGCAAATGAAGGTTAACTGGAGAGGCATGAGAAAGGCATTTTCACTGCAGGGGGGTTGCCAGGCTGCTCATGATGCTGAGTACATACTTACTCCATAGCAGCAGTAATGAGCAGAAGAAAAGCGACAGTGAGCGTTGGCCACATCATTGACACAAGTGACTGAGCGCGAGACGCACAAAACTCTGCTACTGGCCTTTCTGGGAAGTGGGTTATATGGCTTGAAAAATTGGAGTTGAGACAATTAGTGGCACTTTAACATAACTACGTTTTACACTTACATTCCGGTCGTCGGTTGAATGGCCTTCGAAGCACCGCTTTGGTAAGCAGCAGACGTTTGCGCACAAATGTCAGCATTAACGGAGTGCAATTAGGGTGTAAAGAGAGCATGCCCTGTCTTCAGCAGTTCCGTAATTTCTTTGTCATTCGAAAAAGAAGCATAAAAAACTGAAAACTGCTCAGAGACAGCCTGTTAGCTCACCACCGTCATGAAAGCAAGTTAATTTTTCAGCGTTGATAGGCGGCACAAAGTTTTTGGAGTTGTTTTTAGGATATCTTTCGTATTTCACCTTACGTGTTCAAAATCCTAAAAGTGCGCCTTAAAAAGCTTCATAATAAAACTGCCGGGTGGTAATATCTTCTTATGCGGCTAATGTGCGCGAACGGTAGAGCTTTTAATTTTTAGATTGTCTATTTATCACTGCCCCATTTGCCCTTGAATCCTTGAATTTGATTTCACCGTCACTATTTCCTTCCGGTGCTGAGAGGGCTTCTTGCGGGTGAGGGGTTTCTTCTGAAGGTTGGACACCTTTGTATTGTGTACGCGCTAAATAGGTGCTGCGTGGACCTTCTGGAGGGTGCAGGTGGGCGGATGGGTAGCGGATGCAGGCTTAAAAAATGCTGACAGCGGCATTTTCGTGGAATTAGCCTAGTGGGTGAGGTCATCTGGATGATGGAAGTCAGTTGTGGTTGGATGCCTCGGGTCGGTCGTACATGGCTTGGTGGTGAGTAAGGGCTTCAAACCACGCATCAGGTCGTTTTGAGAAATAGTACTTTTACTGCTCACGCTGTAAAGTTTATGTTTGCACTTAACTATCACTGGTTCACAGCATGGCTTTAGGAAAAACTGAAACTCCCCTTGTAGCCCAAAAAGCTTATTGTGTGTAAGTTGGAAGAACGCCATTTAATACATTGCTGTTCTTGTTCACTTTACTCGAGCACTTGATTATATAAATAATTACGGCCTTGCAGCAAAAATTACTCTTCACAGTTACTTAAAAGACATCGTAATTTCTATACAGGCAAAATCAAAATAGCGCTTTCTTGTAAACGTGCAGTCATCAATTATCTTCGTAATAATCAGCATAGCCTGTTGAGTAGCTTGAGAGGTACGTCAGGTGTTTACTTACAAATTCTGCCCATGTAGTGCGCAAGAGTTCTTATGCGAGGGCGATTAGCATAAAACGCTTTTATCTCATAGCCTGTTGAGTAGCTTGAGAGCTGCGTCAGGTCTTTACTTATAAATTCTGCCCATGTAATAAGCAAAAGTTCTTATGAGAGAGCTATTTGCAAAAAACGCTTTGATCTTCTCAGCATTCTTTAAGTTATTCTTTGAGAGCTCAGCATAAGAAATCGAGTTATAGTCACGGAGACGACACATATGTGCGTGAAACTCTAATAAGCGAGTCCAGAAGGTTTAAGTACAATAGTCATTTAGTTGCTCTTTATGTGTTCCATATGGAGTCGCTGAAGCCATTAAAAATATTGCAGCAGTGCTATCGAAAGTTTTAACATAAGCTTAGTACCTTTTGCACTGGTGTCCTCGCCTCTTCACGAGATGAAATTTCCAGCTCTTTTCTTGCTTTTTATTCTACTTCTGAAGGCCAGTGTAAAGTGAGTATGACTATTTGAAACTCGATATGGAGCATAATTTTAAGCTATATAAACATTACATTTAAACTTGTAGAGGCGTGAAACAAGAAAAATTAATAAACACCAGTCACAGTGTCTGCACCGTATGCGAGTAGCCTTTTAGATCTTGCACATACAAGGAATTTGAAGACCCATTCCAGAGTGCAGCTCTTATTCGCCCGTCCATGGCATGTGGTTCGTCACCGTTATGGGCGTAACCGATGTACTAAAGCGAAGTGCTCGGTGAACGGTCAGAGCTATAGCAAAAGAGGACGGACGAAACCAGGGAGATAGCTATTGAACGGCGAGAATGCAAGGATGTTGGAGGGTGTACCTTAAGGAAGAGGGAAATAAGACAACGCAAAATGAAAAATAGAGTGTACGGTGAGGGCAGGCAAAAGGAGACACGCTCAGTTTGTGCCGGCTGTTGCATAAACCCGTTTACAGATAGCCGTCATGTTTAGAATGTACCTCCGCAACACTAACTGCACTCCGCAGCCACATATTTCAGGCATCACACAGTAAATAACGTTTGAAAAACAATGCAATGCCTTGCCGAAGTGAGGCAATTGCTTCTGCGCAAATTGCGAGCTTGTAAATTTTCACAGAGCTGCCTAACTGATTATGTTCGAATCAGCACAAGATCTACCACAAAACTACTACTCACAACTTGAGTCTGCCATCAATTGACAGGCGAACCCACAACCAGCAGACACATGGACGTCTATATGAACTGTTTCTGGAGTAGACGCCGTTTACCATAGAAACGTGAACGCGCTGATCTGAATGTGTGGGCCACGGACGATTATGAGTTCTTTTTGGCTTTAGCGTTCCTATTTGAAAGAATGAGAAAAGCACGCAGCAATGCATTCTCACAGGGAGCAGCAAACGCGGGTAAGGACACTGGTACCGGGCCAAAGTGGCACTGCCCCTCTTTATGCCGCTCAAGACCGTTTGTTCAGTTTTACAGGTCTTGTGCGCCAAAACATCAATGCTTCGCTTTCTACTACTAAGGGTAGTTTAAGTTTCGTCCAACTTTTCCGCGTCATATCGCAAAATCTAGCTGCGCATAAATTTCGCATTAGGGAGCACCGTAATGGTGTGCCCATTTTAATTGCATAACGCTAAAAGCGTCGCTAGCGAAAAAGGCGTCCTGAGTGGGGACGACGCCAGAGAACGGGAACAAAGGCGCTCGTGAGCGCGGGCTGTTTGGCGGAGGCGAAAATGATCGCGTTACGCTGCCGTGGAGCTGGTGCGAGGGTCGGCGGCACGTGCAAGGACGAGAGAGGTGGGTGCATGACTCCCTCGGTGCGGCAGGGAAGCTGCATAGACCCGGCGGCACTGTAGTTGTTCCATTCAGCGTATGAATGAACACTGCTGCAGTGAGGCACCTTGGCCCTACGAACCCGAGAACACATTCTGAACGATTAGAGGTCCGCATTTGGCTGAAAACATTCGTTACACCGAAAGCTAGGCAAGAAAAAAAGCAGACGTCCCTTTTGTGACCTTGCAGTGCTACAGTGACATATAGTCCGGTCAGAAAGTGAGGGTTCCCACCCCAGCCGCTTAAGACTTCATTGCGAGGGGCGACTGGCAGGGGCGTTCAACTGTTTTAGCTATGAATGTGATGGCTATAACGGCCATAAAACTACTGTACTGATTAAGACGACAGAAGACCCAGCGGATATGAATGAAACATTCGCCACGTCTGTGCACAAAGTTACGACTGCTTCAGAACGCCCTCAGGCTGAACCAGCAGAACATCCCGACCTTCCTCGTTATGCCATTGCTATCATGCGCAGCAGTGGTGACGGCCAACGAACCTAGCTTCCGGCTAAAAGGTCGCAGTCCACCGCACCTTTGGAATGAACTTCGTGGTGGATTTAATTTCGTGCAATAGACCGCACCCACGGCACCAACAGATGACACAGAAGTTAGTATCAGAAGGCGAAGCTATCATAAGTCTTCGAATAATGATGCGGTGCGACGCTATAGAGCCGTCAAAGAGTGAATTTGCGTCACTTCTTTTTACGGCGAAGAAAAACGTGACGCCGCTCTGTTCTGCCTTGATTAGCATCGTTTGGATGAGATGTGCGACACCCTCAACACATCCACTAGAGTCTGGGCCAACACTGCAACTCGACCTCAACAGCGGCTTCTTGAAGTTTGAGGTCGGCGACAGAGATCCAGAGATGATATTCATCGGGTAATACAGCATCTTACTGCTCCGCACCAGAAAAAAATTCAGCGGGCCATGCAAACGATGTTCGCCGGTCTCTAGCTGGAAACTTCGATTGTTTACATTGGCAGTTTGTAGTCTTCCCAAAGCATTCTGAGGAGCAGCTAAAGAGGCTAAAGCAACTACTTTGTGCAATCATGCCTTTTGATTCAGCTCAAACAACAAAAATGCCGTATCAGCAGCAAAGAGATCTTGCTTGTCGGCAAAGTTTTAAGACAGGACGGAGTGTGGTTTGACCCAACAAAGACAGCTCTGTTATCCAAAATTCATGCAGTCTGCTGACAAGAAAGCCATCCGAAGATGTTCGAGACTTCGCGTTCGTTGGCAGCAGTTCGCGATTAACTTCTTGCTCATTTCAGGATACCAGCAGACGCTTCGTTCCCATGGGGATCGCTGCAAATAAAACGCTCAAGAAACTTCAACGCTGTTTGCAGGCATCATCAGTCGACGCCAAATTTTAAGAATTTGAAACCGGAATATGCTCTGTCGCAAGCAGTTAACGCCTCGGTGCTTTTCTATGAAACTAAAATCGCAGTAGAGCAAGTAATTGATTGCAGGAACAGGTTACTTTGAAAGCCACAGGATAAATTTTAAGGATAGCATAACAGTGCCTTACTTCTACAGAAGGCTATACGGCGTTCTCAATGACCATCATGCAGTGTGATGACTTGCTAATTTGTCGACCTCTCGTGTTGCCTCTCTCGCTGGAACTTAGAACTCTGAGTTTATCTGACCCCAGATTACAACTAAGCGTGTAAGCATTCCGGCACCAACTACCCGCTTGGAACCCAGCTCGACGCACCTCCGAAAGACGACAATGACGACGCCTTTCTTGAAGCGATCCGCCTGTATGGGTATGTGCCATCTTTTGCACATCGTTTTCCGCATCTTTTTGGACAATTGCACTGTTTCCTTCAGTGCTTCTAGTGTGGGGGTGTAACGTTCCAAAGCGACACTTAGGTCTGTAAAGGACGCCTTAGGGAACGGATGAAAATTATTTTGGACAACATAGGGTTATTTAACATGCTCGAACATCGCGGAGCTTGCCGGTATTTTTTACATTTTGCCTGTAGAGAAACACGCCGCCAAGGCCGGGTTTTCATGCCACGATCTTATCAACTGCCAAACACCAAAGGCAGCATGCCTCCGCGGCGCGTTGTGCACAGCTTGGAAGGCAAGCCTTATCCACGAGGAGCTTTCGAGTGTGGATTGCAATCCCTCTTTGTAGAAAAACAGCTCGGGCGTGCCGTCATGCCCAACAAGACCATGTTCGTCCTCGTAGTTCCCAACAGCATTCAAGGAGAAATTCAGCAGGCCTCCTCGATGAACCGACAGCTGGAAACTTCAGACTCAACGCGGCATTAAAAACACATACTCTAACCAAAGACGGCTTATGATACGTACAAAGCTTTTGATACTGACAGAGGTGAAAGCGACCGCCCACCACCAGGTGGCTACCTCAAGTCAATCCCACCATACAAGGTCATCCCAGCAGATCAGTACGGACATCCTGAATAATTCCAAATATCGACATCCAGAAAGAAATTGCTAACAGCGGTGACCGACTACCTGACCCGCTACGCCGAAGCAAAACACCTGTCAAACGACACAGAAAGTGAAGGCACGAAGTTTTTCCTGCGGTGAATCCTTCTGTCTTGCAGCCTTCGAAGTGCTCACCACGGACACGAGAACAGCCTTCATGGAAGAGCTGGCGCAATTCATGCTGCGCTACAGTGAGACAAACCACTATAGGAGAGGAACAGGAGGAGTGATAGAAAGACTTGCTGAGTGCGTGAACATCACCATAACACACATGCTTGCCTTGTATATCAAAGCTGAGCACAAGACCTGTAGTTGTGATCTTCCTTCATTCTCTCTTGGCATCGTTGAAAGGGAAATAATGTTGGTGATGTTAAATAGATGCAGACCGTCTTCCAGGTTTGACTTGCTCGATCACATTGCTGGAAGTGAACTTCGGCAGCGTTAGCTGCCTACTGTACTCATAACAAATAAAGAAATGGAGGCACAACAAAAAACTGTAAGCAGATGGCTGCCTCGCAGATATACTTTACGGAACCAGGCGCGTCCAAAACACCTCGCCTCCAAGTGTGCTGCATAAGATATTGGAATGACGCGCACACACGCAGAACCCGCCCCATCTGTAAGCGGGATTCCTCGGATGACATTGCCGACACCTCCAACGGCACTGTGGTGCATAACTTGTAAGAATGCATCACACACACAACACTAGTGGGCGGGGGATTGCCCAGCAATCCGCCTTTGGCACCATGGCAACGCCAGCAAACACTAGATGTGACAAAGGACCCTTGTTCCCCCTTCACCCGCTCCCCTAGCCCTGGAGCTGGCGCTACGCGCCTCAAGAGCGCACCCGCATTGGCGCTAATATCTACTCATAAGTACTCGCGCAGAGCTACTACCTCAAAGCTACCTCGTGCTCTCGCCCCTGCTGTGGCAGAGGACGATCGGTCTGGATGATCCAGTGTTTACCGGACACCTGTAAAATTGCGTCGAGGCTAGCAATACATCTAATTGGCCTGCCCCTTTTATACGGCCAGGCACTTGCAGTTCCATAGAGATATGGGTAGAGAACTTTGCTCGTGCGTATATTTTGTGCCAGTCTAGCATGCACTTAACATCGCGGCTACTCCACTCATTGAGGCGACTGTTCCGCACAGTGTCATGATTTGGTTTTTGAAGTCGTAGCTGCACTACTAGAGGTCTCGGGCTGAGATCGCAGTGCGTTGCGAATGACCTTCAAGGCTCAGCAAAGGTCAAACCTTCAGTTTGGAAGTTTGGAGAACCGGTGGATGGTGAATGGTCAAGCATTGGACCGGGCAAGCGTCAAGGGTCAAGGTCATGCAGTAGACATCAAGGACACGTAAAGGTCAATCGAAATTTGGTCACGTGATCGAGTTTGGGCTCGCCGAGGTGCCTAAACGTCGCGTTTCCATGATAGGATGTGACGTCATGCCATCTTTAACCGAGTACATGATGAAAGGAGCTCCGGCGAGCCTAGGAAAACTAACCATCGTGAAGCTACCGCTTCTCACTCGGTATAACCAATGGCAAAACACCGTTAATTTCTTGTTTTTGAGGAAAGGAAGTGGTGCAGTAATTGTCTCACATTATGACAGTAATTATCTCACATCCCGAACTGTGCCATAAGGGAAAGGAGGAAGGTGGGACTGAAAGAAGAAAGAGAAACACTGCTGCTGTTTTGATGGTGGTGGCGGTGTAAATATTTATTGACTATTTACAAAAGGAGGTGTTTTGGCCTAGGCCTTACTGGTTCAGATCTTCACAAATCTTGGTGGGCTCCGGAATGGCACCTAACGACGCTCGCGCCCTGCCGATCAAGGTCCGTTGGGACTGCAGGTCATGGCAGCGGCACAGCGCCGCCTCCCAGGCCTCCCTAGAAGGATGGGAGAAGAAGGATTGCGATGGGTGGGGATTGGAAGGGCAGGCTCAGACCATGTGGAAAACGTCTGAGAACAGTGCTCCACAACAGGCTGCAGCAACATCAAATTCTGTGTTGAAGGGTTTCAATACTTCCGGGCACAGCATTGTATTTGTAATTAATATTGAGAAGGAGCCGTTCATCTGCTTTCCGGAGACACTTACAAGGTTCAGGAAAGCGACGATGACTGTTCCTATAATATGTTGTGATGTCTTTGAATGTAACTAGAGATTGGGTGGGCAGATTGGGTGGCCTCCGAGTAGGCTTCCAGGGCAAGTGTGAGTGCCCGAGGAGAGAGCGCGCGGGCGCCTCATCGCCCAACTCATTGCCCTGGAGCCCATGGTGGCAGAGAGCCCAGATGAGGTTGCAGTTTGGAGGGTGGCTGCCCCGACAGCAATTTTGTAGGATGCGCCAGGCGAGAGGAGGTATCCAACCCAGCTCATAATTCCGACAGGCCGCCTTCGAGTCGATAAGGATGTGTTTCACTTGTGGGAAGGAGAAAGCGAGCGAATTCGCTATTTCCTCCGCATGTGTTGTGGTGCAGGTGCAGAGTGTGACTCCTTTCACTGTGGTGAGGTTGTGGACCACTGCCGCTGTGAACCACCACCACGGTGGCGACCGACAATGTCCACGTAGTACACGTGCTGTCTACCATAGCGTCGCTCTAGTGGTTGCGCACGCGCGTGGCGACGGCCGTTATGGTCAGAGTGTAACACGTTGCGGAGAATAGGTCGGACCATGAGGGCGCGTCTCTGTGGTTCGGGCGCTCGTACCCTTTATTCAAAGGTGATGGTGTGTCAGATATGGAGCCGGTCGCTCTCCTCAAGGTCATTGTCGGAACGACAGCCATGCTTGTCAGTGACCCACCGGCCTCACTTGTGAACCTAATTCATGGCCAATGTCTTGGACGCATCGAATCGGCTGAACTCCTGAAAGACGAAAAACTGTAGCGCTCGAGGCGAGGACACAATGAAGACGACAACACATGCGCGGCTCGAGCGCTACAGTTTTTCATCATAGCGCATGTGTTGTCGTCTTCGTTGTGTCCTCGTCTCGAGCGCTACAGTTTTTCGTCATGAGCAGCCAACTCGCCCAAACATCCACCCTGATCCTGAAAGACCTCCACCAACCCGAAACTGTTCTTCTTCCACCTGTGGACTCTCTTACTCCTGTTGCCCTGTCACAACGGGACTAATCGTTTGAGCACGGACCGATCGGACGCATGGCGCATCGGTTCCGTCGATTTTCGGCTGAAACCGTGGGAATCTTGAGTTAACATTTACGAAACCTGTGCGACTGCATCCGTGAAGTTAGCAGCATCCTGGAGACACCGATCTGACAGAGATACACCAAATTTTCGTCCATTTCGAGCCGCATTCCGCATCACCACGTAGCGGTCGAGCTAAGCCTAACGACTCCAGCTCCCCGCCTGTGGCTGCGGAGACGGCCGCCAGCCAACCTGTCAACATGGCTCTGCCTGAACAACGCGGCTACGACCCCATGACTCTGCCGTGGTCGTCTGTCCTTGTAAGCCAGCCATATGACGGCCCAGCCACCATTTCGGCGCAGAAAGCTGCCCTTTTCCAAGTAGTTGAGGGCCCGCGCCGCCGCCGGGAGAACGCACGAAAAGCAGCAATGCCCAAGAGTCTTATGAACAATAGAGGAACGGTTGACGCTGGCGCTCCGTCTTCTAGAGATCCACAGAAGGCTTCTTCACCTGTCTCCAAGTGGACGCCAAAGCCAACGGTCAGGATGAATCCTGAGGATTACTTCATCGTGCTGAGGCTGCGCAGTACGGTCGCCCTCTAGACAGCCTTTAAACAAGGTGAGCTCGGCGCTGCCATTTCCGAACTCACCGGTAGGCAGCACATGAACGCCATTACCATTCCTTCCATTTGGGAACAAAACATTTTCCTCTCTGGCACGCAGAATTCCGCGGTACTTCAAAAGCTGCTAACGGACATTCAACTTACAATTAGCAGAGGATCGCATCCGCTTTACGACCACCTCAAGATCACCGCTGGTCTGTGTCGCGGAGTGATTTCTGTTCATAACCTCGAAAGCAGCGAGTCCTTGACACATAGCGTGCAGTGGCGCGGTGGTGAAGTAGTTCATGTACGGAAGCTGGGGAAATCTAATGTAGCTGTGCTGACTTTCGAGAGACGCAACTTTCCACGTTACGTCCACTACAAGCGGAACTGACTGCCGCCAAGAAATACAAGAAAATAGTAGAAGCGTGCTAACTTTCCGGCACACTGGGGCACCGGGTGGAGAACTGCCCCGCTCTGGTCAAAGGACGGTGCGGCCTTTGTGACCGACTCGTGGGGGCTGATACAGAGGGGATGGCCCCCCACGATTTCAATCCCATGTGCACAATCTGCGGGGGCCACGCACGGCACCAGTTTCCGCGAATGCAGCGGTAAATTCATCAGGCTTCCGCAGCCAAGGCGCGAAACGCCAATCACGCCGTACAAGGAGACAATTCTGGCACGACACGGGGAAGTCACGCAACCGGACGGACTCTAATCAACCAGAAGACGAAACGCCGTGGGGTGATGCCTCCCCCAGGCAAGACAGCAGCAGTTACACCGCCATCCTCAGAAGCGGAATTCCAAGCTCTCAGCGTCCATCTGGCGGCGCCTCCTGCAACTAACCCAAGCTAGGCAGCAGGGCGAGGGTCTTC
Source organism: Amblyomma mixtum (assembly GCF_055824585.1). Taxonomy (NCBI): domain Eukaryota; kingdom Metazoa; phylum Arthropoda; class Arachnida; order Ixodida; family Ixodidae; genus Amblyomma; species Amblyomma mixtum. The sequence continues at coordinate 113,583,309 of NC_143018.1, forward strand.
ACATCTCCTTCCCTTCCTCTCTCCTCCCACACAAGCACTTCCAAGACATAGTAACACAGGCGCGAGCTCACCCTCTTGCGAGCTCGCAAAGACACACTTGCCAGGTTGGTTAAATCGCTCAAAGCCCAATTCCGAACTCCACCCGTGTCGAGCGATGAGGAAGAAAAAACATACGGGGAGATTTTTACTCCTGTGGAGAGTCGCGCCGCGGCCCTGGAGAGCCGGGTGACCGCGATTGAAACAAAATTGGCTTACCTACCCAAATTGTCAACGATACCATCGCGCGTCAGATAAAGTGTCATCGCTCAGGTGACACAAGCCGTAAGTCACATTATCCAAAAATGGATACAAGACAATGCGCACGTCCTTAAACGTGTAGGGCCCATCAGGGACACTAACCAAACCTCAAAATTCAACAGAGTTATTTCCGATAAGTTCAACTTCTCGGAAGACTCCTGCACGTCTGCGCCGGGCAACAGCGGACTGAGGAGTCTTAACAACGTAATCCCACTCTCCACCTCCGAACATGGCCCCCAACCCTATGTCGCCAGCAAGAACAGCTCAGCCCCCTGCACTAACGCAGTGGAACAGCCGAGGTCTCAAGAACCGCAAGAAGCGGGCTCATCTCCGCCTCTACCTTGAGACCTTCGAGTTCTTCGTCGCTGTGGTCGCCCTTCAGGAACATGGCAACGGTTCCAAACACAAATTACACTATATTTCAACACAATCCGCAGACATGTAAGCTTGTTCACAAGCACTATACTGCGCAGGAGGTCATGCTTGCCAGAACACCGCGTTCCCGTACACGATGGTGTCATTGCTGCCACTGAAGTGGTCTGACCCACCCGTACGCATTCTGAACATTTGCTTCCCACTGAAACGTAAGAACGTCCTGTTGAATGAAATTTTTACACAAGTTATGCAGGTGGCGGGAAGGGATACTACCCCTTACGATTGTCGGCGACTTCAAAGCTCCGAGCAGGCTATGGGGGTAAGGGAAGGGAAGGGAAGCTTGCGGAACTTCTCTCCACACATGTACTCACTCTTCACACTGACCCCGCCAACCCAACACGCGTCGGCAATTTTATTCAACGAGATACTTGCCCGAACCTCACATTTACAGGCAACATACGCCATGCCGACTGGCTGAATACAGAGGACACTCTGGGCAGTGATAACTGCAAAATCAACACAACCATTTACATGCGTCCCCTGAAACACCCACTAACATAAGCTCATGTCCCTCAGCTCTAGAACACCTCAAGGTGCGGTCTTGTCTCGCTTCTTCCTCAATTTGGTAATACTTCATCTTCCCTCCAAATTGTATTTTCTGGCCGGGAACATCACGCTCTTTTGCGGATGATACTAGAATCTGGGCCACGCAAGGTAACCTGGGCGAAATAGAATCCTGCCTGCAAGTAGCGGCGACCCTGGTCAACGACTACCCTGCCTACTGCAGACGGCAGTGCGCCCAGCTAAATCAGAATTTGTGCACGTAAGTCCCTCCCCCCCGAGACCCAACTCCGCTTCGCATCAGTCTCCCCTCGAGACTGGTCAGGGGGCCAAGGAGGTCCGTGTCCTTGGCCTCTTCATACACCACCAACGCAGCGTTGACACCACCAAACTTCGCACAGTGGGAGACAAAGTGGGCCGCATGGTCCGCCGGATCATCAACAAGCGGGACGAATTACGAAGCAAGGATGCACTGCGGTTGCCCACGCTTTCGTAACGAGTCGAATCCTCTGATCAACCCCCTATTTGCACCTGCGCAAGCACGATGATGACCAACTGGAGGTCATCCTGCGGAAAGTCATCAAGTGGGCTCTCGACCTGCCGGTCGCCCCGTCCAACCAGAGACTTCGTGCCTTGGACGTGGTGAACACCTTCCGGGAGCTTCGAGAAGCCCACTTAGTGAACCAATACACGCGCCTTGCACAGCCCACGTCCGGTCGCCGCCTCTTGAACTGTCTACACATCAATAGACTACCATATTGAGGAAAGGGAGCGAGTGCCTGAACCCTGGAGACGCACCCTTTGGATCCGACTACTTCCCCGCAACATCTCCAGAGAAGGCTATATCGGTCGTCACCAGGCGCTCGCGGAAGCGTTGGCGCGACACTATGATCTGCAACAAGACGTGTATTACGTGGTCGTTATCGGCCTACACCACGGGGAGTGGTACGCGGCCGCAGTCGTACACAACACACACAGTTAGCGGGCTCACTTTCAAAGCCTACAGCGCAACACACGCGGAGGAGATTGCCATTGCTCTGGCTTTCACTAATCTCAAGTCGAAACACATCATCACCGACTCGCGATGGGCCTGTCGGAACTATGAGCAGGGCTGGGCTCTACTGCTTGCCTGGTGCATACTGCAATCAAGCCGCCGATAGGAATGTCCAACTCCACGTAACCCGATTTGGGGCTCCGGTCATCAGGGACTCCAGGGAAACGAATAGGCCGATCTGGCCGTCCGCGCCCCCTCTCCCCAGGCGATCGACCTGTCCTTGGAAGCTTCCTCCCAATCGGACTATCTGGTCCTTATATTCAAACAGATCCCCGATTACTACAAGAAGGAACACGGGCGCTACCCGGCCCCCTGTAAGGGACTGGATCGCGCTGATCAGCGCCTCCTCATCAGAATTCTGACGAACATTGCACTGTACCTAGCGGTGCTTAAGCATTTCAACACTTCCTTTGATGGCGCGTGCCAGTTCTGTGGGAAGGTGGCTGACATCTTTCCCATGGTTTTCGCGGACCGATTACACCCATCTATCCCCCCAACCCCAAACCCATCAGAGAGGACTGGGAGGCGGCCCCGCTCCGCTGTCCAGACCTAAAGACCCAAAAGGCCTTGGTTCAATGGCCGGAGGCTGCGTTGCGTACCATTTGGCCCCCGGAATAGGGGCTCCGCCTAGTATTGTGAGGGGAAAGGGCCAATAAGGCCCTACCTCGATAACCTCTGTAAACATTTAATAAACCTTGAATAATTTTCAGCACTACCACCACCACCACCTGTCACCACGCCCGCCGTCTGACACACTGTTTAACGCAGTCGATAAAGCTCACAATGCAACGTGCCGTGAAAGCTGCTCTACCTTTTTTCACCAGTGTCATTAGTCGTTTCATACGTCCCAGACACCCCTCGGTCGTTCTTCAGACCTCAACCATAGTATAGATACTGGTTCCTTTCCACGCCGGCGACTGCATCCATATCGCGCGTCGGCAAAAGAGTGTCGAATCATCGCAAGGCATGTGGACGACATTCTAGAGCGCGAGATTATAAAGGTGTCAAACGGCGCTTGGTCATCCCCGATCGTGCTGGTTCAAGAGAACGGGGGCTCCATCAGATTCGGCGTGGATTATCGCTGCCTTAGCAGAATGAACAGGAAACACGTCTGCGTTCTGGATATTGGTAAACCCCAATGGCGGAATGCGACCGCAAAAAAAAAAACAGCTTTCGTGACGTCTGTCGAATTATAAGAATTGAACGTCATGCCATTTGGGCTTTGATATGCCCGCGCAACATTCTAACACATGATGGATAACGTCTTGCGTGGCTTGCACTAGGAAACGTGTCCCTGCTACCTAGACGACGCCGTCTTGTTCTCGGCAGGCTTCTCCTCACATCTGACTCGCCTGTGCCAAGTGTTAAACCTGCCTGACTTCCGATGGATTTGAATTAAATTTGAAGAAATGCAACTTTGAAGCTCGGCGAATGACCAAGGTTGTCCACGTGATATCCATCAGCAGCGCGAACACGGTTAGGAAAAGACAGAAGGCGGACAGGACAGACCGCTGAACTATGAACTTTATTCCAAGAATGCCCAAGGCCCCGCTCTTAAATACACACGCCACAGAAAACGCGCACCTGGGGGATTTATCTAAGCACAACACAATCAGAGCGCGAACGAGTATATTATCACTTTTTCCCTGGTTATCAAGGATACATTGAGCATGAGTGCTAACAAAAGACTAAAAACCACTGAAAGACATGTAAAAAGCATGGAACAACAGGGCTGAGGGTGCATGAAGGACTGAAAAAAACACAGGCAAAAAAAAACAGAAAAATTACCGACGATTACGTTACTTCCTAATGCGAAATTTGAGCGCAGCAAATAAGCTGTTTCACCTTTTCGATAGATTGAGGCAAAGAAATCGAGCAACACATGTATGCGCTATCACAGATTTTTTTTTTATTTTTCACACGTATTCCTTTAACAAAGACTCCCATAACAGTTCTTGACAGTCATGAAGGAAGCTTTGTGGTCGGAGAAATAGACTGATATATGTTCGACTTGGTACACCAATGCTTGATTCTCAAAGACGAGATCTATACAAGTGCCTCGCGAGGTTGTCACAGCCGTGGGACGCGTTACGAGCGAGAGGAACGGGATGTTCTACCGCATAAGTGTTAGGAAATTGCTGTTTGTCTTTATGTCAACATTAAAGTCCCCCACTACTAACATCGGTGTGGATCGATGGACGGTTAATGCGAGTTGCAGGAAGTGCACGACGTCTTTCGTGAGTGCGGTAGGGGCGAAGTAGGCAGCTACTACCAGCAAGCCGTTGGGCAACTTTGCGGCGCACAGTTCGGCAACTTCATGTGGCGTGCCAAACATTTCGACTGGTATTGCAGAGAGACCTGTGCGCAAGTAGATAGCGACTCCCGCCGCTCTGTTGTGGTCTCTGCGAGCACCACAGCAGTATAGGAAATCTATGATTTCGAGAGGCTCTTCGGGATCCATCCAGGTTTCAGCAAAGCAAAGTACAGAGGAATGGCGCAGAATGTGATCGTGGTGTACGTCCTTGGCATGTGCGGCAAGGGAGCGTACGTTAAGAATGTGGTTGTGAATGATGAATCAAGTGCTGCCAGCGAATGACGCGTCCATTGGCTGTCTGCGTGTGTTACTGATGTGTGGTTAACATGTTAAGCTTCGCCTGTAAGAGTGGAACGCGACAGCGTCTTGCAACGCTGCCAGGGAGTCCACAGAACGCCATCGCCAATTCGGCTGTACGCCTTGCTGGACGGTAAATTTATTTTTTGAGGAAAGGAAATGTATCTCTCTCGCATATCTGGGTGGACACCTGCACCTCGCCGTAAGGGAAAGGGGGAAGGTGGGAGTGAACGAAGACGCCGTATTAGCTAGACGCGCCTTTGTTCATTCCAAACCATTCAGCTGACATTACGGAGTGGCTAGCGTGCTCGTATCGCACTCCGGAGACCCTGGTTCGATTCCCCAACTCGACCAATTTCGTTCTCGGTTTTATTGATTTATGCGGTCTAACTAGAAAGGTTAATTAGGCTATTTCATATTTATATTCTTGTATTTCTATCCATCGTGTTCTGTCATTAACCTGTCAATTGTTGGAACTGTCTAGGATGTTCGACGCAACGTATATGAAACGAGCAACGTCTTACTGAGTGGGGAAGTGCGTGGTGGTGGAGAGAACGCGGCTTCGTACTTATTTGTTTTTTTTTCAGCAGCGTCTCCTTCCGCGGACGCTGTTGTCGCTGCGGCGCGCGTCTTTCTTTTCTTTTCTTTTCTTCTGACCTCTTCATTCTCCTCTATATTAATTAGGCTAATTGATTAATTAAGCAATTAACTAAACTCAGTCCAACTTAGTTGCAGCATCACTATACGATCCCTTTGATTGGTTGCATGGTTACTAGCCAAAGTACAATTGGCCCCATTTGAAATTCGCGCACTGTGACGTCACGAGCATTTCGACCAATTGAAAAGCGTTACATTGGGGGCGGAGCTGGTTACGAGGCCGACGCCGACGCCGACGCCGACGACGACGCGAAACCCAGGAACGGACGCCAAAGAGCTGCGCTCTAAAAAAACAGGTATGACATTGCTACAACACAATGGGATAACAAAACCGAGGAAGCGGATTTGTTAGGTGAAATGGCGAAAACAACTGCTAAAAAGGTTAACTAAGGATGCACGCCAACAACTAACACAGCTAAAACGTCACAAACCATGTAAAGGATGGCACTAAAACCGGGTGATATCAAATAAAACCAGAGAGAAAGGCGACTTCTTTTTCGCACAGGGAGATTGAAGGAGTGCTTACACAACCTTTCCTAGACTTCCTGATGTAGGCAGCTTCAACAATTTCGCGCGTCAACTGGTTTTTATGGTTTTTTAGTACAGATGTTCTTTTGAAACGGGGAACACATTTCTTTTTGCTATCACATCCCTGACAGTGGGCGGGTAGATTTCGTTGTGAGGAACCTGATAAATCGTTGCTGTGCTCCATTAACCTTTCGTTTAGGCATCTTCCCGTTTGGCTTATGTAGGCCTTGCCACAGCTGTCAAAAGAATCCTATACACAACACCCTCTTCCCAAGCAACAAAGGGATTCCGGTGCTCAACAGCACAGCCTCTTCTCTTTTTTGTTTTGTTGAATTTGTTGCAGAGGCTCGAGAAGCGCGACGGGGCATGAAAAAAAACAACTTCTACGCGTGCTCTTTTACCGATTTTCTTGAGATTGTGCGACAATTGGTGAAGATATGGAATGACAGCAACCCTTTTCTCCCGCTGCTGCGTTTCCTCTGAGTTACTACGTCCGCACTTCAAGCTTTTCAGAATTTTTGCCGCTACCGATGTGAGGAGGGGCTGCGGGTATCCCGAATGCGTTAGCCTAATAACTTGACGGGAAAAACTGTCTGTCAAAAAGTGCTCACAGCATATAGTGAGAGAACTTATGAAGGTTGATCTTACAATGTTTCTTTGTACCAGTTTCCAGTGAGCTGAATCGTAAGGAAGGATGGGCTTGTTGGCTCTTGGATAAAAAAGACCAGCACACGTGACTTTTTGAGAAAACTAACTGTAGCTCTAGAAACCGAATTGCATTTTTTCCGGCCATTCATGCGTAAGTTCGAGGGGTGAAACCGTATCCGAAAAAAACTTGAAGAAATTTGGCAACTTCTTTCTGGCAGGCCATATTCTCCGACACGATCACACACAAAGGGCAACACGCAAAGGGCAAGAGAAGATGACCTGGCAGAAAGAAGGTGCCAAATTTCTTCAGGGCTTTCTCAAGAGGCTCCCGATCAGCGACCCGTTCCGTGTTAAAAACGCCCAAGAGGTTTTTAGGTTTCTGCATGAAAATAGAACAAAGGCGTCGAATGGCTTCTCCATCGATATTGAAGACCTGTTCTATTCCATACCTTATGACGTCCTCATAAGATGTGTGCGTGACTCCACTGACTGTCACGGCGTGGTATTCTTTCAAAATGCGTGCGGCGTTACTATGTACGGTTTTATTGAGCTGCTTTGTACCTACCTGAAATCAACAGTAACCGAGTGAAATGGCTCCCGGTTTATCCAAAAGGAGGGGATTTGTATAGGCTCGTGCATTGCCCCTATTTTGAGCGACCTTTTCTTAGCTATGCATGACAGGTCTTTGAATGACAAGCTTGAAAACTCACATGCTCTAAACATTTTCCGTTACGTTGACGCCTACCTGCTCTTGTTAGATTGCAACAGTGATTGCAACAGTGATTACAACTTCTTCTTAGATTGCAACTTCAGAAGCAGCCAAAGTTCTTCAAGTTTTTTCGGATACGGTTTCACCCCTCGTACGTACGCATGAATGGCCGCAAAAAAAGGCAATTCGGTTTCTAGAGCTACAGTTAGTTTTCTCAAAAAGTGACGTGTGCTGGTCTTTTGATCCAAGAGCCAACAAGCCCATTCTTCCTTACGATTCAGCTCACTCGAAACTGGTAAAAAGAAACATTGTAAGATCAACCTTCATAAGTTCTCTCACAAAATCCTGTGAGCACTTTTTGACAGACAGTTTTTCCCGTCAAGTTATTAAGCTAACGCATTCGGGATACCCGCAGCCCCTCCTCACATCGGTAGCGGAAAAACTCCTGAAAAGCTTGAAGTGCGGACGTAGTAACTCGGACGAAACGCAGCAGCGAGAAAAAAGGGTTGCTGTCATTCCATATCTTCACCAATTGTCGCACAATCTCAAGAAAATCGCTAAAAGAGCAGGCGTAGAAGTTGTTTTTTTTTTTCCGCCCCGTCGCGCCTCTCGAGCCTTTGCAGCAAAGTCAACAAGACAAAGAAGTGAAGAGGGTGTGCTGTTCGGCACCGGAATCCCTTTGTTGCTTGGGAAGAGGGTGTTGTGTATAGGATTCCGTTGACCTGTGGCATAGGCCTACATAGGACAAACGGGAAGATGCCTCAACGAAAGGTTAATGGAGCACAGCAACGATTTATCAGGTTCCTCACAACGAAATCTACCCGCCCACTGTCAGGGATGTGATAGCAAAAAGAAATGTGTTTCCCGTTTCAAAAGAACATCTGTACTAAAAAAGCATAAAAACCAGTTGACGCGCGAAATTGTTGAAGCTGCCTACATCAGGAAGTCTAGGGAAGGTTGTGTTAGCACTCCTTCAATTTCCCTGTCCGAAAAAGAAGTCGCCTTTCTCTCTGGTTTTATTTCATTTCACCCGGTTTTAGTGGCATCTGTTACATGGTTTCTGACGTTCTAGCTGTGCTAGTAGTTGGCGTTCATCCTTAGTTAACATTTTCAGCAGTTGTTTTCGCCATTTCACCAAACAACCTCCGCTTCCTCGGCTTTGTTATCCCATTCGTGTTGTAGCAATGTCATTCCTGTGTTTTTAGCTTTTTTTTGCTTGTGTTTTCTTCAGACCTTCATGCACGCTCAGCCCTGTTGTTCCATTCTTTTTACGTGTCTTTCACTGGTTTTAGTCTTTTCTTTGTTAGCACTCATGCTCATTGCATCCTTGATATCCCGGGAAAAAGTGATAATACACTCGTTCGCGCTCTGATTGTGTTGTGCTTAGATAAATCCCCCAGGAGGCCGTTTTCTGTGGCGTGTGTATTTAAGAGCGGGGCCTTGGGCATTCTTGAAATAAAGTTGATAGTTCAGCGCTCTGTCCTGTCCGCCTACTGTCTTTTCCTAACCGTGTTCGCGCTGCTGAAATCGTATGGATTCCCAGCAACTAGCCCGCCAGATTGTGTGATATCCAAAGCCCGGTTCTTTAAAGCTCCTAGCGGTTGCCGACTTTCCAAAGCCATCTGCCCTCAAAGAACTGCACAGTTTCATTGGTGTATGTTCCTACCTTCGGTGCTTCATACAAAATTTTGCTACCATCATTTCAGCTTTGCCGCGGCTTCATGCCGAGAGCTCTTTGTTGTCATGGTCCCCTCAATGCAATTAAGGTTTTTATACAATGTGGGGGCTTTTTATTTCACCACCCATGCTTTGTCTTATGACCCTAGCACCCCGACAGACATACATATGGATGCTAGGGGCGTAGGCATCGGCGCTGTGCTCGCCTAGCAAAAACGTAGATTTCACGAATTCGTTCTCGCCAATGCGAGCCGCACACTGTCCCGGGCCAAGATCAGTTACTCCGTCACAGAAAAATAAATACTTGGCTGCTCTGTGGGTAACAGCCAAATATCGAACAAACCTGTGCGTCACCCTTTTGACGTAGTTTATGCTGGCTGCCATTCTTGAAGGATCCAACAGTTTGCCTTGGGCGCTGGGCCTCGCACCTTGGCTTCACTCAGCTTTGGCAGATAATCAGTGGGCCTGGGCGGTGCAAGCGCTCTTCTTCATTGGGGCTTAGTGCTGGCAAAATAAAGGTTTTTCCTCCTCCTTGTCCTCAGGCGTACGACATTCGAGTCGTCTACCACCATGCTCGCAAGCGCACTGATGCTGCCGCCGCCTTCCCTGTCTGCGCTAACTTCCGGCGCTGCGACCATCAACAGCACTGACCCCGCGCTGTTCGCTCTGCACCCACCAAACATGACTGCGGAAAAGCGTTAAGACACGTGGATCACTTCTCTTGTGCAGTATCTGTCCGGCCGCCCTACGGCAGCAGCCTCTCGATTGCTTCGGCGCCAAGCCCGTCACGTCATGCTGCACTACGGTCTCCACTATCGTTGTATTTACATGCCCGACGGTCGAAAATGGCTCCGCGTCATTCCTTGCCACCTTTCCATGCCGAACACCCGACTGCTCAAGGCGGTGTTTTGAAAACGACCACTCGAGTTCGGCACCGCTACTACTGGCATGGAGTGTAGAGCTTTTTACGCAGTACATTTACTGACGCCCTGACTACCAACTCCGCAAGGGCGTCTTCCGCTTCTGGTTCCCGCTGGGTTACCATCGCCTTAGATCATCTGAAGCGCTATGCTGAAACGGTGGCTCTTCCGGCGGCTACAGTGAGAGATGTGGCTTTCTTCATTCTCCACCACCTCAATCTCCGCGACGGCGGATCTCGTGAGCTTATGAGTGACCACGGCCGCGTGTTTTTATCAGAGTGTGTTCAGGCGCTCTTCGAAGAATGCTGCATTGTTCACATAGCCTGCACTGCATACCGGTCTCTGACCAAAGCCTTACAGAGTGGTTTAACCGGACACCCTTTGTCACGCTGACCATATACAGTCGGTCAAAAGTCACAAGCTCAAAGGTTTTTGGCTTCAGCCGCATAACAGAGCTATTACGGCAATATTAAAGACCGAATGACCACGAAATGCCAGCAGAGGGTTTCTTCTTGCGGTAGAAGAGCTGTCTGCTTCACTTGTGTTTTGAAGGATTCTCTGCCGGGACGATTCTAGGAGCATTCATATCGCTGCAGCTGGACGCTGAGGCCTTAATACTTTTGACCAAGGCAGCTTCAGTCCCGGCTCCTCTGACTTGAACCTCGTACATCCGTTCATCACATTCGCCTAAAATACCACCGTCCACTCCACCACCGGATATTCTCCATTCTTTATTATTTATGGAAGCGAGCCTACAAGTATCCTTAACACAACTCTCCCCTACCATCCTGATGCGACGGACTGTGCGCCCGCCTCAGAATTTGCTAAGTGTGCCAAAGAACGCCGCCAGCTCAGCTGTTATGTCACGTCAGATGATCAGAATCGACGAAAGCAGCCCCAGATTCTGGTCAAACCCATGTAACTCTACCTACCGGCTCACTTGTTTGGCTCTGGATTCCATGTGGTACTCCTTCGCTTCGTCAGGGTTCCTCTCCAAATACCAGTTACCTTAACCTGTTGGGTCTCAAGCTTCCTCTGTGAACTATGTCGTCGAAGCATCGACACCTCCCCTGATCTTCGCTGTTGTGACCACGGAGCGGTTCACAGTAGTCGCCGGAAGCCTTATCATGGCCCCGTGATGGCCCTTTCCTCCTCCGGGGCAATTGAACGACAAAGGTGGGTCAAAGTGGTAGTAGTAGTGTTAACGCTCACCGCGCACTGCTCTCTGCCCCTAAAACGACCTTCGGCGAGCAAACGCCGCTCAGCGCCTGGTTGTTGAAAGGGGTTGAATATTCCCAAAATACTCGGGTAATGAACAGCGTTTGTCTGCCCGTCAACGGCAGTTCTAGAACCAGCCAGCAGAACGCTTAGTACTGCCGCTACCGCGTTGACACATTTTCGTCGTTCCAGCACGAAATTTGGCGGATATAACAGCGTACTCTTGACTAAATTTCATTTCGCCGCCACATCATCCCACCATGCATTGCTCGTACATGATGATAAAGATTTTCGCCCGTCAGCATCCGACCCTTGCCAATGCCCTGGGCAATCGAGGTGGCCGCGCAGTGCAATAAAGCTACAGTGCAATAAAGATGGACCTCGCACTGGCTCCGCAGTAATTGCTTGGTTTGTTGGGGTTTAACGTCTCAAAGCGACTCAGGCTATGAAGGACGCCGTATTGGAGGGCTCCGGAAATTTCGACCACTTGGGGTTTTTTAACGTCCGCTGGAATTACACAGTACACGGCCTCTAGATTTTCGCCTCCATCGAAATTCGACCGCCGCAGCAGGGATCGAACCCGCGTGTTTCGGGCCAGCATCCGAGCACCATAACCACTGAGCCGCCGCGGCGGCTCCGCAGTGATTGGCCAAAGCAGCATTCGAAGCATGCGGAACACTAATCTGTTTATCTGCATTGTGCAGTTGTATATGTGATGCTTTCGCATTCTGACCCGTAAGCAGTCTTTAGTGCTTGTGTCAAATTTTTTCCGTCATCGCTTCTATACTATCTTAAAGCATTCAAGAAAATTATAACAAAGGGCTTAATTATGCATGGGCGATGGTTAAACGTTTTGCGATGTGGGTGTTACAACGCACCTTCTTTTCTTACAGGTGCCGTCCTTAGAAAAGTGTATTGACTTAGCAATCAGCTGGATGTGTTCAGAAGAAAAGTTTCTCCCACTGCTCTTTAGTTCAGAAACACTCTGATTTCGCAGCAAATCTAGGTCTCCGGTCACGTTAGCTTCCTGTTTTCAGAGTTTTGCATAAATTTTCGCTATCTATTTACATGATGCATTGACGTGGTCGTCTTGCCCAGCCTTGAGCAGCTGCTACTCTGCGAAGGCCCAACTACATTTGCATGCATACTGGCCTGAATGAAACCACTGCTCTCTCAGTGTCCCTAAGATTTCCGTGCTCATCAGAGGGCGAATGTCCTTGAGGTGCGTGAGAAAATTCCTTGAGGGCGGCGCGTATCGACTTAGGATGTGTTGAAAGTAAGATCACCTTTCTTAACGGGACATATGAAGTGGTCTTTCCGGCAGTTATGTAGTCCAGTTTGAAGTATTTTTCTGCGAGAAACTGTAATCCTGCAAGCATAGCCCATTTTAAAATCAATTACAATTATAATGTCCATACACGAGGGCCGTTTAGCTATCGGGGATTGTTTTTGTAGAGCAGTGTGAATTTTATAGAAGGTTTTTAGTTCTGAACACAGTTCTGTTGAAAAATGTTATAAGAATGTACCTTTTCAGTGATCTTGCAAAAACACTTTCTTAATTATATACCGATAATGTTGAAAGTTTTCAACAAGATTCAAAGCATTTAGGATTAAATACAGACTTCCAATGCAAACTAACGTCTATTTTCTTTTCAGAGCCGGCAACCCGTCTAATACCCATTACCTTCAAATACGGTGGGTAAGAGAGGAAAAACTCAGTCGCAAGAAACTGAAATTAACCCTAACAGTTATATCTCTCTAGAATCAAAATTAGCCTGAAGCAAGTTTCTCCGCCCAATTAATTTCCTCTAGGGCTCTGTCTTTTTGAGATCTTGCTGTTTCTTTTATTATTTTCACGCTCACGCTGTGTCGTTACGCATAAGAAGGGCAAAAGCAACACTTTCCAAAGTTTATTCCAAGGCGAGAAAAGATTGGTACCAAGAATCATTTGAAATGGAAATTGGAAACATTGAAATTTATTTGCTAAACTTGAAAGCTTAGCGCTGTAGTTAGAGAAAACTAATTTATATTAGCGGTCAAGAGGTGTGGGGCGGCAGGCCCCTTTTCACGTCTCAGAGGCGACTGCCTAGTTTGGCCCCACACACCCGTTCTGGCATCTTTATGCTCACGTGCATATTCGGTCGTCTTCCACTTGGACTCCAAGGTATGGCGTGTATGCTCATTGAGCTCCGCGATGCAGAAGCCGTCGTTGCTGCAACGCCGCACTATGACCCTCTACAGAAAGCACGGTAAATAGAATGGCAATACACAAAACACTAGCGGAACAACCACTGCAACACGGCGCAAATGCAGGGAAAGAGTTGCGTTGAAATCTCCACCCAGTTTCCTTCGCTGTAACCGTTCCAGAACGAGCCGGCGGGCCGACCACTGTGAGCAGGCGCCAGACTTCCCCTTTTGCAAGTAACACCTGCGTCCCCCACTGTGACCTAACTTTCCGCTCCACGGATTGGCTCCAGGCGTACTCTCCTTCCTTATTTCCCCATAAGGGCAGCGAATAATCATCGTTTCTGGCTCTTCCTTGCCGCTCCGATGCAGTCAACACTAACACTCCTTGCGGCAAGCAGGCGTATGAACGAGCCTTTCCTCTAGCACTAGGCGGCCGCTCGGTTGATGGGGACCAGAGTATATAGCTCGGCACGACCCCGGATGACTGCAGACTGCGTTGCGGAATGCTAATCTAAATTGCCAAGACAAAGCTAAAACAGGTTTTGCTCTGAAGTTTCTCTAGTTCAGGTGACTGTGTCACGCTCTACTTTCAGAGGCCGCCGTCCGCCGGTTCTTGGATACCATGGTCACGAGAGGTGCATTGCAGAGGTATAGCGGCCTTTTTCTGCCTCTTTTCATTAAGCGCAAGCTTGGAGCTGCCTTTCTCGCGAGAGTTGTTAAACTCCCGAAATGTGCACAAAAAAGTCAGTTCTGATGCGTTATTTTTATTGTATTCAATCGAGCAGGAATATCGCTTACTTAATGGTGAAATATCTCGAAATTAATATGGCAGCAAACTACACATTGATTTTTAAACTTATTGCAGTGTCATATATTTGCACCGTCGAAGAGGACAAATTGAAGTTATCTAGCAGGGACCACAAGGCAAATTACAAGTGTCGCCATTAACAGCCGATAGTCCATTTAAACTGCATGCATCGACACCGAATGCTCTACGGATGCCAGCAACAACGCTACACCGCTGTTTACTCCGAAACTTCTGTAAACCGTCCAACTAACTGTCCAACTAAGTCCAACTAATTCAGCATCCACCGCCGCAAATCTGTCTTCTGCTGCATAACAAGCGATAGCTAGCCAGAAAAGCCATAGATCAATTTTTAACGAGAACCTCAGTCGAAGGACTTCATCAAAGTCCTTTTTCCAACGTGCCTATAGCGGCGAGGAGTCTCATATGTGCCAGAGAAGCACATAGTTAAGCTCAGGCTTACAAGAGGATTAAGTCCGCTAGACAAGCGAAAGAAATCTGATGTAGGTTCTATAGCAGCCAAGCAGAAGAAATCTGATGTACGTTCTATCCTAGACGCCAAGAACAACACGACCTGCTTGAATATAAAAAGAACCAAGAACATGAAGACGAAAGTGGTCCAAAGCCCTCTTTTCTATGGGGGAACTATGGTCCGCTTTGCACTCCCTCTCATCACGCAAAACACCATGCATTAACGCATTTTCGACGTTAGGCTGAATATTAAAGGGCTGAAAGAGCGCAGTGGTCATTGCAATCCCCGAAATTGGAAAAAAAAGTCATCCGAAAACAAATATCTCACCCGATTTCCGTACCATGTCGCCAGGTGAAAGTAATGAAAACGACGGTCCTCACGCACTTTCAATGGCTGATCAAAGAGATTGACGATTTTTCCATCCACATTCACGAGTTCTTAGAAAACATCAGGACACAAGACGCCATACTTCATCCGCAGGACGAATTTTTTAAACCTCAAGTGCAGCAAGGCAAGCATCGCAATGCACGCTGACCTAGAGAAAGCCCTCGATAGCCTCAGACATTAAGGACAACTCACGAATCTTTTGAGGGCGTAGCCCGGCGTGCGGATCTAATACTGTATTAGTAACTTTCTCACACGCCTGATAGTGCAAATAAGGATAAACGACCCCCTGTCAAACCCTCATCTCCTAACCCAAGGCATTCTTCGAGAGTTGGTTATCTCTGCCACGGCTTTCAAGACGACCATGCTCGAACTATTTGAAACCTGAATCAAATACCTCATCTTCGATGCAACACCTACGAGATGGAACACCACCTAGTGAAAACAGGATTCCCAGGGAAGGAAGACACCTTACAAGGAGGTCTGAACGCCAACTATAATTAAGTTCAGGAACAGGTATTATCCTGCTATTCGTAGAATCCTGAATAAATGCTAGTTTCAAACGACTGAAGGAATTCGAAAGCAGAAGGTCTACTATCATATATATCACGTTCCCATGCCCAGAACCGAAAGCCAATGAGTGCTTGGTTTCTTCCTTCAAGAAGATGGCTGCCCTAAAGCTTTATTCAGGAAAGTAATTTTCCAGTCCTCTCATCTACGGTGCATGATGAAAAGAATAGCTCGGAAAAGTAGCGCAATTATTGAGAACCAAGTGAACTTGTAATAGAAGGTTCTCTGTACACCATGGTCGTCTACCGCAACCCGCACATGCACCTCAACTCCACCCATACACAAGTTCTGAACAGAATTCTCAGACAACTCACACCTCCCAGACTTCGGGCTCTGCGCTTTGTATCCGCCTGTCTTCCGGAAGCCACGCGCCCCTAAGAACTAGAACGTGACACGGTGGCTCGACATGCGCAGGAATCGCATATCACGTTCTCACATGAATACCAAGGAAGCCAAAAGCCGCCACCTAAATACCGCCACACAAGATACGACGTCGACACGAACAAAACCACCCGCTGCGTGGGAATCATCACCAAAATTGCAGTGGGCACCTTCCTGCACGCACCGACTTCTACGTCTGCAAGGAATGCAAAAAGTCGTATTACTAAAGCGCACTTTAACCTGAGAATTGTTGCGCCTGCAATTATGTCAGGGAAACTGGGTACAGGGGATAACACTCACGGCCGCAGTTTCCGAAATCTAGCGCAACAGGAATCTAAATCTGGACGTATCTTCTCCTACTGATGGTCAAATAACGGCCGTATTGCAATTCATTGTAATCCCAGTATGAAAACACGGCAGCGTCCAAATGGAAACGGGCAGTCAAGACACACTCCTGGCCTGCCAGAAAAGACACCTATCCCTTCATTCTCATCAGATTACGGCCAACATAAACGACACAACCAACACTTCCAAGTTCCATTTAGAGGATTCCTAGCCACTAAGGCGTACCGAGGAAAGAGAGAGCGCGCGGCCCCAATGTCCGTGACCCTGATGTCCGCTAACTAAATTAAGCAGGCCCTAATGTCCGTGGCCATACACCCAAAGCACGAGGACCGCACGAAAGACACATGGTGAACAACGACGCTCATACTGCAAGAACTCGCATGCAACTGCGTAGTATTACCCCTTCCCCCACAAAATATGACCCGCAAGGAACCCTGTCACTTAGTTAAGGGTCAAAAACGTGGAGGCTAACGAAGAGGGTTAAACTTAAATTAAGGACAACGCAGCCAGTTATGGAAAGAAAAATGATTGGTGTAACATTAAGACATCGGAAGCGGGCGGAGTGGGTGAAAGAACAGACGCGGGCTAATGATATCCTAGTCGAAATCAAGGTGAAGAACTGGGCTTGGACAGGGCAAGGCAGCACCCGGCAGTGGGCAGTGGGCAAGGCAGCACCCGTGGGATGCAGTCGCAGCTAAACCCGTTCGTCTTTTTTATGCAGGTCCTTGCTTCGTGCATCGACCCTGTCTCTGTTCAGCTCGGCGGCGGCGAATGTGCTGCTTCTTGGAATGAACAAAACCAGCATGTGCCAGTGACAGTGCTTTTCCCCGCCAACACCGGAATTTTCAACGACACCGACGGCCGCTGTTCTGAACTTTTTCGACGTCCGCAGTGGCTATCCCAAGGAACATCGGCATCATCGAATCTTTCGGGAACCGCCCCTAAGGTTTTCTTCACCAGTGGGCAATGATGATGAAAAGCCTTTATTTAATAAAAGAGGTGAGGCTTTCTTAAAGAGCCCCGCAATGGGTGGAGTCCCTATTCCGGGACCCCATTGGTCGAAGCCGCCAGCTTAGCCCTCTTGACCAAAGCCTTTTGGGCCTGAAGGTCCGAGCAGCCAAGCAGGGCCGCCTCCCATTCCTCTCTGGTAGGGTTGGGGTGGGGGGGGAGAGCTGAGTTGCGCTGGCAAGCCCAAACCATGTGGTAGGTGTCAGCCACCTCGCCACAGTGTTTGCACCTGCCAGTGGATGCAGTCGCAGCTAAACCCGTTCGTCTTTTTTATGCAGGTCCTTGCTTCGTGCATCGACCCTGTCTCTGTTCAGCTCGGCGGCGGCGAATGTGCTGCTTCTTGGAATGAACAAAACCAGCATGTGCCAGTGACAGTGCTTTTCCCCGCCAACACCGGAATTTTCAACGACACCGACGGCCGCTGTTCTGAACTTTTTCGACGTCCGCAGTGGCTATCCCAAGGAACATCGGCATCATCGAATCTTTCGGGAACCGCCCCTAAGGTTTTCTTCACCAGTGGCCAAGGCAGCACCCGTGGGATGCAGTCGCAGCTAAACCCGTTCGTCTTTTTTATGCAGGTTAGTAGATATCGCTACTCCTATGAATTTAAAAGCGATGCTCTTTGTTTGGTCGTGCTGCCTTGCCCAGGCGTCTTGCTTGAAACATTTTAGAGTGTTTTGATTCATTTTGTTTGCTTGCACTTTTGCTTAGCGGTGACGTTGAGCTTAATCCAGGCCCAGAGGTAGCAAAGAAACTCGATGAAATTATCGAGAATCAAAAGGTCTCTTCATGCCAACTACAGTCTCTAGGGGCAAAACTTGACTTGCATATATCAGAAACAAATCACAGACTTGCTTCAATTGAAAGCAAACTGGAAGTACTATCGAAAACAGCCCAAAGGGTGGAAGCATGCGAGCACTCATTGGCAGGATTGAACAGAGAAATAGTTTCGCTAAGAACAAAGGTGGACTATCTTGAAAACTACTCTCGTCGAAACAACCTGCTCATTTATGGCATTGAAGAGTCAGAAACAGAAACAGTAGATGACCTTAAGAAGCATGTTCTGACGGAAATATTTGAAAGCAAACTTGAAGTCAAAGTAGGAAGTTTGGAGAGGGTGCACCGCTTGGGGAAAAAAGCTGAAGATAAAACGCGTCCCGTGATTTTGAGGTTTTTTGATTTCGCTGAAAAGGAAGAGGTTCTCCGGAATGCTTCAAAATTGAAGGGTTCCCAAACGTCCATCTCGGAGAACTTTTCACCTAGGCTACGGAAAACGAGAAAGCTACTCTGGGCTACTGTTAAGGATGTTAAGAAGCCTGAGGATAAAGTGTACCTCAAATATGACAAATTAGTTGTCAATAAAGAGGTGTACGCGTGGGACGAAAAGAAGAACCAAAGGTATAAAGTAAGTGGTGCAGTTTAAGGTGATATCGGTCAAAACGCTCCGAGTAATGACGCAACTTCCTCTGAATCAGTGAAAAATGCCGGACGTCCACAAAGGAAATGTGCTCCCGCTTCTTCTACTTGACAGGCAACAAGTTCAATTCGGTCTTCCTTCAACGCCCTTTTTACTGATCATAAAATTAAAGAGATACCGTCATCTGCAGAGAATATTGTTTGCAATTCTTTTGGCAATCGGACGAAACCACCACCTGAAATTCGCCAACTACGTGTGATATCTTTGAATGCCAGAAGCATTGTTAATAAAACAGACAGCCTAGAGGTAGTGCTCATCTCTTATGATCCCCATGTGCTGGTGATAAGCGAGACATGGTTACACAGTGGTATTTTTGATGAAGAAATTGTGCCACCGGGCTACGCCATTTACAGACGTGATCGCGGTTCACGTGGTGGAGGGGTTGCTGTGATTGCTAGGCGTGAAGTGAACGTAACGTTGCTTGACCAAATTGATCAGCATGAAAGCTTGTTTTTGCGCCTAGTAACGCATGGCTTCACATTTTACCTTTGCGCTGTGTATCGTCCACCTGATGCAACGGATTCTTTCATGTCTAGTCTTTTCGATCATTTAATACATTACCAGAATCGGAATCTAATCCTTACCGGTGACTTCAATCTTCCTGCCATCGACTGGGACAAACCGTCGTATGGCCTATGTGCCTCATGTGATATTGTTTTAGATCTGATGTTTTTTCTAAACCTTAAGCAAGCTGTTCGTGAATACACCAGACAGTCATCTGTGCTAGACCTATTCTTTGTTAGCCAGACCTTTTTTGATGGAGTGCTTGACGTTGAACCGGGAATATCAGATCATTGTCTTTTGTACTTTTGTTGTGCTTCGCCTGGTGCTTCGGGGGTGCGTCCAGCTAAAATGATAAAGGACTTCGTTCGTGCTGATGATAATGCAGTCATCGACGCCTTACAGTCGCTGTTAAGCAGCTCTTCCGGGAATGACGTTCATAGTTTGTGGCATCACTTTAAGAATGCAGTGCAGTACTGTACCGAACATTTTATTCCACTTAGAAAAGTTCATATCAAGCGTCGAAATCCTTGGATAAGCCGAGAAATTCTTCAACTGAAACGCAAAGTGAAGCGACTTAGGAAGAAAAAGATATCTTCATTACAACAGTTCCAACTACTGAAACAGAAACTTGCCTTAAAGTTAAAATCAGCAAAGTTTCATTATTTTAACATGACGCTCCCCGAATTCATCAGAAGCAATCCCCAAAAGTTTTGGAATTTTTTAGGTCGAAAGAATGAGCAGTTGAGCAAGGTTCGAATTAATGACGACATTGTGACCGACTCCACAGTGATTGCAGAGGGTTTTAACTCTTACTTTCAAAGCGTATTTCTGACGGAGAGGGCAACCACAGCTAGAATTCGAAGTGAAGATCTTGGTAACGTACCGGCTATTTCTGTGAATGGTGTTCTGTCGATGCTGCGTAAACTTGATGATAAGAAATGTTCTGGTCCTGATGGGCTTGCAAATGCTTTTCTTAAACGTTTTGCAACACAAGTATCCGAGTTTTTAGCACAGATATTTCAAGTCTCTTTAATTTCTGGTGATGTGCCGGAGGACTGGAAAATGGCCCGCGTTGTACCAATCCATAAAAAAGGAGATAAGCTAAGTATTTCTAACTACAGACCGATTTCAATTACTTCTTCTTGTTGTAAGTTAATAGAACACATAGTCTCAGGGTACCTTAATTCGTTTCTAGCTGAAAATAACATTTTATCCCCTTTGCAACACGGCTTCAGAAAGGGTATGTCCACCGTGACGCTGTTGGTTTCTACGGTTAATGAATTCCAAATTGTTCTTGATAAATCCGGGCAGGTTGATGTTCTTTTTTTAGACTTCCGCAAAGCTTTCGACACTGTTTCTCACGGCAAACTCATTTCTAAATTAGATAGTATTGGCGTCCCTACTTATCTTGTCAACTGGATTCATGCTTATCTTAAACATAGAAAACAATACGTAGACGTTAATGGCTGTAGATCTAACGATCTTCCAATTACTTCAGGTGTACCTCAAGGCAGCGTCTTAGGGCCACTGCTTTTCCTAATCTATATCAACGATCTGTCTACTTTCATCCCCGGAAATGTCTCTTTAAAGCTTTTTGCAGATGATTGCATACTTTTTAATACCATAAATAACCAGAACGATCACTACATGTTGCAAAATGCGCTTCTAGCTGTTCATCAGTGGTGCGTAAAATGGGATATGCAACTAAACCTTGATAAAACTGTTCTCTTACGTATTTCGCGCAAAAAACATTTTAGTTCTTTCTCTTACACCCTGCAAAATCATTTAATCCACGAGGTTACACAATACAAATATTTAGGGGTAACGTTAACTCATGACTTAACATGGACTTCACACATTGCAGACATTTGCTCCTCGTCCTTTTCCAAGCTTTGCTACTTAAGGCGGAAGCTTCAAGATGCCCCAAATTAAGTTAAACTCCTTGCATACTCAACATTCATTAGGTCCAAATTAGAGTACGCTTCGGTATTATGGGATCCATTCACAAAGAAAGACATATACAAGATAGAGATGGTGCAAAGGAAAGCGGTTAGGTTTATTTATAACAAATACAGGAGGTTAGACTCACCTACAACACTAATGAAAACCAACCATATTCCATTACTTGAAGTACGCAGAAAAGTTTCCCGTCTGTTGTTTATGCATAACCTTTTAACACATAAGCTAAACATACCCCGCCCTGTAATTCTCAAACAATTGTCGCGCCGAACACACCATTCACGAATCCATTTGCTGGAACCCATTTTTGCAAAGACTGACTCATTCAAGCACAGTTTTTTTCCGCGGACTGTTTCCGACTGGAACTCTCTTCCCGAGGCCATTTTCCAGTCCTCAAATTTTAGTAAAGCTCTTGAGAAGCATTTTCTCGAGTGAATGAGCGTTGTATTTTTGTTATTCTCCTCATTGTTTGTAACCCCATGTATTTTTCTTTGTATTTGTCATTTTCAATGCCTTGTATAGCCCCTCCTGCATGGGCCAATCTATTGGCTTGCAGTATTATGAAATAAATAAATAAATAAATAAAATATAATTAAAAAAAGATAACCGCTGGTCTTTAAGGGTAACAGAGTAGATTCCAAGAGACGGCAAGAGTAGCAGGAGGCGGTGGAAAGCTAGGGGGCCAGAGGAGAATAAGAAGCTTGCGGGAATAGGGTGACCGCAACTGGGAAAGGACATGGTTAATTGGAGAGACGTGGGAGAGGCTTTTGCCCTGCAGTGGGTGTAGCCAGGCTATGATGATGATGATGATGAAGCGGCACACAGACCCAGTCCCTTGTCAGCCCACTCACTCTCTACCATCTAACAAGGCCCCGAGATAGTACTGCCAATACCAACTACGAGACTTTTCCTTTGTTACAAACACAATGTGGGATTTTCCTACGCTACGAAAGTTCCGCTCAAGTACACTAAGCGTAATACATGCAACACTTTATCCTGCCTTCCTCAATTACTTGTGCGCTGCGCAATCCCAAACCTGCCGCATCATCCTTCTTTAGGCACTTGCCAGCAAATCTGTAAAAACCCGGGTGAGGTGTAGTAAATGACCAGGGTATTTAAAAGCACACGACAAGGAGCTAAAAGTTCTGTTCTATTTTTTCTCTTTCTGTCGTGATCTGAGTGAACAAAATGAGCTTGTGGTGTTCGAGCAAGCTGCATTCGGTAAGATGGCCAGCAAAATCACTGAGCAAGCTGCAGGAAGCGCAACACATTTACTATAAAGGATATAGAAACCGAAGGTGGAAAGATTGAAATAAATACTTTAGATTGTCTCTCAGAGGCTAAAGAAATCCCATTGCATGGCCATGATTTTAAATGCTGCAGAGAGTACTCCGACACGACTTCCCATGTGCTATCATGATATCAGCAACATGTGGGAGCAAGTTTAGCTGAATACGTTTTGGTACAGATATGGCGATTTTGAATTAGCAGACAGCACCACGTGTGAAATGACGGTGCGTTCGCATTGAAAGTGAAGTCCTGCTGCACACTTTGTACAGCAATAGATCCACGCAGCAGCAACCTTTCATGACAATTCTGTGAACCTACGAGACCATGCGACAGATGGGCAACTTTAAATTGACGCGATACAGAACAGTTCTTTCTGCTGAAGATATAGAGATAATTTTTGTCGCTATTTTCATTGGGCCTCCGACACCGAGATAAGCTAGATAATAAGAAGCGTTAGTCATCATAGTGGCGGACAGCACTGGAGGAGCACCTCCATCCAAGCAATGTGCAGCTGCATCGTAATCGGCAGCCAAGAGACATTCCAAACCGGTCAGCTCTTGTCAATTGGATTCTTAAGCAGTCGCAGCAGGTGGCCGCAGAAGGTCAAGTGGGCGGATATAATTAGAAAGTTTACAGCGAATAGATGGCTGCAGCTGAGACTGGAGAGGCTTAATTCAAGACATGTGGGGCAGTTCGCTGCTCTGCAGTACATGTAGTTAGGCTGCTGCTGCTGATGATGATGACGTCAATACCAATATGACCACGGTTTCTTAGCAAAGCTTTTCGAAAGATGCACTAGTAACCCTTGCCATCGCTCTTAACAAGACGGAGACTAATCCCCTGTGTCCATTGCGGAGACACTTCCAGTACTAGTGATCCTGCAGACCCGCCGTGGTGATTCAGCACCTCTAGAGTGCGGCTGGTGAGGCCCTAATCGGCGGGGGCAATTGCTGCCGCGGCGGGCGTATTTATATGAAGGCGAAATGAAAAACGATCATTGCGCTGTGCGATCTCAATACATGAAGCCGAGGTTGTCAAAATTTAACAGGGCTTTCTGCCAAGGCGGTGCTCATAGCCCATCCATACCGTCGGGAAGTTAAACCCAAATACCATTCTAATGCGTGTTCAGAGCTTCGTGATGATGCTTCTACGCTGCTTTTCTCGGGCATGTTTTTTTTTACCGGACGCATTAAGGAAGGCGCTATATCAAATACGGCATCCTTAAAGGGCCGGTTGCTGGATTTCTTTCGGATCTGCCAGAAGGGAGGGTGACTGATTCATAGTTTCGTAAGTGTTCTCTCCCCCCCCCCCCCTCCCCCACTCGCTCATACCAATGAAAAGTCTCGGACCTGGCAAGACAAGCATTCCCGCGACCGAATAGAACGGCTTTGGACTGAATTTAGCTTCCCAGGTTGTTTGACATGACACCCGTGGACAACGTGTAATGGAGTTACGTTAATGCTGCACGACAACTCTGCCGCACCGAAAGACATAAAAGATAAAGCAGCTCTCTATTACCTTACCAGAAAAGGCGTTAGAGAAAAATACGAAAGCATGTATTCAAAACAAGGTTCTGGCGCTATATCGCAGCAATAGGTGACCTCTTGTAGCATTAGGTGTAGTAACAGTCAACCAAAATAAAAGGAAGACAACTACGTTTTCTCTTAAATGAAGCCCAAAGAGGCGGCTTTATTTTCTTTTTTTAACCGTAAGTGCCGAATTTAAACTGACGTATTTGTATTTTTCTACCTTCGGTCCATTTATTGCTCTCAGATATCGGCACAGTGACCTGCGAAAACTGCCTGGCGTGGGCGCTGCAAAGAGCGCCAACATAGATTGGTACCCAGCATGGAAGCCGTCTGGGCACAGCCAGCAGGCCATTTTATGAACGCGGGCCGCAAGAGAGAGCAGCAGTACATTGGAATGCGAATAGTGTGTCACGTGCTTTGTTGGCATTAACGCGATTGAGTTAGAGTCCCTGTGTCTTAGAAAAGCCGGTGTCGTCGTTGCCGTCGGCGTTTCGTGGGTGCCGGGAAAATCCGGAATGATAGAAAAGGTGGGGGTTACAAGAGGCTCCCATATACGGCTCCAGCCACACCATCGCTACGATCGGAGCAATCGCAAGCAATGAGGCAAATGCAAGCACCGCCAGCCACCGTCTTCCTCCTCATCCTCGTGAAAGCCCGGAGCAGATGAAGATCTGCGTTACAAGCGTTGTCTTTCAGGTTGCTACCCAGCAGGCCCATCACTCTATTCCAATAGTCAGTTACAAATAAAAAATGGAGAGGCGAATGTCCTTCAAAGGAGGCCTGTCGAGCCAATGACGTCTTCCTGCTCTGGCTCTGTAGCAGAGGCTAGGGATGAATGGGACAGGGGGCTTTGTCCTCAGCCCTAGTGACCCCGCACTGTCTTTGCACCTACCCCACTTAACCTCTTCTGGCCGCTAGCCGGAACAACGAACAAGTCAATTCTCACGACAGAGGGACAAAGGCTATTCTCCTTCCTTGCCTATCCTCTGCCTGAAGAAAACCCGTTGACGCTATTGGCGGGAGGGTCTTTTTTGCGGGGCATTGGCCGCTGCATTCATTCGATTAAACTAGCGACTGTAACCGCATTTGGCGCGGTTAAAGAGGACCTCATATGTATATCACGTGGATTTTGATATAGTGATTGTGATTGTGAAAACTTAAAATGCGTCCGTGTCTGCGTGGGTTAGAGGACCCGCTGTCACGTCATACGCTTAAAAACGGAGCGTTAATCACGCCCCACCCCCCCCCCCTTTTTTTTTGCGGACTTTCCTTGCAGCTGTGAAAAAAGTAAACAGAAACTTACCCCCCCCCCCCCCCCCCCCCGTGGCTCAGTGGTTACGGCGCTCGGCAGCTGGCTCGGAAAACTCGGGTTCGATCACGGCCGCGGCGGCTGAATTTCGATGGAGGCGAGATTATAGAGGCCCGTGTACTGTGCGATGTCAGTGCACGTTAAAGAACCCCGGGTGGTCGAAATTTCCGGAGGCCTCCACTACGGCGTCCCTCAGTCTGAGTCGCTTTGGGACGTTAAACCCCAATAAAACCAAATAAAAGCAAAAAGCTTACCATGTCGCCAAATATAGAATGACGGTTTCCGAACGATGTCTTGAACTTGGAGAATCACACCTATAGTGTAAGCTCAATACTTATTGCTTTCGAAGCGAATAGAGAATAGCAAATTATTTTGTATCGAGACAAAGATTTCCTAGAGTGCGCAAGGTGACCATGAATTAGGTGTTAAAGTTTCTCCTATTTTAGTTTGTATGGAGTTAAATGAGGCGCCTCCTATACTGTCACCGGCTTCTCTTATATATTCGGGTTTTTTCTACGTCGCTGTAACACTGTACTACAATTACCTTATGTCCTGTCCCAGTGTAACCCGGATGGGAATGGTGGAGAATGCCTGGTAGGGTGTCGCTGCGTTCGGAGGGTCCTTCAGCACCGCAGAGGAACCTGTCTCGAGCGTCATCTCCCGCTGCCTGCGGGTTACGCACAACATTTCGTCGGGGTTGAGCATCTTCGTATGGGGCAAGCCCGATTAGCCGGTATGAGACGTGAAAACAACCCGTATAAATAAATGCTAAATGATGAATAAATATGCGTTTTTGATTCTTTCGAAAGTGGCAATTGTGAGAATCCTTTCGTTCGTTAGTGGTTCCGAAATAATTTCAGACCTTTAAAGATGTTCGAAGGTTTTTCTCTAACGAACTGGAATGAATGCGAAGAATGGCATTATTAACAATTTTTTCCCGGCAAAAGTTTTGTCACGTCGAGATACCAATGTTGTTTTGGAGGATTATTATTTCACAGGTTCAGCATTAGGCGAGCAGTGTGTGGGCTCACGGGTACAGTTCAAAAACTTTGTCACAGGCGCATGTTTTCCTGCAAAAAATTTCGGCTCAATAATACGAAATGATTGCTAGGTGAGCAGCAAGGCAGCAGAGATTTCATTGCTTCATTCGTATAGGATCACCCGTTCATATCGAGGTAAGACCATTTCAGCAGAGATATTTCTTAGTACGGCATACTTTGGTACATCGTCAAACCAAGGGACAAAAAGAACTGCAACATGTGTACTAATAAAAGGGCTTTCCTCTGCCTTCAGCGCTGCGTAGGAGGAAATTTTACTCTCTGTAAATAAGTTCGCCAGAAAAAGCTTTATTGAGGCTAAGCTGCGCAATCAGATATTGGAGTCTTCTCAAGAAAGCATCAATTCAGAATTTATTTCATTTGTTACGTTGAATCATCCTCCTACAAAAAGCCAGAGCATAACTGCCATCCAAAAAACGGCAGACCTCACTAAGGGACTCAAATATAGGCACCCTATACCGCTCTTACTCCGTGATAAACCGGAGAACTGCTCGTAGATAAAATTTGTAAGCGTGAGAAGAAAAAAAAGCATTGACAAGAGATAATGTACTGTGGCGCTACGTATTTATTTGTTTATTTACTTTATAATACTGCCAATAGATTGGCCCATGCAGGAGGGGCTATACAAGGCATTGAAAATGACAAATACTAAGAAAATACATGGGGTTACAAACAATGAGCAGAATAACGAAATACAACGCTCATTCATTCGAGAAAATGCTTCTCAAGAGCTTTACTAAAATTTGAGGACTGGAAAATGGCCTCGGGAAGAGTGTTCTAATCGGAAACAGTCCGTGGAAAAAAACTGTGCTTGAATGAGTCAGTCTTTGCAAAAATGGGTTTCAGCAAATGAATTCGTGAATGGTGTGTTCGCCGCGACAATTGTTTGAGAATTACAGGGCAGGGTATGTTTAGATTATGTGTTAAAAGGTTATGCATAAACAACAGACGGGAAATTTTTCTGCGTATTTCAAGTAATGGAATATGGTTGGTTTTCATTAGTGTTGTATGTGAGTCTAACCTCCTGTATTTGTTATAAATAAACCTAGCCGCTTTCCTTTGCACCATCTCTAACTTGTATATGTCTTTCTTTATGAATGTATCCCATAATACCGAAACGTACTCTAATTTGGACCTAATGAATGTTGAGTATGCAAGGAGTTTAACTTTACTTGGGGCATCTTTAAGCTTCCGCCTTAAGTAACAAAGCTTAGAAAAGGACGAGGAGCAAATGTTTGCAATGTGTGAAGTTCATGTTAAGTCATGAGTTAACGTTACCCCTAAATATTTATATTGTGTAACCTCGTGGATTACATGATTTTGCAGGGTGTAAGAGAAAGAACTAAAATGCTTTTTGGCGAAATGCGTAAGAGAACAGTTTTATCAAGGTTTAGTTGCATATCCCATTTTACGCCCCACTGATGAACAGCTAGAAGCGCATTTTGCAAGATGTAGTGATCGTTCTGGTTATTTATGGTTTTAAAAGGTATGCAGTCGTCTGCAAAAAGCTTTAAAGAGACATTTCCGGAGATGGAAGCAGACAGATCATTTATATAGATTAGGAAAAGCAGTGGCCCTAAGACGCTGCCTTGAGGTACATCTGAAGTAATTGGAAGATCGTTAGATCTGCAGCTATTAACGTCTACGTATTGTTTCCTATCTTTAAGATAAGCATGAATCCAGTTGACAAGATAAGTAGGGACGCCAATACTATCTAATTTAGAAATGAGTTTGCCATGAGAAACATTGTCAAAAGCTTTGCGGAAGTCTAAAAAAAGAACATCAACCTGCCCGGATTTATCAAGAACAACTTGGAATTCATTAACAGTAGAAACCAACTGCGTCACGGCGGACATACCCTTTCTGAAGCCGTGTTGCAAAGGGGATAAAATGTTATTTTCAGCTAGAAACGAATTAAGGTACCCAGAGACTACGTGTTCTATTAAATTACAAGAAGAAGTAATTGAAACCGGTCTGTAGTTAGAAATATTTAGCTTATCTCCTTTTTTATGGATTGATACAACGCTGGCCATTTTCCAGTCCTCCGGCACATCACAAGAAATTAAAGAGACTTGAAATATGTGTGTTAAAAACTCGGATAATTGCGTTGCAAAACGTTTAAGAAAAGCATTTGCAAGCCCATCAGGACCAGAACATTTCTTATCATCAAGTTTACGCAGCATCGACAGAACACCATTCACAGAAACAGCCGGTACGTTACCAAGATCTTCACCTCGAATCCTAGCTGTGGTTGCCCTCTTCGTCAGAAATACGCTTTGAAAGTAAGAGTTAAAACCTTCTGAAATCATTGTGCAGTCGGTCACAATGTCGTCATTAATTCGGACCTTACTGAACTGCTCATTCTTTCAACCTAAAAAATTCC
Source organism: Amblyomma mixtum (assembly GCF_055824585.1). Taxonomy (NCBI): domain Eukaryota; kingdom Metazoa; phylum Arthropoda; class Arachnida; order Ixodida; family Ixodidae; genus Amblyomma; species Amblyomma mixtum. The sequence continues at coordinate 113,612,225 of NC_143018.1, forward strand.
AAAACTTTTGGGGATTGCTTCTGATGAATTCGGGGAGCGTCATGTTAAAATAATGAAACTTTGGCGATTTTAACTTTAAGGCAAGTTTCTGTTTGAGTAGTTGGAACGGTTGTAATGAAGATATCTTTTTCTTTCTAAATCGCTTCACTTTGCGTTTCAGTTGAAGAATTTCTCGACTTATCCAAGGATTGCGACGGTTGATATGAACTTTTCTAAGTGGAATAAAATGTTCGGTACAGTACTGCACTGCATTCTTAAACTGATGCCACAAACTATGAACGCCATTCCCGGAAGAGCTCCTTAACAGCGACTGTAAGGCGTCGATGACTGCATTATCATCAGCAAGAACGAAGTCCTTTATCATTTTAGCTTGACGCACCCCCGAAGCACCAGGCGAAACACAACAAAAGTATAAAAGACAATGATCTGATATTCCCGGTTCAACGTCAAGCACTCCATCAAAAAATGCTTGGCTAACAAAGAATAGGTCTAGCACAGATGATTGTCTGGTGTATTCACGAACAGCTTCCTTAAGGTTTAAACAAAACATCAGATCTAAAACAATATCACACGATGCACACAGGCCATACGATGGTTTGTCCCAGTCGATGCCAGGAAGATTGAAGTCACCGGTAAGGATAAGATTCCGATCTGGTAATGCATGAGATGATCGAAAAGACTAGACATAAAAGAATCCGTTGCATCAGGTGGACGATACACAGCGCAAAGGTAAAAGGTGAAGCCATGCATTACTAGGCGCAAAAACAAGCTCTCATGCTGATCAATTTGGTCAAGGAGCGTTATGTTCACTTCACGCCTAGCAATCACAGCAACCCCTCCACCACGTGAAACACGATCACGTCTGTAAATGACGTAGCCCGGTGGCACAATTTTATTCATCAAAAATACCACTGTGTAACCATCTCTCGATTATCAGAAGTACATGGGGATCAAAAGAGTAGAGCACTACCTCAAGGCTGTCTGTTTTATTAACAATGCTTCTGGCATTCAAAGATATCACACGTAGTTGGCGAATTTCGGGTGGTGGTTTCGTCCGACTGCCAAAAGAATTGCTAACGATATTTTCTGCAGATGACGGTATCTGTTTAATTTGATGATCATTAATAAGGGCGTTGAAGGAAGACCGAATTGAACTTGTGGCCTCTCAAGTAGAAGCGGAAGCACATTTCCTTCGCGGACGCCCGGCATTTTTCACTGATTCAGAGGAAGTTGCGTCATTACTCGGAGCGTTTTGACCGATATCACCTGAAACTGCACCACTTACTTTATACCTTTGGTTCTTTTTTTCGTCCCACGAGTACACCTCTTTATAGACAACTAATTTGTCATATTTGAGGTACACTTTATCCTCGGGCTTCTTAACATCCTTAACAGTAGCCCAGAGTAGCTTTCTCGTTTTCCGTAGCCTCGGTGAAAAGTCCTCTGAGATGGACGTTTGTCAACCCTTCAATTTTGAAGCATTCCGGAGAACCTCTTCCTTTTCAGCGAAATCAAAAAACCTCATAATCACGCGACGCTTTTTATCTTCAGCTTTTTTCCCCAAGCGGTGCACCCTCTCAAAACTCCCTACTTTGACTTCTAGTTTGCTTTCAAATATTTCCGTCAGAACATGCTTCTTAAGGTCATCTACTGTTTCAGTTTCTGACTCTTCAATGCTATAAATGAGCAGGTTGTTTCGACGAGAGTAGTTTTCAAGGTAGCCCACCTTTGTTCTTAGCGAAACTATTTCTCTGTTCAATCCTGCCAACGAGTGCTCGCATGCTTCCACCCTTTGGGCTGTTTGCGATAGTACTTTCAGTTTGCTTTCAATTGAAGCAGGTCTCTGATTTGTTTCTGATATAAGCAAGTCAATTTTTGCCCCTAGAGACTGTAGTTGGCATGAAGAGACCTTTTGATTCTCGATAATTTCATCGAGTTTCTTTCCTACCTCTGGGCCTGGATTAAGCTTAACGTCACCGCTAAGCAAAAGTGCAAGTAAACAAAATGAATCAAAACACTCTGCAAATGTTTCAAGCAAGACGCCTGGGCAAGGCAGCACGACGGAACAAACAGAATCGCTTTTAAATTCATAGGAGTAGCGATATCTACTAACCTGCATAAAAAAGACGAACGGGTTTAGCTGCGACTGCATCCCACGGGTGCTGCCTTGCCCACTGGTGAAGAAATATTTAGAGGCGGTTCCAGAAAGATTCGATGAAGCCGATGTTCCTTGGAATAGCCACTGCGGACGTCGGAAAAGTTCAGAACAGCGGCAGTCGGTGTCGTTGAAAATTCCGGTGTTGGCGGGGAAAAGCACTGTCACTGGCACATGCTGGTATCGTTCATTCCAAGAAGCAGCACATTCGCCGCCGCCGAGCTGAACAGAGACAGGTTCGATGCACGAAGCAAGGACCTGCATAAAAAAGACGAACGGGTTCAGCTGCGACTGCATCCCACGGGTGCTGCCGTGCCCACTGGTTTAGTGAGTTTACTTATACATATGGTTTAGTGAGTTGACTTCTGCCTTTCAGATCTACATATAGGCATTTTCATGAGATTATCACTGTTGATGATTAAGTCCCTGTTGCTCCGCCCGCCAATTGTGGCGGGCGGCCGCACCGTAGGTGACGACCTGTACAGTGTGGCTGAGGTGTACATTGAGATGTGTGACAGTTTGCTGGAGCTTAGTTTTTCTCTTCGCGACCTTTGGAATAATGCGCGCCGCATAACAGACAGATAAAAGATGAAGGTGACGCTACCCAGAACCCTGCGCGCGAGCCTGCTGATTATTAAGCCGCGCGAAAGGCAGTCATAGCCTAGTGCTCTGAACCAGTGGGAAGCGAAATGATCTGTTGGCGCCGCTGCTGGTTCGAACCCTGCTTGAATCCGGCTCGTAGCTAAGTACTTTAACTGACTTTAACTGACAATCCGATTCCTTTTAACGGAATAGCGTTAGTATCATTGCCTTTCTTTGCAATAGCTGCTTTTTGGCATTTATAGCTTCCAACAGGGGACGAAGGCGGCAGGTGCTGAATTGCACGCGCGCCACGTCTTTGTAGGCCAAATGAAAAGAGTATATGCCCTTGTCCACATGTGCGTTCGATGCCATGTTGTATTAGCAGCGCTTTGAACGCTAAGCGCAAAGGGCGGTAGTTTAGGTTCTGAGATGAAAGCAACCTTTGTTCATAGATCCTCCTCGGAAGGAAATTGGTGGTAATAAAGTGCTGCATAGCCATTTGAGTAGCTCGTGAGCTGCGTCGGGACTTTAGTTATAAATTATCCCCATGTAGTGCGGAACAGTTCTTATGCGCGAGCTATTAGCATAAAATGATTTATATTCAGAGAATTTTTTGAGATATTCTTTCTTAGCTAAGCATAAGAAATTGAGTTTGAGTCACGCAGGCATGGTAGATGTGCGTGAAACACGGGCCCTGAAATTTTACATAGGCTCCATTTTGTACTAATTGTGTTGTTATCCATCTCTTCATATGGGGTCACTGAAGCCAAAACAAATATCAGAACCGTTGTTGTTATTGTTGTGACTGAGAGAAGGATGAAAAGGAAGTTGCACGGGCCTGCCTACTGGCTCGAGCCAAGCCACCACCGCTGCCACGTGCAGATAGAGGAGAGTTAAAAGATCGGAGGAAAGAGAAAAAGGAAAGAAAAGACGCACGTCGCAGCAACAACTGCGTCCGCCGGAGCGGACGCTGTTGAAAAAACAGATAAGCGGCCGAAGCCGCTCTCGCCGAAGCGAGGGTAGATACACCACTGTGTTATCGAAAAGTTAACCATAAGCTTAGTATCTTCAACACTGGTATCCGTGCCTAAGATGAAATTTCCTGCTCTTGCTTTTGTTGCGGAAGCAACACTACGCGAGGTGTGAGCGATTTCGCGGAGCCCCGGAGAGCCCCAACTGCGCATGCGGGAGGAGCGAGTGTGAGAAAGTTACTGTGTAATTTCCTTTCCTCAAATACAATGTTCATTTTCTTCATTATGGCGCCTGTTTCTCTTTCTTCTTTCATTCCCACTTCCTCCCTTCCTCTACAAACGGACAACATGTGTCCACCGAAATGTGTGAGATAGTTACTGCTTAATTTCCTTTCCTCAAATACAATTTTCATTTTCTTCATTACGTCCCCTCTTCTTTCACTCTGACTTCCTCCCTTCCTGTACGGTGCGGTTCAGGTGTCCACCGAGAGGACAGAGAATTACTGTGCCATTTCCTTTCCTCAAAAAGCATTGCGTTAAAAGGCCAAGGCATCGCGCTGAACGGTAGGTAGGTAGGTAGGAAAGACTTTTATTGCTCTAGAAAGGTGCTAGTAGCAGACGAGAAAGAAGAGGTCCATCTTCCTTCTTCTCACAGGGTCGGTGCCCCTATTCAAGGTCCCCGCTGAGCTTCGCTGCTCGTTGGGCGTGCTGGATCAGACCTTGTTGGCAACCCAGATCGCCGCTGGAGAGCCGGCTCTCCCACTGTTCTGCACTCGGGTCTTTGCGAAAGCTGTCGTTTTTACTGCATTCCCACGTGATGTGGTACAACGATGGTTTGCTGCCACACCACGGGCAAGTGTCCCGATATTGCGTCGGGTAAATCTTGCTAAGGATATGCAGGTTTGGGAATGTTCCTGTCTGCAATCTTCGCCAATACACTGCCTCTAGTTGATTTATATCAGGATGAGGCGGCGGATAGCGGATCCGTACCCGCTTATAGTAGTTGAGAATGTCTGAGCACGTAGGGCTGACTAGGTCGGGTAGATCGTCCGATTGGGAGGAAGCTCGGCTCATATACCCTCGAGCTACCTCGTCGGCGCGTTCGTTCCCCGCTATGTCGGTGTGTCCTGGCACCCAGTAAATGATGTGTGTGACTTTTGGTGGGGTCGCACTCTGGAGGAGCCGGAGCGCGGCGCGACCTATGCGGCCGTTTATGTAGTTACGGCACGCTTCTCTCGAATCTGTAAGGATGGTAAGGGACATGTTGCTTCGATAACCGGCTACCGCCGCTAGAGCTATGGCCAGCTCCTCCCCTTCGGTTACCGTACAATCCCTCACTGAGGCGCTAGCTAACTCCTTTAAGTTCGAATGAATAACTACCGCCACTGTGCTGTTATGTGAGCTTCCTGTATACGGAGCCGCGTTCGTGTATACCGTTGTGGATTTTGTAGCTAGATTTTGTTGTACATACCTCGCCCGGGCTGCCCTACGGGCCGCATGCAAGTTGGGGTCCATGTTCCGGGGAAGGGAGCGAACCTTTAGCGTCTGGCGGATTGCGTCCGGTATGCTCGCAGTACGATTCTCGAATTCCGCAGTTCCGCCTAGCCCCAATCGCCTAAGTAGCGAGCGTCCCGTAGGAGTCTGCTGGAGCCTAGCTAACTGCGTGACCAGTGTGGTGGGGTTGTGTGGACTCCCTGGCAGCGCTACAGCACGCTGTCGCGTTCCACTCCTAAAGACGAAGCTTAAGCGTCATTAATTAGCAGTCAATTAGTGTTTAGTACGTCATTAAGCAGTAAACAGCCGTTAATTAGTAATTTGCCATTACTTAGTAATTAGCACTAGTTCTTTAACGTGCACTGACATCGCACAGTACAAGGGCCCCTAGAATTTCTCCTGCAAAGAAAGTCAACCACCGCGGCCGGGATCGAACCCTGACCCGAAAGACGCGGGTTCGATCCCGGCCGCGGCGGTTGAATTTCTTTGGAGGAGAAATTCTAGAGGCCCTTGTAGTGTGCGGTGTCAGTGCACGTTGAAGAACCCCAGGTGGTCGAAATTTCCGGAGCCCTCCACTACGGCGTCTCTCATAGCCTTAGTCGCTTTGGGACGTTAAACTCTATAAACCAAACCAAACCTAATTATGTGTGACATCATCGTGTAACGTCACCAGTGCCACAGAGGCAGTCAAAGTGGTACGGAAAATGCTTTCGCCTCCACGCACTTTAGACAAAGTGCCCCCTGCGACACCGCCGCCGCTGCAATTGCCGCACCCCTGCTTCCGCAGTTCTACTCGGGATGGCCATTGGGCAAACCACAGCCAATTTTTATAATACAACTGAAAGCCATTGTAAACTGAGTATGACTATTTCAAACGAAGCATGGAGGATAATTTTGAGCTAAAAAACATTTCCCCGAAACTTGTGAGGGGTGAGACGAGAAAAATCAGCAAACACCAGTCAGTGTCTGCACTGTATGCGAGTGCCTTACAGTTCTTGCACATATAGTGAATTTGAATAATTCAGGGGGGCACTTGGCTGAACTAAAGTGCGGTGAGGCGACAGCCTTGGGCGCGGTGTTGCTGCTTGTGTCACTGATGTGTGGTTAGTTAAGCTCCGCCTGGAACGCGACAGCGTCTTGCAACGCTGCCAGGGAGTCCACAAAGACCATAATGGTCGGCGCCTGGCACGAGCGGAAGCGCTAGCCCGACATTATGGCAACAAAACAGGTGTATTCTACGTGTACATGATGAAAAACTGTAGCGCTCGAGACGAGGACACAACAAAGACGACAACACATGCGCTACCAGTCACGGAAAAAGGGTCTGCAAGATACAGAAATCTGAGTTCCATCGACAAGCACGATTCTACCGGAAACAACTGCAAGTACAGCTACAAAAAGCAGCCCCACCAGATACAGCCAGACGACAACTTCATCAATACCTTCGCCTTGCAGACCAAACCACCGAGTTCATGTGGCAGCAGCAGCTGAGACTTCTCCGATCACGTCTGCCTGCTAGACCGTCAGCACATAAAGGTTCCCTCTACGTTCCTGATCAAGTCGTCCTACCCAAGAACCTACAGGAAGTCCTGTCACTGGGTCCAAAGTTCGCCGCTAGCGCATGTGTTGTCGTCTTCGTTGTGTCCTCGTCTCGAGCGCTACAGTTTTTCATCATGAGCAACCAACTCGCCCAAAGATCCACCCTGATCTACGTGTATGCCTGCTGTCCTCACAACAGGGGATGGTACACGGTCGCGGCGGTTCGCAACAGCAACACAGTTAACGGCCTCACCTTCAGAGTCAGCCGTGTAACACAAGCAGAAGAGGTCGCGATTGCTGTCGCGGCCTCACATTCCGATTCAAAATACATAATCACCGACTCGCGAGGGGCCTCGGAACGTCTGACTCGGAACGTCCAACAAGGCTGCACTCCCTTCCTAGCCTTTCGAATATGCCAAAATTGCATTCGGGATACGGACCCCGCACACGGTTATCTTATATGGGCCCCTGCTCATCAGGGCTTGGCAGGAAACGAGGCAGCAGACGCAGCCGCCCGCGCGCTCTCTCACCGGGCTGTTTTCTCCTCCCCGGGGACCCGATCAGGAACCCGATTTTAATCTGGTCTGTACATTCAAAGATATTACTACTATCAAGATAGCCATCGCCTTTACCCTAGCCCATATTAAGACCTCAAGAAGGTGGATGAGCAGCTCCTTCTCCGCCTTCTCACGAATACATTGCTGTGCCCAGCAGCGCTAAAACATTTTGACCCCTCCTTTAGCGGCAGCTGCCCACACTGTAGTGCAGTGTCTTCTGACACCTATCACATGGTGTGGGCCTGCCCCTCCAACCCGGCTATTCCCCCCATCCCCAACCCAACCCGGGAGGACTGGGAGGCGACCCTGCTCGGCTGCCCCGACTTACAGGCCCAACAAGCCTTAGGGCCGAATTCTAAAACGCTCCTTACCTTACCAAGGGAGGCCTTCATGCCCCCTAAACGTAAGGCGCCCTTCGAGGGCCACCCGAATTCTGAAAGCTCCCTTCACACCACTTCACCCTCCCTCACGTAAGGAGCCCTAAGGGGCACCCAGGCTCCTTCTGCTGTCGAGGGTATATGCTATAAATATAAAAAATATCCTAACATTTGACAAAAATAACTAATTGCGTTTAAGAACCTACATTTATAGTGATATATCCGGGCACAATGCGAATTCTATTAGTAAATTTCACAGGTTCTTTCGTCTTCCTTGCACCAGGGGTGCCCCGCCAGAGACGGTTGGTTTCAACTCGAAGACTGAAACTTCTTTCTTCGCACCATGGGTGCCCCGTCAGAGACGGTCTCTCGATGAGTAGAGATGCAGGGATATAGGGAATACTTATGTACAGTTTATGTACAGAAACTTACATTGCATATACAAGTTTAGGCACTCAAGACAAATTAAACGGCAAAGATATACACAACAACAAAAAAGTGGAACTGGCTAATACTAGGGGAGGCCCCTACTCGGCGTGGCCGAAGATGCATAGCATCTCACCTTAGCGCAGAACCCCGCTTCCGGCTCCGGGGTCCGGTTTTAAAGACCTAAAGGCCCGGCCCACATTTCGTAGCAACCAATCATGTTACACTCCTCACATGATTGGTTTACCGAGAGCATGGCCAGCCCTCCAGCTTCCGTAGGGCAAAACGCCCTTTCCATTGCACAATAAAAGTGAAAAACAAAGACAAATACACTTTCGCGCCAGCACGTGCGCGAAACGGTACCGCGGGGCGGGGAACACCCGTAGTTCCCGGCGCGTTCGCGAGCGGCCGCATTCCAAGGAAGGAGACGCTTCGCTTTGAGTGCCCCCAGCCGCGTTCCAATGACCCCCGCGAACGCTACCGATCCCTTACACGCCCTTCCCAAGATTCTACAAAGGGCCCAAATGGCACTTTTAGAATTACAAACAAAAGGGATCGGTGTCTGACACGAAACCACCCTTCGGGTGACATAACATAAACAAAACGTACACGTTCAAATGCGCGTTTCACGCCTTTAAATCCAGCGCATTGACCGAAGTCCAAGCTGTCGCGCTGCGACCAGTTGCACCAACACAACATTACGCAAAATGCACACTTAAATACACACAGTGGCATGCCTGCCGTGCGCCGTAACACAGCGTCCAAGTTGGTGCGTTGCACCCAGTTCACCAGCATGCACACCGTGGTCCTGCTCGGGAATGATCACACACACAGACACTCGCAACTTGAGCGTTCAGTAGCACTCGCACGACGTCCGTAAGTGGCCACGTGAGCCTCCTTAGTCGCACCGAGCGTCCCTGTGTGCATTCGAGCCACTACGTGTTGTCAGTAACACAATTAACGCCTAAACGGTAACTCACTCATTAGGCTGGCGCCACAACGGGGCAAGAACTCAACAGCTGGTGGCCCCCAGGATCAAACACGTCCCGGTTCTCTATGAGTCTAAACTCCTGACCACACAACGCACCTAAGGGCACGCTCTCTCCGGCGCGCCGGTACGAACCGCGTGCTGCACAAGGAGCATAGCCCCTGGGCCGTCCAAATATATCAGCACGGTCAGTCTTGCTACATATGATGTTGCGACCTGTAGCACGGAGCGTACTGTTCCTCGCACCGACTTTCAATTTGAAAGCCTCGCCCTTGCCTCCTGGTACTTTGCTTCGCTTCGAACCATTTGCCTCGTTCCTGCAAGGGCAAACATTTAAATTTCCGCTCCCTACTTTACAGGAGCTTTCCGGCTCCGTAGCATTGTTTAACTCTGGGGCTGCATGAGCCCCCTCACAGACATTCGGCCTGAATTTGTCTTGTGGCAAGTCGCCACGAATTTCCCTGTCCTCAAATGAAAGGACTTTGCCATCAATAGTGCTACGTGGCGCTTCATGCCACACACTCTTAGAACTAAAGGAGTGCAGAGGAGTGCCCAGAACACACTTTGAAGGAGTATTCGCTTGTCCCATATTCCACTCCTTTTTCCAGAATAAAATTACTCCCTCTGGACAAAGAGTGATCCAACACCTACTCAAGGAGTACTGTACTACTCCTGCAATAGAGTACAGGCACTCCTCCGAGGGAGTAAAGCTACCACATTGAAACAGCATCCTACTACTCTTTCAGGTAGAGTTCCAGGACTCCGTTTGTTAGAGTGACTATACTCCTTCAAGGAGTATCAGCCCAGATCTTATATTACTCCTTCCAAAGGAGTTTCACGTGTTTTCAATGTATCGTACTAATTTTCTTATTTCACATATTCTTCAGAGCAAGTTGGTCATATGTTTTGCAGGATCCACCTGCGCTACATCTACAAAAGAGTAATGAGCAAAAGGGATTATAATCTTTGAGTAGAATAATTTTTGCTCATACAACTACTTTATGGCTACACTACAGTTTGCACATTAGTATGGTGCTCTGTCTGCGTTGGGAATAACAATGGTTCAAGAAATGATGACACAAATGTACAACACTGATAACTTTTATTTCTCAAGTCATTGCTGTGATTGCTGTGGCTGCCCAAAACACGCTCGGGAGGCGCTCGCTAGGATCAAGCCCCATTAGTGTCTCAAGCAGCAGACAAGCCCGCTTTGTTTTTGGGGTGTACTTGACATTAAATGCCAAGAACACTGCCAAAAGCAAAGTAAACCCATCTACCAAATCCACCGCAGTGAGCTGTAAGCGCTCAAAAGAAACTAAGATGCTGGATGATGCCGTAGCTTGCTCGGCTGAGTGAAGGAGCTTTGGCTATGAGTGCATTTCACCGGGTGCCTGCAAATATGAATGAAAATAATGCAAGTAAGAGTCAATTCCAATGCCCTTTTCATACTATCCTGCATATAACCCCATGAAAAAAAAGAAAGAATACAACTAGAATGTACTGATCGTGTGTGTCATGTCGCCACTAGTGTGTACCTATATTGTGACCAAGTGCAGACACCTTTCATTGCAAACCTTCATTCAGAGCTACAATTTTATGAAGCCCAATACAATTATCACTATGCTAGTCCTTTCAAAAGCTGTGTGCATGTAAAACAAGCACATATTTACCAAATGAAAATTTTAACATGAGCAAGCTCTTCTGCAAGTATCATGATCAGCCTGACTACGCCCACTGCAAGGCAAAGGCCTCTCCCATGTTCTCCAATTAACCCTGTCCTTCGCCAGCTATGTCCACCGTGTTCCTGCAAACCTTCGCCCATGGAACATTTTGCTGCTTCCTGCTACGCCTGCCTTCTCTTGGAATCCACTCCGTTACCCTTAAGGACCAGCGATTATCTTGCCTTCGTCTTACATGCCCTGCCCAAGCACCCTTCTTTCTCCTGATTTCGACTAGGATGTCTTCAACCCGCGTTTGTTCCCTCACCCACTCCGCCCGCTTCCGATCTCTTAACGTTACGCCTATCATTTCTATTTCCATAGCTCGTTGCGTTGTCCTTAACTTAAGCTGAACCCTCTTCGTTAGCCTCCACGTTTCTGCCCCATAGGTGAATACCGGTATGATACAGCTGTTGTATACTTTTCTCTTGAGGGGTATTGAAAAACTGCCATTCATGATCTGAGAGAACCTGCCATATGCACTCCACCCCATTCATATTCCTCTAGTTATTACTCTTCATGATCCGGATCAGCGGTCACTACCTGCTCTAAGTAAATGTATTCCCTTATCACTTCCAGTCATTTCTAAAACCACACCTATTGTGCTTGACGGTTCTTGTCACATAATACATTGTGCAGTTTAAAATATAGGGTAACCTTGAATTGGGAAAACACTTAAACCAATGACAGTTTTCTTGCTGAAGAGAAATGGCTGTTACAATTCCTGTTTCTCAGATACCATTAACTGAATTTCATGCTCTAAAATAGTGAAGGAAAAATTCAAAATTTTTCATCTCAAAGAGGCAGACAACAAATTTCAGTTTGGTTTGGGTTGGTTTATGGGGTTTAACGTCCCAAAGCGACCCAGGGTATGAGAGACGCCGTAGTGAAGGGCTCCGGAAATTTCGACCACCTGGGGTTCTTTAATTAAACGTGCACTGACATCGCACAGTACACGGGCCTCTAGAATTTCTCCTCCAAAGAAATTCCAGCCGCCGCGGCCGGGATCGAACCCGCGTCTTTTGGGTCAGCAGCCGAGCAAATTTCAGTTGCACATTTTTTTTTGTTTTTAATGATGCATAAGGCATTACTATGCACGGATAACCACACAGTATTCGCCTATGACTGCTAAATAATTTGTAATTAAATATCTTCTCTCTCCTGCTTCACTTTTAAAAACTGAGCAATGGCAATGGCATCAAAGGTCAGTATAAGCCAGGGGAGGCATGAGGAAAACTGCAATATAATTGCGGCTTCGTCATTCATTGTGATTCCGACTCTTAAGGCAGGCTGGCCTTAGCATTGTAACTAACTAAAACGATGAAGTAGCGATATAGTAGCTTTTTTGTGCCTTCCATAACCTATACTGAACATTGATGTCATAGCAATTGCTATGCTATTGAAACAGGGAAGAAAAGAAATCTGGTTGTAATTCTTGATGGAACAGCGCAAAACATCGGGACAAGAGACAAGCGCTGACTTACAACTGGTTTTTATTTCGAAGAAACATTGCTTCTTATACCTTCTTCACCCTCTCAAAAAACACATGCGTCGCAACCATATCGTTCAAGCGTCCACAAAAAAGCATAAGACAAATAATCACAGATATTTATAATCACATTTTTAACATGTCAAATTCTTTCTTAGTCAAAGCAACAGACGGCGTGCTGACACAATCGTCGCGCAGACTCGCTATCGAAGCTGCCTCGATTATTTCCCGGACTAACTGGTCTTTGTGATTAGCCAAAGCTTTGCATTTTTGGAAAACCGGTGCACAACTAGTTGAAGGGCAATCTCTGCAATGGATTCCCAGGTTCCTGCAAGCTTGCTCGAAATTATTTTTGTGTTCTAGCAGCCTTTCATTCATGCACCTGCCAGTCTGCCCAATGTACTGTTTACCGCAAGTCACTGGCAACGAATAAACAAGGCCTTCGGTGCACTCCACAAAGGGGGTTCGATGCTTTATCGTGCATCCCTGCTTCTTTTTGGTCGGATCGGAGTTGACTCGTCTGCACAGACTTTTGAGTTTATTAGGAGCAGTCATCACTACATTCACGCCAGCTTTTCGACCTATGCCTTTCAGGCGATGGGAAATATTGTGAAGATACGGAATTGCTACTACCGGCCTCCTTTCTTTCTGTTTCTCTGCATCATCTTGCTGCTCGGGCCTAGCCTGCATCAGGTGCTTTTTCATCTGCTTGGCAACAGATACCAACAGGTGCGAGGGGTAACCCGAGTTGCCAAGCCGTTCCGCCTGGCGAAGAAAGCTCACATTCATTTTGTGAACACAGGATTTCCTCAAGGCATTCGTGAAGCACAAGTTCACAATAGCCCTCTTGGTCAGCTTAGAGTGAGCTGATTGGAAGGGCATTGGCGCTTTCTCCGCTCTGGGCTCATAGGCCCAGCAGGCGTGCCCTCTAGTGAACTCAAGTCTCAGGTCTAAAAACCTGAGTGACCCTTGAGCAGGAAGCTCGTGCGTGATAATAAGTGGCTGCAAAGCCTGCGCAAAGCGACCCACCTCCTCCATTACTGCTTCTAGCGTATTCGCCCTTTGGCCATCACAAAGAACTAGGTAGTCATCAACGTACCTAAATACCTTTTTAACACTAGTACCTGCAAGGGTTACGTTCAGGAACCTGTCTTTTCGCGCCAAGTACAAATCACTGAGTAGAGGCGCGATACATGAACCAATGCAAACACCGCGTTTCTGGAGATACACTTTTTCCTCCCAACAGACGTAAGTTGACCTGAGGTACACTGCTAATAGCTCCAGGAACCCTCTAATAGACATTCCGCAGGCGTTTTGAAATGCAACAGCACCATGCGTATCTATGCATTCTTCTACAGACACCATCAGCTCGTCATGCGGTATGGAATAATACAAATCTTTTACATCAACTGAGCATGCGGCAAAGGCACTGCTAGAATTGTCAGTTAAAAATCTAGCTATATCGTCCTAAGATTTCACCTGAAATGGGTCGTCAATTGTTAGTAGTTTTAATTTTGCTTGCAAGAAGACACCAAGAATCTTTTGCCACGTCCCTCCCTCAGAAATTATTACCCTCAAGGGCCAGTCTGGTTTGTGAGTTTTTACAGTGAAAAACGCGTCCAAGTTAGACTTCTTGCAAGTTTTTATGCCTCGAAGGAGGTAGTCAAGTTTAAGTTCTTTGCATAGCTTCATAGCAGTTACCTTTGCTTTCCTAACAGCTGATGTCTTGTGCTCGTCAAAAACAGAGCTGATGGTTTCTAACGCCTTAGTTTTGTACAAGTCCTTGGAAATCACAGCAAAGCCCCCCTCTTTGTCAGAGGTCAGCAACGCAAGGGAATTGTCTTTCAAGTACCTTACAGTACGTCCCACTGGGAGATTCCTCTCGCAGAGCTGGTAGCGGCCAACGACGTCGGCTCCGTCTGAAATACACCTTGCACTTTCCGACTCAGGGCTTGCCTTGGCAACGCGCCGCACCATGGCAAGAAGCTCCGGTGTTGTCTTCTTCGGTTGGATGGCAAACTTAGGCCCAAGGCTAAGCACCTCGCAGACCGGTTGTGGCAGAACATCCACACCAAGCGTGTGGATCTTGTTTTCTTGGCTTTGTTCGGTCATGCCTCTTCTCCTTTCATTGTAGTCAGCGCGCAGCAAGGTGCAAGGAAAGTGCAAGGTGTATTTCAGACGGAGCCGACGTCGTTGGCCGCTACCAGCTCTGCGAGAGGAATCTCCCAGTGGGACGTACTGTAAGGTACTTGAAAGACAATTCCCTTGCGTTGCTGACCTCTGACAAAGAGGGGGGCTTTGCTGTGATTTCCAAGGACTTGTACAAAACTAAGGCGTTAGAAACCATCAGCTCTGTTTTTGACGAGCACAAGACATCAGCTGTTAGGAAAGCAAAGGTAACTGCTATGAAGCTATGCAAAGAACTTAAACTTGACTACCTCCTTCGAGGCATAAAAACTTGCAAGAAGTCTAACTTGGACGCGTTTTTCACTGTAAAAACTCACAAACCAGACTGGCCCTTGAGGGTAATAATTTCTGAGGGAGGGACGTGGCAAAAGATTCTTGGTGTCTTCTTGCAAGCAAAATTAAAACTACTAACAATTGACGACCCATTTCAGGTGAAATCTTTGGACGATATAGCTAGATTTTTAACTGACAATTCTAGCAGTGCCTTTGCCGCATGCTCAGTTGATGTAAAAGATTTGTATTATTCCATACCGCATGACGAGCTGATGGTGTCTGTAGAAGAATGCATAGATACGCATGGTGCTGTTGCATTTCAAAACGCCTGCGGAATGTCTATTAGAGGGTTCCTGGAGCTATTAGCAGTGTACCTCAGGTCAACTTACGTCTGTTGGGAGGAAAAAGTGTATCTCCAGAAACGCGGTGTTTGCATTGGTTCATGTATCGCGCCTCTACTCAGTGATTTGTACTTGGCGCGAAAAGACAGGGTCCTGAACGTAACCCTTGCAGGTACTAGTGTTAAAAAGGTATTTAGGTACGTTGATGACTACCTAGTTCTTTGTGATGGCCAAAGGGCGAATACGCTAGAAGCAGTAATGGAGGAGGTGGGTCGCTTTACGCAGGCTTTGCAGCCACTTATTATCACGCACGAGCTTCCTGCTCAAGGGTCACTCAGGTTTTTAGACCTGAGACTTGAGTTCACTAGAGGGCACGCCTGCTGGACCTATGAGCCCAGAGCGGAGAAAGCGCCAATGCCCTTCCAATCAGCTCACTCTAAGCTGACCAAGAGGGCTATTGTGAACTTGTGCTTCACGAATGCCTTGAGGAAATCCTGTGTTCACAAAATGAATGTGAGCTTTCTTCGCCAGGCGGAACGGCTTGGCAACTCGGGTTACCCCTCGCACCTGTTGGTATCTGTTGCCAAGCAGATGAAAAAGCACCTGATGCAGGCTAGGCCCGAGCAGCAAGATGATGCACAGAAACAGAAAGAAAGGAGGCCGGTAGTAGCAATTCCGTATCTTCACAATATTTCCCATCGCCTGAAAGGCATAGGTCGAAAAGCTGGCGTGAATGTAGTGATGACTGCTCCTAATAAACTCAAAAGTCTGTGCAGACGAGTCAACTCCGATCCGACCAAAAAGAAGCAGGGATGCACGATAAAGCATCGAACCCCCTATGTGGAGTGCACCGGAGGCCTTGTTTATTCGTTGCCAGTGACTTGCGGTAAACAGTACATTGGGCAGACTGGCAGGTGCATGAATGAAAGGCTGCTAGAACACAAAAATAATTTCGAGCAAGCTTGCAGGAACCTGGGAATCCATTGCAGAGATTGCCCTTCAACTAGTTGTGCACCGGTTTTCCAAAAATGCAAAGCTTTGGCTAATCACAAAGACCAGTTAGTCCGGGAAATAATCGAGGCAGCTTCGATAGCGAGTCTGCGCGACGATTGTGTCAGCACGCCGTCTGTTGCTTTGACTAAGAAAGAATTTGACATGTTAAAAATGTGATTATAAATATCTGTGATTATTTGTCTTATGCTTTTTTGTGGACGCTTGAACGATATGGTTGCGACGCATGTGTTTTTTGAGAGGGTGAAGAAGGTATAAGAAGCAATGTTTCTTCGAAATAAAAACCAGTTGTAAGTCAGCGCTTGTCTCTTGTCCCGATGTTTTGCGCTGTTCCATCAAGAATGAATAACCAACATGCCCAAGCTGCTGTCCTGGTTGTAATTATTTAGCGATTGGAAACGAATACTATGCAACAATTCTATGTATACGAATGCCCAGCACGTCACTACAAAGAACACACATAACCAAAAATTTGGTGTTTATACTCATTTAAGGTAATACTACTTCCCACGCAAGAACACGACAGCCATGTGTAAACTTTTTGCTTTCATAGTAATAAAATCTATCCAACGACAAGTTAGGCGCAGCATGCCTGCTCTTTATAAATATGCAATACTGACAATGTTTGACACTAGCATTCGGCATGAACGAGATAACTGTGATTACTTCGCACATTACGTGCCAGTCCATACTATTATGCACAATTTAGATTTGCAAATGTAATGTGTAATTCTCTCTGACTGCCACGTTAGTGCACTGCAAACCAATGAAGTTGCCTTGCATTTGCAATGTTCTCACTACTTTTATGCAACACTGATCACTTCAGTATATCTGCATCGTTCTGTTAGACGGCCACGGGATAGCTAGAATTAAGGCTATTTTATGTGATGGAAACCATTGACTAGACAACAAAGAAGAAAAGCCTCAACTACTGTCCTGGTGCTGGGACGTCTAATAAGAGCTCAGAAAGACTCGGTTTCAATACGCCAAACCCTCCGCATAATATTACCCTGTGCGAAAATACCCCACCCCACCCTAGCTTAATTTCTGTCCACATGCACCAAGGCTCACTGCACCTGTTATAAATATTGCCCTAAATATTGCAATCAAGCTGCCCGTGTATGCATAGGCTATCTGTGCATCGAGAAAGAAAGAAGTTGTTAGGAATGTTTCACACCAAAAACAGAAAAAAAGGCAGCCTGTTTCTCAGAAACAACTAAGAGCATGAAATGGTGTGTCCAAAAAGATTAGGCTGCTTTGTACTTATTTATGACAACGAGAACTGTCAGAGCTGCGCTTTCAAAAATTCAGGAGCTTTGTGCACAAACGTAGCTTCCGTATGCACGTCTTGCAGCACCAACGCTTCCGAATTGAAACGACCGATGAATATGCACAGGAAAAAGCAAATAGAGAGCGCTTGAATTTAAAAGAAAAGCTACCTTGCACAATCAGAAATTTCACGACAGAACCTTCCAAACAGTGACGTGTACTGGTTGCGGTATACCGAATATATACCTAGCAAATAAGTGTGCGCTTTGTTAACGAGCGGGATTCTGTGGCGGCAATGCTACAGCTCCAATTCCGAAAACCTAATGCTGCAGAAATTGAGTTTTCAAAATACGTGCGAATGCACGATACACTTTTGCACGCATTTAGAACTTTCAGTTGTGAAACACAGACAACGAATCTTGTGTATGCGTCTTCCTTGGCTGGTAAAAAAATTCTATAAGTCTCCAGTTTGCCTGTGTACTCCACAAATTCTAGGATCCCTGTCCGCTACATGTCAAATTTCACTGAAGCGAAAGTAATACAACCGACAGCTGATGATCTGCTAGGGCAACAGGATTTCAAAAGTTTGAGAAGGGCAGTGGGAGTCCAATCCAGGTGGAGTAATGAAATTTGACTAGTAACAGACAGGGATCCTCCAATCTGTGGAGGACACCGGCAAATTGGAGACTTACGGAGGAATTTTTTTACCCGCCAAGGAACACGCATACACAAGAGAGAGAGAACCACAGAGGACTACGGCTTTTACCAGCCCTTGTCCTGTGCGGTTCTGTCTTGTGTATGCGTCTTTTTTGGCTGGTAAAAAAATTCTTCCATAAGTCTCCAATTTGCCTGTGTACTCAACAAACCGCAGGATCCCTGTCCACTACTAGTCAAATATTTCAACTCCACCTGGCTTGGACTCCCAACGCCCTTCTCTGTGGAGAAAGGGTGACAGCAGCTGGCAAAGGACAAGGTTAACTGCAGATCAACTGGGGAAGCATTATCCTGCACTGATTTTGATGGCAGGTTCACAAGACAAACAAAATCAACTCGAGGAGCGGGGTGCACATCATGCGACTGAATGTCAATGGCCAGTGAAAATGGCACCAGCACTGTGGAATGCACATGCAGAAAACGAGACGCATTTTTTTGTCAACTTTGAGTAGCAGTCTACTGCAATTTTAAAGAGCAAAGCTCTCAAGTATGGCAACACTGGCACTTTTTGTTTTACTGGGGTGAGGGTCGTCGTGAGGGTTGAAGTCCATATTTCTTTTCCATCCACTGTGTTAATTGCGAGCTATGTTTACCTAATAGGGGCTGGGCATCTAACATCACCGTTATTTCTTTGCAGCAGTTAAAACAATACAGCATACATTTTATAACATGCTTAACGAATTTTTGGGAGCAGCATGCTTTTACCCTTCTACTATTTGTTGCTACTGAATCAGTTTGGCGTTGACAAAAGATCTGTAATAAGGAGTAATTACTCATTGACATCCACTCGAGCACAGCCAAATGGCTACAAAGGAAAGCTATACAGCTTTCACAGAAACTTCGTAGTTAAAGAAAGATTCGTCCTGGTCCGGTGTTCGAACTCAGAACCACCACTTCACAGGAGCAGTCGCTCTACCAATTTGTCCAACCTGGACGGCAAGCTTATGGTAGGGCGAGAGCGAAGTGATCAATAACTCGAGTGGGAACTGTGTTGGTCCAATGTTTTAGGACCCCTAAAACATTGGACAAACTCAGTTCCCGCTTCATGTTACCTCTAAAACATTGGACAAACTGAGTTCCCGCTTCATGTTACAATACTGAGTGACATTTTGGTCTATACACCAGAAATACCGGTGAAGCATCATGATAGAACACAATGTTTTTTAAAGGGATAAAGGAATATGTTCGTCCTTTCAGAGGGCACATATGCATAAGAGGCAACATGTGTGAAATAGTCTCTGCACCTGAAGCAGTGTAAATTCCATTATGTTAACAGCAGCAGTCAAAAGCTTCATGAGCGACTATTTCATACAGATCATGTAATTACATTCATGTAATTCAGGATCAGATTCATGTGATTATACAGGGAGGTACTGCTGCTAAGTGCACGTAGAGCTCTGCATGCATTTCTAAACCCGGCTGTGAGCCTATGTCTAGGAAATTTTTCTAAATAGGCAGGTAAGGTATGCATCACTGGAAAACAATACCTACCACAAACAGCTGAGGAGAGATAGCACAGCCAAAAGCTGGAAGCACGAATGGCCCAGTAGATACTGGCAGCTGGCAACTGCAAATAAATATGTCAGAGCAACTGTTGTCAGTGGCCGTAACAATGTCATGAATGACAAGAGAAGAAATTGTCTACTGCTTCATAAATTAGAATAAGGTAGTAACATAGGAACACAAAAAGCAATGAGAGGGCCCATGACAAAAGAAATGAACAGATTGTATGTGATGCACCGATATACATTTTTTCAGTAGATTTACATGACTGTCACACCCGCATAGAAAGATGAGCAGGCTGGAATACCACTATTTTTATGCATGATGAAAAGAGCGTAACTATTCGAATATAGCATGCACAGGATTTTATTACTACTAGGGTGCTTTGCAGCAGCACCGAAGGTATTTTTAAATTGAACGTAGCGACCAGTAGACCCGTCTGCTTTGCACAAATGATGAGAGGATGGAAAAGGCATGCATTCATTAGCAAGAAGCACGATATCTCACATCACAGCATGAAACGAAAATTGGTATTGCATTTAACAAATTTGCACAGAAATAAAAACTGCCTAGTGGCAATGCAAGTAAGAGCAAGGGAAAAAAATACCGAAGAAAACTGGTGAGTGTGGTGCAGGGAGGTCTGTGGGTAGGGTCTCGTGCCTGGGAATAGTTCCGAGCGCGGAGAATCGCCGGCAGCACAGCTGGTGGCAGTCAACCAAGAATAAATAAGAGAAAGTGAAAATCAATAACAAACCATCACCGATATAGCGAACGACTTGAAAGCGGGCCGCACAAACGAGGGATATAGCAAAAAGCTTGAAATCCTAAATAAGTGCGCAGTTGCATCCCAAACAGTTCTCAAAATCTGAAGGCGAGGAAGCATCGACACCTACACCTCAGGGCAGACGCAAGAACGATCTAACTTTGACATAATACTGTGTCAAATTCTGTTCCATGGGGAAGCACAGATAAAAATTTACAAATGACTAGGCAAGGGATATGCCCCAGCCTTTTACACGCGATCATTGTCCCCGAAAAAATTGTATGACAAATATTAAGGCGTAAGCACTAATCCCACGAGTACACACACTGAGCACTGTCTGTTGGCAGCTGGCCTAGCGCGAGTGCTCTGTCGCGCGGCACTGCCGCTCATCGTCATCTTCTAAGTAGCACAAATCAATCCGACGGGCACCAGCCGCGAGGCAACTCGACCGTTGTCAGTTCCCTTGTCTGTCCGCAGCTGGCCTAGCAAGAGCGCTCTCTAACGTGGCACTGCACGCTCATCATCCTCTCCTACGTAGCACAAATCTATGCTATTGGAATGTAGTAAACATTGTCTGTTGTTTTTCGCAGCGCTAGCAAGCGACCGCATAACTCTGTTGTGATAACTGGTGGCATTTTTATTTACCGCGGCACCCGAGTACTAAACGCAGATAGAGACTATGGAGCAACAGTTGCCATGCGGCCTATACGCCCGTTCTTTTCTGGTAAAGGCCGATTCGCACGATTTTCCGTTCGCCCGCTGCCGCGGCCGACAGCGCGCCTCTCAATGTGTTGACGCATGAATACGTAGTGCGCGGGCCGCGGGCCGCGGGCGAACGGACCGTCGTGTGAATCGGCCTTAACGCATTATAGCTGAGGCAACCGCACGCAGACTGCCTGCACTGCCATCCCTATATAGGCGCACACTAATAACGCGTGCGAATAGAGGTCAGAAGCAAAGAAATGTACACGGGACTCACCGTTCAGACGGCTCATCAAGGCTTAGCAAAACCGCACATTCTTCTTCGTTGCCTCTCCAGATGACAAGAAGTCGTAGCGCTACCTTTCTTCAGGGCTTTACCCGTTCAAAATCACCAGTGTTGATAGGGCGTAATTCTCGTCGTTGGTTTCCAAAACACACTTGTGTTCTTCATACACGTCCACCGCACGAGCACTCAAACAATGCTACGAAAACCCAAATAACACAAAACGTGACGACGGCTGCAGTTTTGCTTC
Source organism: Amblyomma mixtum (assembly GCF_055824585.1). Classification (NCBI taxonomy): domain Eukaryota; kingdom Metazoa; phylum Arthropoda; class Arachnida; order Ixodida; family Ixodidae; genus Amblyomma; species Amblyomma mixtum. Next base: position 113,633,817 of record NC_143018.1, read on the forward strand.
GTTGAAAAAAACCTACAAATGCGCTTTTTTTATTACTAATATTTGAATTGTGTTCGCGACAAAAACAAATTATATTTTTTCATTTTATTTCTTTATTAAATGCGAATACCAAAGCGCTTTTAGATACTTTTGCTGACATGTCGTTTGTAGAAGCTGCGATCCTGTGATCCCATCCCCGGGTGTCCTAGCAGACGACGGCGCAGACGACGCTGTTGACGGAATGCAATTTCGATTGACGGCAGCGAAAATCCCTTAAATGCGACAAAAAAGGCAAAGAAACGCACCGTATCGCAAACTGGTCCATATCAAGGATATGTTCGACGCGAGCGGTAGGACAAAGAGCAGCTGCGATGCATTACTCTACGCGACACTGGCATGGTCGACGGAGATCTACATGAAACAGAGCTTAAATGTGACCCGTACAAGCGGATTACTGTGATATCAACTGCGTTACGGAACTACGACGATACTTGCTTCACACTTTAGCTTGTATGCAACAGCGGCCCGCACTCGCCGCATCCTGTTCGAGTGTACTTTCACTAGCAAGAGCCCACATGCATGGAAGCCGACAGAAGCAACTGTCTTTTCGAGTTCAGATTGTTCCGAATAATACGAGCAGCTTACTTTAGCACGTACTCGAATTCAAGTTCTCAGCCTGTGTGTCACGTATGGTGACGATGGCGTCGAGGACGAGCTTAAGAATCGCCTTAACGTGGCCGCAACGCAGCCGGTATCCCAAGCATTCGTGCTCTAATTGTTGTTCACCTGTACTGCGAACGTGCGCTCAGTCGCAGGCCAGCCGCTAGCTGCTCGATTTGCCAGCCTTGCGAGTACAATTCGCAAGTTTCTGAGCCAATCTTTGAGCGAGCCGAGCTTTCAGCTATGACGCTGCTCGCGAGCGCGCCGCGCGACGAGCTTCGGCCTGCTCCCTGGCTGCCGTATTCGTAGCTAAGCCTAGGAGGTTTCACTTCGATGCCAGAGCTGAGAGCGCTTTGAAACTGGCTAGCGCTGAGGTGCTACTCTTTGCATTGTAAGTACGTTTTATTGTGAACTATGTCTCGTAGTGAAATAAAGATATGTTCGGGTCCACCCGAACGGCGATGATGGCGTCGAGGACGAGCTTAAGAATCGCCGCAACGCCGCCGATATTCCATGCATACATGTGTGCTAAATTTGTTCACCTGTGCTGCAAACGTGGGCATAAAGGCTCGATCAATCGCAGGCCAGTCGCTGCTCGATTTTCCAGCCTTGCGTGCGCGATTCGCAAGCTACGGAGCGAATCATTGAGCGAGCCGAGCTTTCGGCAACGACGGCGCCCGCGATCGCGCCGGGCGACGAACTGTGCGCTGCTCGCTGGCTGCCCTTGTCGTCGCTAAACCTAGCCGATTTCACATAGATGCTGTAGCTGAATGCGCTTTGAAACTGGCCAGCACTTAGGTGCTACCCTCGGCACCGTTTTACTCTGAACCCCGCGTCATAGGGAAATAAATATATGCTCGGTTTCCGCGACCCCTTCAGGAGCGGAGCTATAGCAGAGGCCATGCGAACTCCAGAGCAGCAGCAAAGCGGCTATGGGAGGAAATTTGTATGGCTGTTATCGCTTCTACCAACAACTCGACATTGGCTAATGATACTCTATCCCAGAGCTTTGGTCGTGAACAAACAATACCAGTGCATTTTTCTGACGCCGGCATCCTGGCTGGCAGGCCGGCCCCGAGAAGCTAGCGCGCCCTTACGATTGTATGGCCGTAAGGGCGGAGGAGTAAAACAAGCACTGAACTCCCTTGGGGTATGCAGGAGTGGAAATGCCATTTTACTCTTTTGTCAAGAGGAGTGAACAGGACCTTTCACTCTTTCTCGTTTGTAGAGAGAGTAGATTGAGACCTGCAGGAGTAGCGAGGCTCTTTTACTCTTAATGCAGGAGTAGCAGTTCTTAGAGTGCATGCCTGGCACAGTGTGCCGTTGCGGCAACGTTTGACCTCCTCCTATCCCTAGCTCGCCAGCCTGACGTCTGTCGTCGCTGGTCGTTTCACGCTGAACCGACTGCTCTTTTTCGCAGCCCGCTTGAGACCGCGTTTTTGGAATTAGAGTGATTTCCAATAATCCTGAACTCGCGTCCGCGTCCCTGGTGTCATTTGGGGTAGAGCTAACCTGTGCAGCTGGATGGTCGGAGTGCGCGTTCACCGCCTCTAATACCGGGACGCTGCGTTCCGTCACGATACTATCTTCAACTGCGATTCCAGCTTCGCAGAAATCTGGCTCACCGTTTACTTCTGCCTGGCTGTTTTCTGGACCTGTGCTTGACAGGCATATGCCTTTGCCTTCCGGCATTGGCGTCCTCTCTGCTCGGGACTCGGAGCAGTTCTCCCTGGCTAGTTGACCAGCTCTCCTAGACTGTTTGAGCTGAGCGAGCTCGAGCTCTAGCTGCTGGCGCCTTGCTTCTAACGCCTGCAAATCCGGAGGTTTTTCCTCGCATAGCGGCGCCTTTCCTCCATTCACTTTTGGAAGCTCAGACTGATAGTAAGCTAACCGCGCCTTCGCCAATTCTACTCGGTACCTCACATCGAGTGAGGGCCGGCTTGGATAGCTTTCCATACCGCCTTCCGTACCCCTCAGCTGTCCTACCGGCTCGAACACAGGGACGTGAACAATGCGACCAAGGAAACTCACGGTTTCGATGCGTCGATCCGCATTGCCAGCTCCTTGGCGTCGGAGTCCACCGCCACTTTCCCCGGACGCTGCGATGAGCTGTCGCACGCCGCTGGTCCGCCGCCGGTGACCAAGTTATCGACGCGCTGCTTTTCTGGACCGTATGCAGCCCCGCGTCGCTTGACTACTGCCGTGGTCCTTGCGTCCTTGCCGCCGTCTCTCCGCAGGTCCGTTCTCGAACGCTGACCTGTTGCCTTGTCGTCGCCTTTCTCCCTGCCCTCAGCCTTCTTCCTGCGCCGTCTTCCGATGGCCGCAGGATCCTCGTCGACTGCGCCAGTAAATTTCACAGGTTCTTTCGTCTTCCTTGCACCAGGGGTGCCCCGCCAGAGACGGTTGGTTTCAACTCGAAGACTGAAGCTCTTCGCACCATGGGTGCCCCGTTAGAGACGGTCTCTCGATGAGTAGAGATGCAGGGATAAAGGGAATACTTATGTGCAGTTTATGTACAGAAATTTACATTGCATATACAAGCTTAGGCACTCAAGACAAATTAAACGGCAAAGATATACACAACAACAAAAAAAGGTGGAACTGGCTAATATTAGGGCAGGCCCCTACTCGGCGTGGCCGAAGATGCATAGCATCTCACCTTAGCGCAGAACCCCGCTTCCGGCTCCGGGGTCCGGTTTTAAAGACCTAAAGGCCCGGCCCACATTTCGTAGCAACCAATCATGTTACACTCCTCACATGATTGGTTTACCGAGAGCATGGCCAGCCCTCCAGTTTCCGTAGGGCAAAACGCCCTTTCCATTGCACAATAAAAGTGAAAAACAGACAAATACACTTTCGCGCCAGCACGTGCGCGAAACGGTACCGCGGGGCGGGGAACACCCGTAGTTCCCGGCGCGTTCGCGAGCGGCCGCGTTCCAAGGAAGGAGGCGCTTCGCTTTGAGTGCCCCCAGCCGCGTTCCAATGACCCCCGCGAACGCTACCGATCCCTTACACTATTGCTCACGTTCTCGCTGAAAGTTTTGAAAAATGTTGCACGCGGCGGAGAAACAGGCTCCTCTGGCAACAAGGGCAACACGTACTCGCTGTGTGCGCCGAGTGCGGTCGCAGGTCGTCGTGCCGTGCTCGGCCGACCGTACATCACCGAAGACGAGAAAGACCTCTATCTTGCTTGTAAGCAAATATAGAAATGCAGTGGAATGCAAGAAGACTGATGCCGTCTCGCTGAACGCGAAATCAAGAGCGCGGGAGCGCTTACGCTCGGACTACAACAGTATGCTCAACCGTGGCCGCCGCGATCTGCTCCGGCGGCGGCGCGCGGCTCAACGTTCGCCCACGAGAAGTAGGAGAGCTGAAGAAGTTGTGGGCCTGTTTGAAACGAAAGCTTAAAAAGGAGAAGGCGAGGCAAAAAACAGAAGTGACGCGACGGGTAAGTTTCCGTTTCTTCTTTAACATTCCGCCCCGCCGCGGTGGCTCAGTGGTTACGGCGCTCGGCTGCTGACCCGAAAGACGCGGGTTCGATCCCGGCCGCGGCGGCTTAATTTCGATGAAGGCGAAATTCTAGAGGCCCGTGTGCTGTGCGATGTCAGTGCACGTTAAAGAACCCCAGGTGGTCGAAATTTCCGGAGCCCTTCACTACGGCGTCTCTCATAGCCTCAGTCGCTTTGGGACGTTAAACCCCTATAAACCAACCAACCAATCTTTAACATTCCGTTGTGCAATGTTGCGGTGGCCGGCGCCGACCTCGCTGCTTGAAGTCGAGACCAAAATACTTTGAATATTTTGGAAGCTACTTTGAAAGCAAGGAGCGTTTGGTGCAATTTTTCAGTGCTGCTATCACCGTACCACGCGTTTTGCTTGTAGTAGAACCTGTGTAATGAACGCAAAAGCTGGAATGATTACGAACAAGGTTACCACTGTACTACAGTCGCGATCATGATTGCCTGCGACGCTCTGTCGGCCACCTTCTCCGGGTGTGCGTTCGATAGAAAATACAGAACCAGGCATGCGGGCACGCTGCTCGACAGCTATATTTAGAACTTTACAGCAGCACCCGACTCGCATCTATTCGTGACGTGAGCTCGCACCACCTAAAGCGTGTTGCGAGTCATACCGAGAGCGACAGTACATCGTAGTGATGCTAAATCAAAATCGTTTTGCCGCTTTCTGTAACTTGCGGATACTACAAATGCGTGTGTGCTCTGTTGTCCTGGAATGCAGGCAGCTGTTCTGGAATGTGCATCTGCATGTGCTAGATTCCTCAGCCCATTTGTAAAGTCACAGTATTCAAGCTCCCACAGCAACACAGCTGAAAAAGCTCATGTGTCTGAAAAGGTAGTTGCAATGTTTTTTGTGGCTTATTTGCTGTCTTGGTGCTTTACATTAGATCACGGCAGCAAATATTTGCTGTGCACAGTGATGTGCTGTCAGTCCTTGTGCTTAAGACGCCAATAAAGGAGGGCTACTTTCGTTCAGTGACATTTATTTGCTTGATTTGAGCAAGAACGTATTCAAATGCTTTATCACAATTTCTTGCAGAATACACACAAGACAGCCAAGCTAATGGCAGCCAAACGGTAGATGATGTGCTCCACAGCTCGCCAGCACCTGCTGTCCGCAATGCCAGGCTGGCAGCCGAAGAAGAGGAGGCAACTCCCCGGCCTACACACAGCGACGACACAGGAACCGAGCCAGTGGTTCACCATTGGCAAAGTGACCGGGTTGCTGCAGTGGAGGAAGCTCTTTCGACAGAACCTGAAAGCACGGCTTCAAGCTACAGAGGATGAGCGGACACAAAGGAGCATCGAACATCAATCAAGGCTGAAAATGATTGCAGGCGAGCATGTGCTAAAAGAGCAGGAAAACACTGATGAAAGGCACAAAAAAAATGCAATTCATTAGATGAACATACGTGTCTTGCGAGAAAAAGAAAAAATGCAGAAGCTTAAGCAAGCTGTACTTGCCAAGCAACTCCAGGCTTTCTCTGCAAAGCAACACTGAATAAAATCATTGTACCTAGTATTGTGCCACTGTCATCCAACCCTTTATCAACTCTTTAGGTCATTTTAGCATTCCTGCAGTATTGTCAGTTCATGCTGATATTCACTTGCAATTGCAAAGCATTTAACACACAACTTTACCTCTAAGCAAAATCCGTCTCACTGCCAGCTCTACTCTGGTTGTTTGTGAAGCATCGCTGAAGAAGTCGTGGTCACAGCTGGGTGCTGTTAGGAACGGGGCCACAATCCCACCGCTGGAACCAGTGTTAAAGATGGGGCTTCTATCCCACCGCTGGAACCAGAGTTGAAGACGGAGGGGTCCTGGAGATGACTAACTCGTTTAGCCTCGCAGGTACCGGCTCCGAATGACGATGTCGGACTGCGTTATCGAGGAAACTGTACAGAAGGGTTTATTCTACATATTTACAGATGAGAATCGAATCGAATGCGATGCTCCGATCACACAACAACATCCCGTTAAATACGGTTCGCGTTCCCCAGATCCCTGACTGGGGAGCTTAGTTCGAATAACGTTGTCCAATCGGATGGGCCATTGATGACGCTGGCGGTACCACCCACGGCACGGGGCGGTGCTGAAGCTCTCTCGCTCTCTCACAGCTCGGGGGATGAGAAGGGGAAGACAGTCATCAAACACAGATGCGTCACCTTGACCACTGCCGCAAGTTTTCTGTGCGTTGCCTCCGTGGGAAAGCAGAATTCCGCAGTCTCCTCGCAGGTGGTTGAACCTTCTCGAACTCCCCCGCCGGATGGCCGAAGCACGAGACCCATTCGACACAGCGTCTTTCAATTAGCAGCCTCGCTCAGCGTGACCCTACGTAGCATCATCCAGTCCGGTGACCCGAAGGTCGACTCGGCCAACGTATACCGCTGCTTCCGCCGTGCTGCTGCTGTCGCAAGCTCTCGCCGCAGCTTTGCCTAACGACGACACTCGTCTGACAGTAATTTCTCCCAGGCCCGTGGGAGACAGCCTCCTTCGATCGGTTCGGAGGTTCGGTGATTTGGAGTGCAACAGCCCCGGCCGTCGTCGTCTATGCTTCTGCCGCCGGCGCCAGGCCTCGTCATATCCCTTGCTTTGCGATGAGTCCCACCCGGCTCCCAGGACCACGTTGTCCACTCTTAACAGCTCGTCCGCGGCCCGAAAAATCTCGAATGGCCAGCGTTCACGACCGCTGGGCAGGAAGAGATGAGGCCGGAGTCGGGTGGAAGGGCTGGTTTCCAGAAATGGCATCCAAGCTCGAACATTCAACAAAGAATGGCATCACTGGACTGTTCCACGAAACAGGGCACTGACCCACAAGCAAGCGCTCGGAATTTGCCAAAGACCCACCAGGCTTCCCACAATGACAACAAATGTTTACTAAAACATGACTGAATTTTGGCGTAATTTTGGTGCCAAGAAAGCGCAAAATATCCCGATTGAAATCGCCCAAGACGGACTGCTTGGACCAAGCTTAAAAACAAAAACCCACACACAGTAGGTGGTCCTACCAAGTACTCCTGTCTACAACAATCGGCTGAATCCATCAGCATTTCCGTGCGGTTTTCCGTTCCTGAAACGCATCAAGAAATTGTTTTTGGAGAGCAGGACTCCGTCTAAGCAAGCGACCATTTTTGGGGGGGACAAAACTGTCATAAGCACGTTTGAGACGATGGTCAGTCTCAAATATGAACTTTGCGCCGTTCAAGTAACTCTGGTAACCCGACAACATCTGTGCCGCCTAAACCAAACGCGCGCTCTTTGTCTAAAGCGCTTAACGCTTCTCTACATGTCAGCCTGCGGCTGACGTACTGAACATGGTGCTCTTCGTGGCCGTCGCCAACTTGACTTAAAATAGCACCCAGTCCTCTATCTATCACTGGCGTCACACTGGACTTAAACTCTTTACCATAGGCAGCGATCCGAAGCAAAGGTCGGGACACGCGCGCATCCTTTCGGCTCCTTCAAGAGTTTTCTCTTAGGTCATCTCAGTGTACGTCAGTGAGGCTCCCTTTCGTAAGGTGTCAGTCAATCAAGGGATCAAATCTCCGTCTACGTGACTCTAAGCGTAGTTCTACGCGAGCTGCACTCCTGTGAGTGCCCTCATCTCTTGGTAGCATGGAAAATCGACACCTGTGATTTCTAACTCAGTGACACCATAGCCTTTGTCTAAGGTAAGGAAAAGAACAGTAACCTCCGATCAACTTGTTTTAACTCAAAAAGTAGCCTTTCCCTTCTTGATTTCATAAACACACACACAAAAAAAGGAATAAAAAAAAGAAATAGCTACTTCGAATTGACACGCGGGGGGAAAGCTGACTCCCCTCCGCAAAATTGAAAGGATTAGTCTTTCAGACGCGCCCGCCGGGGTCGCGCTTTGAATGATTGCACTGCGGTCAACTCGTGACAAAAGGCTGCAGAAAAAAACGATCCCCGACTCTCCCTGTCGTTTCCGCGCCCCCTCGAGGCTCTCCGAAAACCTTGGTCGCGCCTGCAATGTCGATAACCGACTCTGGCTCTGGACAACGAGCAGTGACCAGCGCGAGAAGGTACCTCTTTCTCTCGCCCCAAGCAGGAAGCTCGGCTACCCTTTCGGCATGCGCGCTTCTTAGAATGCGGTGCCAAATGTGAAGGACGAATCCTTTTCAAGTGCGCCCGCCGAAAACGCCTTCATGTGTCGTCTCGATTGTTCGACGCCTGCGTTCGCATGCGCTGAGTGCCGCGCAACCCTGCGCCTTCTGATCTCTTGGGCCGCTTTGCCTTTTTTCTAACTGGCTTTTTGTCCGGACGGCGCGGTCTAGGCTTTCTTACAGGCCGATGCCCCTTGATGCACTTCGCGCCTGTTTTGGTCGGAAAACGCACACTTCCTTTTCCGTTGCTGCAGTCAGCCTTCGAACGAGCTGCACATGTCGCCAGATCATTAACTGCAGTTGCAAGTCTACGAGGTGCAACGCCGGAAGGAGCAGCTCGGGAAGGTTTCGCTTTCCTTTCTTTGTTAACTCTGGCAGTCGTCCACGCTAAGGAATGTATGTCCTTACATTTGAACCGTTTTCTTTTGGTTCTTGCCCTTTTCCTTTTTCTCTGCCTGGACTGTTCCGCGTGCGTCTCTTGATCATAACTAGCTGACTCTGGTTTTTCAGTCGCACCTCGGAAACTTTCCTCAAGTTCAAAGCTGGCCTCTCTGGCTTTGCAGCAGAGTGTCAGCGCCTCCCAGCTGACGGCGGGACTTGAAACTGCTCCCGAGTTCCCCGGCGCATGCCTTCGGGAGTTGTCCTCTACCGCTTGCCCGTCGCTCTGCGCGTCTTTCTCTGCATTACAGTGCTCAGCTACAACTGAGCCAGCCTGGCTGTCGCTCTGCGCGCCATTCTCTCTACTGCAGTGCTCAGCTACAACTGAGCCCGCCTGGCTGTCGCCCTGCTCAGCTACAACTGAGTTGTCCTCCCGGGAAGTCTGGCTGTTGCCCTGCTCAGCTACAACTGAGTTGTCTTCCCTGGAAGTCCGGCTGTTGCCCTGCTCAGCTACAACTGAGTTGTCTTCTCTGGAAGGCT